>NC_141766.1:4630819-4960819 GCF_982258835.1 Parasteatoda tepidariorum
CAAGAACTAAATCTTAACGGTATAAGGAGATTACCTCAAACATGCTAATTAATACAGGCAATAATTTAAATTTTTATAAAAAAAATCGTATATTTAAAATCCAATTTTTCAGAAGCTATTTTGACTTCGTTCAGTCGTTCGTTTTGATTTCGTACCACCAATTTCATTCAAATTTTGTATTTTGTTATATGAAATTACATTCTTTAAAATGACAAACATATTAATACTTAACAATTTAAAATTTGCTTGAAATTTATTAAAAAAAATTAATTATTGAAAACCATTTTTTACATGAAAATATCTTTGGATAAACGAATTTTACAATTGAGTGCAAAAAAATTTCGATTTGCTTTAAAAGTTTTCGAAGTATGGCGATATACGCAGAAAGTAAAATTATAATTGAAAGGCCCAAACTTTCAATCGCTTTTCTGACCAAATTATTGGGACCATAATTATGAGTTTGTTGCTACCCTCCATATTTTGAGGGTCAGGAATCCGTAGAAAAAAGCTAAGTTTATTCAGAGAAAGGAATCCATATAAAAAAAAAGCTAAGTTCATTCAGAGAAAGTACATTATTGTGTCTGATTTCGTTTCCTTCACCTTCATAAGTAATTTAAAATTTAAAGTATAAAGAAAATGAAGTCAGGTAAACCTAAAGTAAGATTCAAATGCTGAAAAAGAGTATTGAAATGCAAACTAATTATGAAATTATTACTTAATATTAAGCTGTGAAGTTCTCCAATGATCTGTTTGCAATTTGTTATTTTGAAAATTTTTTTTCATCATCCTTTGAAGGGGCTACGCAAGAAACTCTTCATGACAAAGTCTCTTTTGCACACATATGTAATTTAAAATTAACCATGAGGATTCATGGTAAACTTCATGGTTTCACTTAAATCATAAAGTTTCAAATTGTGAAGAAATGTTTTCAAAATATCAAAATGCAAACAAATCTTTGCAGAATTACGTATTGGGGAAGTAATTATTTGTATTTGTTTGCATTTTGTAGAAAAATTATTCATGGTTTTCTAAAAAAAAAAAATGAAATATCTCTGCCAAAATATGAAAAAAATATCACAAAATATGAAAAAAATATCTTTAAAGCCTAAAAAAATTCCCTTAAATGATGGTTGACCGTGTACAGCTAATCGCAGATGGCGCTGGGAATCAAAATTCGTTGTAAGATTCGTCATTACTTCGACTGATTTTAAGGTCTAAGCTTGAAAAAAAAAAAAAACGCGATCCAATATTATTATACTTAGTAGTGTTTTCAATCTAACTTTCAATGAAACAAACAACAAATGAATGACACCAAGCTTGCTATGATACTACCCATAATAAAACAAACCGAACTATTTTACAGAAGTGTATCGAAATAAGGGATGACACTCAAAACATGGCAAACCTTGCACTTTATGCGATATTAATTTTGTTCTAGTGTCACGACCTGTTACAATTTATACATTACAGTAAACTCTTATGAATGGTAAAATTACGCGTTAATTTAAACACAAATCACAATAATAAAACTTCCTAGCCTGTTCACACATCGTCTTATAAGCATACCATAAGCGGAGAGATACACCTGAAGTTTTCTAAATTTCTTCCTGTTCAATGTTTATATTCAGTCAACCATCCGTAGAGAAAGAAAAAAAAAACCTATAGAAAAATAGGAGGTTGATCGATACATCTAAAAAAAAGAAGGTCTCAGCAGGGGTTATCAAGAAATTTGATTCTTTAGTAGTCCACGGCACAGTTTATGTTCGGTACGTCGGACTACTAAAGTGATCCGCCTTCATTTTTCTAGGAGGGTTGATACGTCCATTATAATTAACAGATAAGTTGTTAACTTCATTAAGAAAATTAGAATTGTTAAAATACGTGAATACCTCTCCTTTGGCATAGTCGGGTGGTTCAATAGGAGGATATTTTTTCGGTTGATCGTAGGCCACCTTCTCTATAAACCATCGAAAAGGTTTACACTGCAGGGTTTTTCTCAGAGACTTTTGATCTGTTAAATTACCCGCGTCAATTTTTCTATAATGAGGTCTTCTTAAATACAAATATTCTTTATATTCATCCATCCACACTTCGGCCACTCGTTTATAATTCTGTTAAAACAAAAATGTAATTTAATAAAACATTTTATATAATTAATTTCTTATAATGAAACCCCATCGCAATTGTCAGTTGTTGGACAGTAATGTTATTGTTTCAAGGGTGTCATCAGATTTAAAATTTCTAATTACAGAATGCTTATCTAAGGGATTTTAATGCAATTCTAGGAGTTGTTCTACTTTTATTGTAAAAAATATGATTGATACAATTAAGCAAAAAAAAAAAATTTTTTTTTTTTTTGAAACATGAAGGTACTCCGTTTCACAATAAACGACACATTTACAAGATATTAATAAAAATTGATAGAGGTATTTAAAGCTTATGTTTTATTTCTCTTTTAATAAAATGTAATCTTTATTACTCGTAATCCTGCCGAGTATCACAGGTTTACTACTTTTCATAAAAAAGACCTCGTTGAAAGAATATATTATTTCTATTTTTTCTCGGAGAAAGTAAACTATTAACTGTTAGAAATTTATCGAAAAAAATGGTTAAATAACAGTTTGCTATTTCATCATATTCAACCTAAACAGTCAAATAACCATGAAGAACATGGTATACAAACTGTTAACTATGAGAAAAATAGTTTGACTGCTTTCACCTTATACAGTTAAACAATCAGAATTTTATCCGCGTCAACTAAGCGCACAAAATCGACAATGAGAATCTTTCAAATGATCTTCGAAAGCTAGAAGCTAAGCATTGTGATAAAGAATTCATAATTTTATTTTCCGTCATTGGATGCTTAATAATCTTCTAGTTATAAGTGTATGGTGAACACCTAAAGCTATTTATTTCCTTCAAAGCTGACAGCGTCGTGACCGGCTGAACGAAGGTTCAAATCCGGACGTTGACACAACAATATTTCTTCCATTCTTTCAACAGTTTCCAATGTCCCGCACTCCTAAATTGGTGAACTATTGAAATGTATTACTCTCATTCACGCATAGATGGCAGCACAACAGAGCTGCTTAACACAAACAGTCTAGTATTTCCCATCTTTCACGCTAGAAGGCAAACTAATTAAGCCACATACCAAAGGCAACTTAACTTCAACCTAATTCCATTGTCCATTACCTAACGGAAAGCTTAACATAACTTCAATCTGCAGTTAAATTTCATTTTAACGGTTTTGAAACAATTCTAACTGTAAATAATTAACAAAATTTTATATTCATGGCTTTCTAACCAAACCAGTTGTTAATGGTTTCAAACCCGTATAGGTAAAGAAACGTTCCTACCCGTAAATTTTACAATTAAGTGGATGAACTGACTGCTGTCGGTTATTTTACCGTAATTTTAGAATGAAAATTCATTGAAACAGTGTATCTTTAACTACCACATTCTTTCTCCGTAATAAAAAGTATTTTTTTTTTGTAAAATTTAAGAAAGATAGCTGTGTTAGAAATGCTAATCTGTTGTGGTTAGTCAATCAAAATCTCTAAAAAAAGGGGAAGAAATATCCTGGTAAGAATTTGGTTAGTCGTCCATCCCAAGGATTTGGGCCCTTGACTGTTACAATGCAATACAATACAATTTGACAACCACAATAAAATACAATAAATACAATTACAAAAACAAAAAAAAATAACAATGACATTAGAGTACAGATGATTTCGTTACAATAAAGACAGCTGACAAGAAGCATTGCCCAAAAGCATGATAAGAAGAACTCTTCGTAAGATGATTAAAAATGGTTAAAATGGTTAATGATGGTTAAAAATAATTAGAAAATCTATAATTGATAGCAAAAATACAATAAAATTAATTTGAAAAGTAATCAAATTTAAAAATAGGCGTATAAAGCAGCAATTAAAATCAAAATATACAGGGCAATTTAGGATCCAATAAATATAAACAAAGCACCAAAAATAAAAGCATCTGTACCCAAAATCAGTAAAAAGGGCAAACATAGGAATCTAAGCCAGAGTATAGGTATTTAAAGTCAGTAAAATCAAAGTCAAAAAAGCTAATTACAAATTTGAAATTTAATAATAGAATAGTCTAAGCAGCAGAGAGGTGTAGTCCAATATTAAATCTGATAAGTTAAAATACTTATGGGATGGTAAACAAGGGGACCATGAGGTCGTTTGGGGACATTATGTCTTCGACACAGTATTTAATGATATTTCTTGTTTTTGTCTCTCTGTTCTGCACCACGACCTCATGCCTCCCTGGTTTTTAAAAGTGATGCCACTGAGTGTTGTAAATTTATTGCATTCCGTTAGTATATGTTTGATGGTTTGGCATTTGCCGCAGTATTTGCAGCTTCATGTCTTCTTAAATAGTCTAGCTTGATGTACACCAAACACTCAGTGGCCTGTGTAAAAGAGATAGAAGTCACTTAAAAGTCTTAAATATCTTCTGGAGGACAATTATTTCATGAAATTCTTGGAGCTAATTCATAGCTTGGATTGAATTCATAGGAATTACACTGAGGAACAATTATTATTATTATTTTTTATTTATTTATTTATTTATTTTTTTGGTTTTTCGTTGCATGAGATTTTTTTTAAACTGATCTTAGATACTTTCAAATCTGCAACTGGTTTCCTTCTCCAAGCTACAGTTTTTTTAAAACTGAAATTTTTTAGTCTATTTTTTGTAGAAACGTTTAAAAACGTTATATACAAAAGTTAAGTTTAAAAACGTTATCCATGACAGGAGGTCGCATAAATATTGCAACAAATTTCTACGGGAGTTAGGACGCATCATCAGGATTAAAATTTCATAGGAACCCATGCCAGGAAATGTCTTCGTACGCCACTAGGAGCTCTTCCTTTAAGTGAATTGTTTCCTCGCTTGCTTCTGAGCAGATATTAATAAGGAAGTGCTCCTACCCGAGTTCGACGACAATTCTGAAGAAAGATTCCCGTGTAATTTTAATGCTAATTTTGTTGTCCTAACTCCTCTAGAAGTTTATCACAACATTTCAGTCACCCCTGTTATATATAACGTTTTTAAACTTCTACATTTCGACAAGAAAAAAATGACATTTAAAAAGAATGTCATTTAAAAAATGTCGTTCAGAAAAAAATTGTCATTTAAAAAAACTATCCTTTGAAGAAAGAAGCAGATTGCAGTGTTGAAATCAATGACGTAAAAGTACTCAAGATCTGTTAAAAAATCGGATTTAAAAAAAAGTCGTATATTTAAATTCGATTTCTGAGGAACTATTTAACCATTTTCGTTCAAATTTTGTATCCTGCCATGCAAAATTACATGCTTTTAAATGACGTAAAAAATCTTATTTTTTGCTATTCAAAATGTTTTCGACTATTATTTAATATTTTATTCAATAAAAAATAATGAATATTAAATAAAATTTATTTTTTACATTGAATTATATTTAGATAAACAAATTTCCTAATTGTGTGCAAAAATTTTCAATTCTCTTACGAAGTTCTCGAGATATGACGTAAAATTAACATTAAAGGGTCCAAATTTCGGATCGCTCTCCTGATCAAACTATGGGGACCATATTTCCTAGATTGCGACTACCCCCTATATTTTGTGAGACAGAAATCTGAATTTGTTGAAAAAAAAAGTATGTTAATTCACAGAAAGTACGTTTTTGAGTTTGATTTCGTAACTTTAAATATCGTTTGCACTATTTTAGCATATTTGAAGTCAACCCGTCGAACAACGAAGAATGAGTCCTAAAAAGTGAATATACAATCATTAGATCAAACGTTATTCAGCACGGTCCGTTTATTTTTTGGGCTCATTGCACAGTTCGACAAAAATTAGACTAAAAACGTTATTTAAAAAAAATCTATAACTTCAGGATTCGAAATCCCCATGCCCGAATCTGGCAAGATCAAGTATTTGTATAAATGCTACAAAAAGTTTATTCTTGAGTGTTATTAGCGCAGGTGAAGCGTTCTTTTCGAAACTAAATTCTTTTTCGTTGTTCAATGACCGACAAACTATAGTCCCTGGCCTAATTATTAGACGTACTGTGAAATTGTATGCAAAATTTTAATTATCAGGTGATACTATACAGCTTTATTGTTTTTACGAGGATGAAACCGGTTTCAGTTGTTTACGTTCGAGTATCAATTGGTTAAATTAGATGATATATAATATAAATTAGACGATTAAATAAATTAGACGCTATATAATATAAATATAGAATATTTATTATCTCAAGTATTATATTAGTATATTATAATAATTAGACCAAATTATTAGACACACTGTAATTTTTAAATAATTATATGTTTCGCACGAGTTTATATGCAATACTTTCATATTTAATCATACATGTAATGGGCAGGAGATTTTATTTAGATACTTTCTATTTGTATTTATTTTCAACGTATTTCATTACAATGTTAACAAATTGATACGTAGACAAGTGCAAACCGGTTTCATCCTCTTAAAAACAATAAACCTGATAATTAAGATTTTACATAGAATCTAATAGTGCGTCTAATAATTTGGCCACGGACTGTGTGTCTAAACTTAATACTATCGAAAACTTTAATATAATGCCAGTTTAAATATTTGAGCTTGATATCATGTTAAGAAAGAAAAAAACCCCCAGATAAAATAAGTTAAGGAAAGAAATATTGACGCTGCTAACTTACTCTTCCAACAAAATCTCCAAGTCCAGGATTAGGAAAAGGTGCAAATTTTCTATAAATGTGACCTACTCGAGAACAAGGCACATCAAACATTTGACCTCCACATTGCCATATTTTGAAAGAAAGTTCATATTGTTCCCCACCCCACACATCCAGACCTTTATCATAACCCCCAAGATTCCAAAAGAACATTCGATCAATTGCAAACAGTCCTCCAGCCATCACAGGACTTCTAAAAGAAAATACAATCTTATTTATAATAAGATAATAGAAAGAAGTAGGAACAAGTGTAGAAAACATAATTCTCGTCTCATTAAGTAGTAAAAACATGTACTAAAGTCTTTAATGATGCAGTAATGTTTGTTGTACAATTAGTATCTTCTTCTACTGAATATGAAACCCAAATATTCACACTTTTTCAAAATGTCCTATTAAAGCAACTAAAGAGCATGTTAGAGACTCTTAGATAGGGTACAAATTAACCTCTGTTCCATTCAGTTCATTTATTTTTAAAATAACAAAAACCATCCAATTGTTGTACCCTACCAGTAAGGTCAGGGGTTCCAGTTGTGATAATAGAATTTTTCCACTAATTTTCTTTTTTTTAAATGTTTATAACTACTTATTCAATTATTTTATTCAATTTTTTAAATTAAATAATTTAAATTTTTAAATTGTAATTTTTTAAAAAATAAATAAATTAATAGATATGTATTTTTTTAAATCATTAAAAATAAAATTTTTAAATAAAATAAAAGGATTATTAAAAAAAATTGTAATTTAAGATTAAAATGAAAGTTTCAAAAATTTTTTAAAATTATATATTTAAGTTAAGAGTTTTAAAAACTTCTGTTATTTAAAGTTTAAATTAAAATTTTTAAATTTTTTTAAAATAATCCATATATTTTAATTAAAAAGTAAAAAAATAAATATCTATTTTATGTTTTTTTAAAAATTATTTTTTTAAGAATTAATTAAACAATATAATTAAAATTAATTATTAATTTTAAAAAATTAATTAAAATTAATTAATTTTTTTTTAAAATTAATCAAAATTTATTTATTTTTAAAAAAAAATTAATTTAAATGAAAAAATAATAATTAATAAATTGAATAAAACCTATCGAATAGTAAACTTTTACAGAAAAGAAAATTTGAGTTCAACTGTCCCAGCTGGGATTGAAACCTCGGATATCTCTGATAAAAGGCAAACAGTCTAAAATTTATATCACGAATACACAACAGATGAAAAGTTTTTGTTAGTTTGAAAGTAAATTTACTCAAATTTTAATAGGGCATATTTTACCCTAATTGTACTCTATCCAATATTTTCAAACATGCTCTTCAATTTAAGCTTAATTTGTTTGAATTGAATATTTAGAGAGGCTTACTTCTCTGGTTAAGTATAATATACTCACTTTATTTTAAGGATATCAAAACGTTTAATACGGTGTCTATGAGGTGACCAAAGAAGTTAAGAAACTTTGAAGTCCATGCCCAAAATCTATAGTTACTTTTAAACATTTTTAGTCTAATTTTAACAGTTAGCAGAGGATATCACTTTTTTGTTTGTTTAAATAACCGTTGTTGAAGAGCCGACCCAATTTTGGGTTTACGACTACTAATGTTCAAATCCGTAGCCTTGCAATTTGAACACAATCCAGAAGACAAGCGAACTCCTGGATCAAGTATTGGGAGAAATTTGCCTTCGTGGAGGACTTTTTGAGGGAACTAACCCGCATTTGCGTTACATGGAGAGGAAAGCCACGAAAAACCTCCCACGGTTAGTCTGATGGCAAGGGAACTCTAACCCATGATCCGTCTACCACTAAGGATATTTCATGTTAGCACTGTGGTCGGTGCAAGATGGAGTCGGAGTTCATATCAACCAGCCATCGTTGGGATTTGAACCCGGTTCGCCTCATTGGAAGGCGAACGCTCTATCCTCTGAGCATCACTGCTCAAGATATCAATTTAGAGATTAGAGATTTAATAGTGGTAGTGGACTACCTTTCCGCACTATCACAAAAATATTCAAGATACTTCGGTTTTTTCGGCTCAACTATAATATTATCTGAAGTTTCTTAGGAATACATTAATAAAAATATTTTTATTAATTCACATTTTGTACAAGTATAAAACAAGCACAGATATATGTTTAAAGAATCTGGTTAAAATATTAACTAATATGCATGTCTCATGGGCGACATAGCCTAAATTAACTTCAAACGCTACGTACAAAAAGCTAATGTTGTAGTTAATTTGATAGGCAAATTAAAAAATTTTTTAAAAATAACTACATCACCTTTTTTAAAAAAAGTCTACCAAAAAGAATTATGCATATAAACTGTAGCAGCATAAAAATTGATTCCTTAAAATTCGAAGTCATGATTTGAAAATTAATAAAATTTTAATAATTTGATAATTCTTTTTACTGTAATGAAAACTAGCTACACTTAAAAAGTTAGGTACAGTAAGTCAGGGTTACTTGGATCCTAGAGTTACTTAAACCTGAATAAAAAAAACTATTTTAGTCCCTTCTGATGCGCTGGACTCACGTTCGTGAGAACGGGATTTGAATCCAGCCAGCCGAAGACTCCCCGTGTAGTAAATGACGACTGGTGCACATTAAATCAGTCGAGTCACAAAGTCTTCCATGTTCCTATTACAAATTATATCTGTAGGGGTACCGAATTGGAGATTGATAGTTCTCTGGTTCTGGTCGAAATTCAGATCTGTGGATGACTGAATCGATGTATGAATGGGTTCACCCTACAAACGGGTATGACATATGGGTGTGGCAGAAGCCGAATTCTTGGGCATAGATGGTGTCACTGTAAAACAATCACACCCACTCTGCCTCAATGACTGACGATAACATTACAACAACAATCGCTTCTGACATTGTTTTAGTGAAATAATGCATATAGTTTGTTTTTATGCAAGGTCCTAATACGCTGTGAGCTCCGGCCCAATCCACGGGGTTTTTGCTAGAGTTTAGAGAAGATGACATTAAGAGATTTATTGCATAGCGCTTGTCTTACGTTAATTGTAACATTTATTTTGTATTCCTTAGGGACACGGTAATTTGCAAGGAAATTTTCGCGCATGCGCTTTGCAGCTCAAAAAGCACAGCATTAAAAGGATACCATAACCTTTTGCAAAATAACCGATTTTTTCACTGTATTTTATGTCTAACAACTTCACTGTTGTATAATCTGAAATTTCTCTTTTTGAATAAAGTAAATGCATAGTTTTATTGGTTTATCGGTATTTATGTAATTTTACTGTAAATTTTAAATTCTCTTTTTCTAAACCAATACCTTATGACCTAATACAAAAGATAACTAATACAATCCTCTGTATTAAATTTTGTTATGAATTTGTATCCTTTATATCTACATAAAAATACACCTGTTTTGGGTAAAATTCTTAGAATTTTTAATTTATACAAAATGCGTGTACTACTAATAAATCGTTTCTTTGGGACGTCATTTAAAAAACAAAAGATAGCCCAAGATTTTCTGAAGAAACTTCATTAAATTAATTGTTTTTTAGATTAGAATGGCTTCACATAATCCAATTGAATGGCAACCCAATAATTATTCTTATGTATGCAAAAATATTCAAACAACTGTCGTAAACCGAAAGCATAACTGGTAAAACTAAATACCAGGATACTTCTATATAATTTTAAAAGAAAATAAGAGGGCAATTCGGAACTTCGTTGTAAATAAGAAACCCTCATACTAGTAAATTCAGTAACAAATTCAGCACTTAGTAAATTCAACACATATTTTATTTACAACTAAGTAGTGCACCTGTTTTCTATTTTTAAACAATGTCACCATCTACGGAATATAAAACTGAAAGACACCTTAATAACTTTTGCTCTAATAGTCATATTTTAACGAAGATGCATTGCACTCTTAATGTTTCATAGGCCAAACCAATAATGTGTTATACGGACTATATTTTAAGCTATGAAGGCAGACACAGAAACAAACTTTCCATGAAAAATAATACCTTTTTTTTAATGGATTCCTGGACTCTCAAAATAAGGAGGTAGCCAAGTTGGAAAATTTGATTCCAATGCTTTGGTAGTTTGGAATCCTTCTTGTTGATTTCAATTTTTACGCCGAAGTCGCATTTTTAAATGATATTTCTTAATAACTACTCAACCAATTCTTTTCAAATTTTAGATGTTATCATTTAAAATTACGTACATTTTAATTTCAATTTGTATACCTTGCAATTTAAAATTTTTAAATAAAGAATAATCGTTTTACACAGCAGTTTCTAAAGTGTGTTCCATGGAATAATGCTTGGGGGGTTTTGAAAGGGGGATTTTTAGGAGAATCAATAATAAAGGGGGGTACAAAGGTTCTGTAAGTTAGGATTTTTTTTTAACCGGAGATAATTAAATTTATATACAATGAATAATCCATAATTTATTAAATTTTTCAGCTGTTTATTTGAACTTATTTGTGTCAAATGTTAATTAAAAAAAGAAGCTAAATTTAAAAAAAAAATTCTCTTTTCTATAGATTGCATAAATCGTGAAAAGGATGTACCTTTATAGAAAAAATTCAATTAGTTTTTTTCTTAGAGCTTTTGAATTTAAAATAGAATAACTAAATTCAAGAATAATAATTACATTCTTTTGATAACTAATCTCAGCTTTTGAAAACCCTAATTCAACTTATTTTATTTATTTTTAGCATATGCGTGCATTAAAAACAGATTTATATTATTAAATATTTCATTTTCTTTAAACTATGTAATTTCAGAATAATTAGCTTTTTTGGTTTGTATATTCGAAGCTGATAGCGAGCTTTTATTTTTTTTTATCATGTCGGGGTTCCGTTAAAAAAAAAAAAAAAAAAAAGCTTGATCCTTTAGAATTCCATAGCCAAAAAAAATGGGGAACCACTAGTTTAATAGTGTTTATGGGTCAAAATGTTCGATAGCTCTCTTGTCCAAATTATCAAGATCATATTTCTCAGCTTGCGGCTACCACGCATATTTTGAGAGTCAGAAATCCGTCGTAAAATTATTCAGGGAAGGTACGTTTTTGTATGTCTGATTTCATAACTTTAAATATCAATTGCACTAATTATTTAGCTTATCTAAGATTAGACCCTCAAACCACTAGGATTGCATTTTTGTTCGTTAAAATGTTACCATCAGATCAATAATTATTAATTATTAATGTTTTCTCTGATGATTTTGCGAACAGTTTATTGAAACACTTATTACAGAATCCTTGTCACTTCTGCATTAAAGACTACTTTCTGTGATTTTAACCAACTTGTCCTAGAAATCCGATGTTATTCATCGTCAGCAAAGTGCAAACCACTTTTTAACAACAAGAAGATGGTAATCAGAAGTTTCCGAGTAATCAGAAGTCCTTGAAAAGTCCCAACTGAATTGGCCTCAAAAGATTTTGTGCTTGCCGAGCACGATGAGAGTAAGCGTTATCAAGCAGTACTGCAGATGTCAGCAGGCTGTGAGGTTTGCTCTGGTTGGCTCTCTTTAATTTTCTCCAAGTGTTCTTCGTGCCTCACATTTGGTGGTATTTTTAATGAAAGCCTACATTTTGTGACGTTATAACTCACGCTGCAGAACGATATTTTATGTTATAACCGTCGTTGAACAGCAGACTCAATTTTTTGGGTTTACGACTACTAATGTTTAATTCCTTAGCCTTGTAATTTTGAACCCAATCCAGAAGACAAGGGAACTCTAGGATCAAGTATTGATCGAAATTTGCCTTCGTGGGGAACTTTTTGAAGGAACTAACCCGCATTTGAGCTACACGGAGAAGAAAACTAGAAAAACCTCCCACGGTTAGCCTGACAGCTAGGGGACTCTAACTCTACCACTGAGGATATTTTACTTCAGCACTGTGATTCGAACCCGGTTTACCTCATTGGAAGGCCCCATCACGGCTCGCAGTACGATATTCTGAATATCTTGAAGCTAACTGAATCCTAGATTGTTTGATATAACAATGTTAGTCCACATCAGAGTTTCTGCTTTACTCTCGCGAATTCAAAATATGGAAAAAATCGATCTAAGTAAACCTGACCGCAATTTGAACACGTTATTTGTGCTAGAAAAAGAACAAAAAAAAAAGAGGATTTGTAATAAAAATTACTTGAATGGATCAGCTGGATGTTTAAGGTCTTCAGGAAGCAAAGGTAATCTTTTATAGTAGAGCTCCCAATCAAAGGATCCTCGTGCTCCTTCATCTTGTGCACGATATGCCAAAGTTTCATAATCAATTACATCAATAAATGGACAGGCGACAGTTTTACGATTAATGGCTATAGGTTCTAAAAAGAAATATCCTCTTTAGAATAATTCGTAGATTAAATTGCATAATGTAAGGTTGCTATAAATTACAGTTTAAGTAACAATCATCTTAAAAGTCAAGCTTAATTTCTCATTCACATGAAATCTGACAGCAAGCACGTGACGTCACAAGAGGAATAAAAATCTGATTCAATACCTTCTAGCTTGATTTCAGGCAAGCATTGTTAGGCGAAAACAGCTTCGAGCCAGACTGAAATCCATGTGATGGTTGCCTTTTAGCATTATGAGCTTATTTTTCACCTGTCCTAATAACAAGAGGTACTTGACTTCAGGAATGTGTAAATTTGACAAGCTAATTTTGGGCAGGCAGAAGACTGCTTTAAGGAGCCTGTTCTCAGTTTTCTTGTAAATGGCCTTACCTCGTTTTTTCATTTTACGACAGGACACCGATCAAAATGGATGGTGACATGATGGAACAATTACATCGTTGTCGGATGGTTCGGTAAGCGCTTTTTCATTTTGACGATGTTTTCTTGAGTTGGAAAAAAAGAAATTACTGCTGATCGTTATGAAAGTGGGAGAAGTTAAAATTATTTTCGTAACAATTTTTCAAAACAAACTATTTATTTTTTGAGAACACAAACTACGATACTGGTGCCATCTATGTTTTTAAAATGTGAATAACATTTGAAATTAATACGTAGACCATTTGAAATTGAAAAGAAGATTACTAGTAATTATTTTCTTCATAGTTTATGAATGGGAAAACTTGTAAAAAATAATTTATAACAACATGTTACGCGTTTTTTTAAAAATATTTTTGGACTTATCAAAAGTTAAGGCATATTTTTTCGCATTTTGGACAATTAATGCGCGTTAATTATTTGTTTTTTAAGCACCAGATCACAAGTAAATAAAATTACGACAGTAGCTGCCGCCGATTAACTTAGTAAAATATAAGACAAAGGGCAAACGCAAAAGTGAGATTTGGTAATATATGTGGTTGCTCATCCGATATGTCACCCCTATAATCGGTATATAGATGATATTGTATCTGTGAGTCTTTCTAAAATGTATTTTAAGAAATCCGGAATAGTCAGACGACTTACGGGTTCGTTCTGTTGGTTTCGAGTCGCATAATGAAAGATCAGCCATACATTATGAATTATTTTAAAATATAATATAATAATATTATATAATAATGATATAAACATTCTTCGTAAGACTTCCGGGTTACAACTTCCGATTGATTTTTATGCCTAAACTTGAAAAAGGGCACCATCAAATATTATTATACTTGTAGTGTTTACTACAATATAATGTGTTTTTTAAACTTAAATTTCAACGAAACAAAGATAAGAATTTGGAAGACTCCGCAAGCATGCTATGCCATGCAACCCAAAAAAAAATTTACTATATTTTACATAAATATAGCCAAATAAGGGATAACACTCAAAACATGGCAAGCTTTACACTTTATTTATGTTATGATATTAATTTATCCGAAATTTGTTTTATGCTCAAAACTAGTTAGAATTACAGGAAACTCTTGTGAATGGTAAAATTACACTTAGATTTAAATCACAATAATAAAGAATATTAAGCACATCGCCTCGTAACATAAGCGGAGGGATACACCGGAAGTTTTCTAAATTTCTTCCTGTTTAATGTTTACATTCAGTCAACCATCCATGGAACTAGCCGCAAAATTATGGAAAGATTGATCAAACAAAATACGTGAGGTATTACAAGATAAAACTGCTGCCACGGAAAAGCATTTTTATATTTCGAAAATATTACCATCTTGCATGTTCATTCTTATTAAAAAAAGTAATAAGAAATAAAATAATTGTTAAACTGGAGGTTTAATTGACTCATTTATTCATTTTAGACTACTTAATTTTGGGAGGCACTATATGAATTTTGAGAGCTTACCTATCAAAGGTGGTAACCAATCTATATTGACTTCAGTGTGTGAATCTAGAAAGACCAGAATATCACCAACAGCTTTTTTGGCACCCAATAATCTTGCTCGTATCAAACCTTCCCTTTTCTTTGCACGAATCACATGAATAATGGAGGAATGTTTCTTGACAAAAGAGTCTAATGGTGCTTTCAATTGAGCTGGAAAAACATTTATGTAAAGGCATAGTTTAAAATAATTCCATTTGAGCTTTGACCAATCCTACTTTTTTCAAACATCATAAACACTCGGTTGTAGTGGTCCCTTCTGAACCACCATTTAACTTACGTTATTTCATACGCTTATAGTGAACAGCTAAGAAGTTGATGGTTGATTTATAGTGGATTCGAAATTCAGGTCTTATTTATTCCCTCAAAATTGGAAATTATGTTTTTTTTAATGTCATGCTAAATCTTACTCGAGCATACTCTTCGATTTTAAAGTGGGGTGAACACAGCGGTGTAATGTAAGTAACAGAGGTGTAATGTAAGTTAAAAGAGCGTAACAAGAAGTTTCTCGCCTTAATAATAAAACCACATGACTGGTCGGTGGTCAAACACCCCACAAGTAGGGAGGTTTGACCCAGTTTTTACGCTTGTGAAGAGATGATTAATAAAAGTGTAGATTATATTTTAGATTAAGAAAAAGAACCACAATAAACTATTAATTAATGTCCACTTAAAAATTTTATTGCCGTAAAAAAGTGGAAAAAAATTTAATAAAAATTGTAACAAGCGTACTTTTAAATAAGTTTCCAAGTAATTGTTTTTCGAAAGCTCTTTTGTGATATGAAATAAGTACTGAATAATGGATTACACTGGAGAATTTTTTCTTTTTTTTCATGCTGTATAAGATTTTATAATGGTTCTTAGATATTTTCAACGCCATTGATTTCAAATCTGTAATCGATTTCTTTCTCGAAGCTTTCTTAAAATGATATTTTTAGTCTATTTTTTGCCAAAATGTACGTGTTCGTTATATATAGCAGGGGGTTGCATAAATGTTGCGACTAACTTCTAAGGGAGCAAAGAATATACGTAGAGGAAGAAGACTAGCTTCCATAAACATAATGTAAACCAGTTCCCCAAGGATTGGTGCTACCCCTGTGTATAAAGAAAAAAAACAACATTTAGGGGCACTGCAGCTGAAGTTTTCGAAACGGGTTTACACCTTCCCCTCCTCCCAAACACTACCGGGGTTACGGAGAAGTAGAAAAGTTTTCTATTTATTATTAGTTTACCCTGCATTTTTATGCTATTGTATTACAAATTAAGATATTTCTTTGAGAATATCATCCCTGTTGTCTACAAACACATGTTGACATAGAATAAATAAGGAACCATATTTGTCCAACAACCGGTTCACAGGTGACGTACCTCCTGACTCTCACATAGCTTCTTTTGTGCATACACTGGATCTTTGAACATAGGATGCTCAGCTAAATCTGAGTATGTTGCTCAACCTGTATGTTGCAGTTCCTCGCGTTAGTTATGTATTCGAAGAGCTGGACTTCTCCTTTCTATATTCTTTGTTTAGGGCACATCAAAATTAGAATTGCGTAGGAGAACATACCCGGAAATGTCGGTGCTTCCCTATTATGAACTGTTTTTTCGTGTGCTTATGAACGGGTTATAATAGGAAATAGCTCCTAGCCACATACAAAGACATTTTTGGGCATGGGTTCCTATGCAATTTTACTCCCCTAGAAGTTTATGCTATCCGCTGTTATATATAACTTTTTTAAACTCCATATTTCATCAAAAAAGTCTAAAAAGTTTCATTAAAAAAATCTGTATCTTTAGAAGGAAAATTACTTTCAGATTTGAAATCCCAACACCCGAATCAGGCAAGATCAAATATTTGTATAATGCGACAAAAAATTTGTTCCCCGGTGTTATTTTTAATACTGAATTTTTAACGACTAAGAAAATGGCACAAATTTTAATTAAGAAGAAAAAAACATAGTTTTTTAAGAACGTTGTGTGATTTAATGTTTAAATATTTGAAAAGTCACTTGAACATTGCATTGTCTGCATTGAATTGCAAAAATGCGTCCATTTGAGATGTGTTCGCATTTTGAGAAGTGTTCATTTTCATAAATGCTCATTTTGAGCAGTTTCCATTTTTGAACCAGATTAAAAACCTCACCAAAGTAATTTTGATTGATAGCGTATAAAAATATTTGCTTACTGTATCACATTTAAAAGAATGACATACCTTTAGTACTGAAATCATCAACCAGAATTATTTCTTGAATGATTTGTACTGGTGATCGATTCAAGACACTTGTTACAGTTCGGAGAAGTGTTGACCAGTGTTCATTATGAAAGGGAATCACTAGACTAACTTTAGGTAAGATTGACAAATAGAGTTTGGTTTTACAACTGGAAGAAAAATTAATTATCAATTTACTCTTCTTTTAGGCAAATAAAATGATCAATATTTTCAAATTATTGAACACTACAAAATAAACAATCAGGGTGATTCATAAAAGATTAGTAAAATTTAGAGGGAAGGTATTATTGCGTAGCAACCCATGACTGAGTCAGAAAAGGTGTTTTCATGAAAGCAGTGAGTCTCGGTGGAATTGGATTAATGTTCCTCCGGAAAAAAAAATCTTCAAAAGTCATTAAATCAAAAACTAAATATGGCACACAGGTCATATAATTATCATTTACATAAATTATCCTATTATTTAATGTTAGTTTTGCGTTTTCTAGTAATTGAGGAAAATAGCATTTCCAAAAATAGCTTTTTTATCGTAATTTATTGATTTGGCGATAATTTTGTACAATTACCAATTTTGTACATTAATATTTGGTATATTAAATAATCAAATCGAAAATTAAGGACATACATATAAAATAGTTAAATCTACCATACACCAAATATTATAAACTGATTTATAATTTCTTAATTATCAATATCGGCTAGTCTTATCTTTAACATCGTGAGAATCACAGATCTGAATTTTTCCTTCTTTTTTTTTCTTTTTTAGTGTGGAGAGAAATAAAATACATAGTTACAATAGTTCTATAAGCTTTACAAATAAAAGAAATCAAAAACCTTTCTGAAAAAAGAATATTTTTTTTTATTGCTTTGTTGCTAGGTACATGTTTTTAACTTTATACTGAATTAAAATCAATGATGATCTAATCAATTGTAATTTTGAACCCAATCCAGAAGAAAAGGGAACTCTTGGATCAAACAGTTTGACAAACAGCCTTCGAGGAGGATTTTTTGATGGAACTAACCCTCATTGGCGTTACATAGAAAGGAAACCCACGGAAACCTTCCACTGTTACCCCTACGGCAAAAGATTCTAACCCGTCTACCAGTAAGGATACTTTATGTCTGCACTGTGATCAGTGAAAGCCGGGAGCAGAATTCGTGTCAACCAGCCACCACTGGGGTTTCGAACCTGGATCGTCTAATGCTCTATTCTCCGAGCTACAGCAGCTCAATAATTATATTTTATTTTATAATCAGCATTGAACAGTCGACCAAATTCTGAGTTAACGACAATTAATGTTCAACTCTTTAGCCTAATGATTTTCAATCAATTCGGAAGACAAAGGAACTCCTGAATCAAGTATTGGAACAACTAATCTTCGTGGAGAGCTTTTTGATGGACTTAACCTGCATTTGTGTTACATGGAGAGGAAAATCACGAAATTCTCCTTAGGTTAGCACGACGGGAAGGGGAAATAATGGTTTTAATAATGTTTTATTTAATAACCGCAGTTGAACAGCCGACCCAATTTTGGATTTACGTCTACTAATGTTTCAGGGAAACATTTCCCACTAATGACTTTAATTGTTTGAAATTATCAAAATTTTGACTTAATTTGACATCTAGTCTAGAATATTAATTTTTTTTTTACATTTTCAAGTCCGTAGTATAGCTTTAAATGCAATTTACTAAAATGCATGTTCAATACATTTCAATAATTTTTATAATTGGAGAAAAGTTTGATTGACAAATTATTTTAAATTTGCGAAAATGGAAAAAATTTCAGCATCTTTTTTTTCTTCAAAATAGCTTAAAAACATTTAAAAAAAAGTTTTAAACAATTTTACAAAAATTATGCGTCGATTTGTTAATGAGTTATAAAACGACATTATTTAATAATAAAGTTCTGAAAAACTATATTCTAGTTTTAATAGAATAGTATGTAGTTAATAACAGCTTTATAAAGTCTAATATTCCATACCTTGGATGTCTGATATCTGGAAGAGTTCTGTTTAAGGAAATGAAATCACTAACAAGAGCATTGAAACCATTCTCTTTATACAGTTCATGTTTGAATTTTTCAAATCCTGATGGTAAATAAAAAGGAAGACCTTGTTCTCCTGGGCCGTGAGGGATTTCTTTAACATCATACCATGATTTTTTGAGAGGATCCTAAATTAAGAATAAAACTGTGTATTAAATAATGATAGTTGAAGCTGAAATTACACGCAAGCACATTAAACAATTTACACACACATGATTAAGTAATAGTACTTTATTAAGGTGGTGCTAGAACTGCGAGCACTTTACTGTATAACAGTTTAACGAGCACCAATAACTAAGCTGATCAGCGTCCTCAGAAAGATAAAAAATGAAGAGTATAATTTCTAAACTGATAATTGAAAACTTCACTTCTCAAATTTAACATTCTGAGATCCCTTGCAGAGATTCTCTAGCAGAAATGATTTATTTTTAATCAATTATTTAGTGGACTGATCCTGAAGACACGGTTCCTACCGAAGTCAAGCATCACTCACTGCTGTCGTTCTTGTAGTTAATTTGCACAATGGGCTATTGGCGACGGTCGGGGAAACACCCCTCAGGATGATCCGAACACAATTTTGATCCTCTGCAGAAGGGATGGCACCCCCGCTTCGGTAGCCCGAAGACCTGCACGTGAAGTCGAGCACTTTACGGTAGAAGAGTTTAACGAGGACCAATACCGCACACCCTCGATCCCTACGTAGACTGATTCGAGTGGTCACCCACCCGCACACTGACCGTAGCCAGTGTTGCTTGACATCGGTGATCTGCTGGGAACCGTGTCTTAACGATCAGTTCACTGCGGGATCACTGACTGCTGTCAGTTAGCGGGTAGTTGGTCACTTTGATCAGCCTACGTAGGGATCGAGGGTGAGCGTTATCGGTCCTCGTTAAACAGTTCTACCGTGAAGTGCTCCACTTCACTCGCAGGTCATCGGGCTACAAAAGAACAGGAGACACCCCCTCTGCAGAGGATCAAAATTGCGATGGCATCATTGATGTTTCCCAGACAGTCATCAATAGCCCACTCTGCAGCTCTAGTACGACGTAAATAAAATACCACCTACAAAGCACTGAGATCACCCATTTAAAGTTAAATGCGTCCTTTCATTACTTCACTGTTTTCTCCATCAGGGTCATTAAAATTAAATTTCTAATCACAAATTTATTGTTCTCTAAGTATTCAAATAAATTTTATGTAAAATTTACATTATTTACTCTGCACGCATGCTGGATTACAGAGTACCCAAAAGTCCACTAAAAATATTCAAGTGGTAGCAAACTACTCATTAAAACAATTTAAAGTTTTCCGAAGTTCGCAGCCACTTTAATTTTAGATAATATGCATTTAGCATGTATCAGACTTCTATACATGTAATAATAAGTTTAAATATTTGTGGTGATTAATAAAAATTAATGATCAATTTCCGAAAAATGGAAAATATATTTTATTGTAAAAATTTTGCAACCACTTTATTAATTTTGGCTGACCTTTGGGAGCCCTTCTATTACAAGGAATGTATCTAAAGTATCATATGCTATTTACAACGATAATTTGCATGGTGTAATTAAAAATATTTTTACTATCATAGCTAATTGGTCTTCATTTTAAATTGTCACAAAATTTAACGTTCGTTGCATAAAAATGTCAATTTCGATTATTATATAATGCAGTTTATGATGATGCAGTTTATGATAATGCAGAGTTATGATAATACAGCTTATATAAAATTGACAATACATCTCAGCAAATCCGTTCTTCAGAGTTTCGAATACTAAATTACAGTACAGTGAAACCTGTTTTAGATGTTTCAGTATTTTGTATTCTCGTTACTATTTTCTTTCCTATTTCTAGAATCAAAACTTACCTTTACAAGAAATTTTTCCCTATTTCTCAGTTAGTTTTCAGACTGCCAAATTTCATTCTAAAGCATGGAAAATCGTCTGAAATTATATAGAAGTGTTTCGAAACAATACTCGTTGTGGCCTGAATATTCTCGGAAAAAGCTTTAGATGGTCATTAGTATGAATTAAGTTTTTTTCTTTTCACCTGTTTTTGAAAAATGTGTCTCGGAAAAAGAATGAACCGGGACAGACGATTAGAAAGCTATGGCATAGTAGACGTTTTGTGGTACGTGCTTAATGTTTAAACAAAATAATATTCAATGAAAATAGTTTAATATGTTAATGATTGTGAAAAAGAACTTATGTATATGAATCATGAGTTATGAGAAAATGTAGCTTACTCAGAAATTTTTTTTCTTTCCCCTGAAAAACTTAAAAGGGTTTTAATTTACTTCGAAAAAGTCATTGCTGAGTTATCAAGCATATTTCGAAATTTTAATTATGAGAAGATAAAATTTTGTGCATCTTCTACAGATTTAAAGCTGTCATATACAAATCATGATTGGATTTAAAGTGATTTTAAATTCACCCTCTTTCTTTCCCTTAAAAAAAAAAAAAAAAAAACTCTAACATTGTAGAATAACACCACGCATTTTTACAACTCACTCGTATTAAATATAAAATTTAATGAGTATAACCTAGATGGCACATTTTATGATTCTACCAATTTTTTAATGAGTAAGAGTATTGACTATTAAAAATAAAATTTGAACTTTATTTATAGTTTTTCAGTTTAAATATTTTCAGCTTGCACGCAAAAAATTTCTAAAAGTAATCCCGGAGCAAAATTTAGCTACGGTTTGAATATGAAAATATCAATTTTAAAATTTTATTTCTAACCGATTGTAAAGGTTATATTTTCTAATCTCTGGAATTTTAGAATAAAATTTTATTATTTTAAATAAAATTAAAATTTTAGTAGTTAATATTGCATTATTAAATATTTAAATTCTTAGTCTCTTGAGTTTATAATTAAGGATTGGTCTGTAAAAATCCCACTTTACATTTTATTAAAGGGCAAAGTCTCGGACTTCAGCTTCTGGGTGCAGTATTTGGAGCTGTGCAGTTTCGTAAAAACGCATTATGAGCTGTCCATTTTCGATAACATTTATTTTGAGCTGTCCATTTCGTTAACACTTATTTTGTGCTGTCCATTTAGTTAACACTTATTTTGAGCTGTCCATTTTGTTAACACGCATTTTAAGCTGTAAACTTTCGAAAACAAGCATTTTGAGCTGTCCATTTTGTTAACACGCATTTTAAGCTGTAAACTTTCGAAAACAAGCATTTTGAGCTGTCCATTTTGTTAACACGCATTTTAAGCTGTAAACTTTCGAAAACAAGCATTTTGAGCGAGATGTCCATTTTCGAAAACACACATTTTGAGCTGTCTACTTTAGCAAATACGCATTTTGAGCTGTCTACCTTCGTAAATAAGCGTGTTGAGTTGTCTACCTTGTTAAACAAGCATGTTGAGTTATCTACCTTCTTAAACAAGCATGTTGAGTTGTCTACCTTCTTAAACAAGCATGTTGAGTTGTCTACCTTCTTAAACAAGCATGTTGAGTTGTCTACCTTCTTAAACAAGCATGTTGAGTTGTCAATTTTTGCAAACATGCATTTTGAGCTGCCCATTTTTGTAAACATTTCGTGCCGATGGGACCAGGTTCAAATACTCACTTTTTATAATTGTAATTTTTAACACTTTCGTTATTCAAGCTTTCATCGAGTTTCGTAAACCAAGTTATATTTTATTATTGCTAGCTTCTCAAATTCTCCTGTAATAAAATTTCTGAAATTTTACAAATATATGGTTAGTTACATTGAGTTTAAATGTTTTTAATTGGTAGCTATTTTCATCATTTAAATAATCTTCCCGCATATTTTTTGAATTAATATTAATTTGATTTCCAGTATGTTGTAAAACATAAATTTAATGTATATTTTTAAAACAACATTAAAATAAAAATTTAAATAAAAACTGAGGATAAAAAAATTTAAATAAAAACAATAGGAAGTGAAATAATATCAAATGTTTCAATTCACCATAAATATATAAATATTAAGAATAAATTTAATATGAGAAAAACACACTTACTTTTATTTGAGGCAAGATAGAAGGATTAACAAGTTCTATTGGTGTCCTTACAGTTTTAAGAAAAAATACACCACAAAATACACAGATTGTCAAAATAAATTTTAAGACTTTTGTTCTATAACGACGAGCCATTTTTATAGAGTATACTCACTCTAGCATAATGTTTACTTTATCACCAATTTTTTTTCCTCACAAAATTCAATTCGCAATATCATGATGATTTTGACTCTAGAAAAAATTTTAATTAAAAATTTAAACATAATACCACTTGTCAAATAATCTTTATACTATAACTACATTCCCTCGTTCTTTTTGTCATTTTGAATGAACCTGAAATTAAAGTAAGAGGCATTGTTAGGCTACAAAACACAATTAAACAAATAATTTTTAAAAAAAATCTTATTTATTCTTTTAAATTTTCCATATATATTGTTCACAACATTCGTTTTTAATGCATTTTCATTGCTATTTTGTTTCCCCTTAATTTAACCTTTTCAATGACCGTCAGACTGAGATGGAAGCGTTTCTCCTGACCATACGTACTAATACGAGAATATTCTATTAAGATTATGTCCATGTGATGTTGGGACGTTAGAGTGAGAGCCGTGATGTCAGAGATTGTTAACACGTTAATTGCCACTTCAGACGGAGATTTCCTTAAAATATGCGTGTTTATTCTGATTATGTATCTGTTTCTCTGAGTCTTGGAGGCAAGGCCACTATCATTTAGCCACTTATATTTGGCAATAGATGTTGAGGACAAATTTACCAATTTTATAGCTTTGTGCATACGGATTTTATTACCTTCAATACACGTACATTTTATTACATTCACTACCCTATATCAGAAACGTTATAGACATAAAATGTTCGCAAACATTCGAAAAATAAGTGTCATAGCCGTAATGAAGTAAATCTGTCCTTTTCATTGGGCCAGTAAGTTTCTATGAAAAGGCTGGTAGAAATGAAGTATCAACTAGATGAAAGTCAACAAAACGTTATGAACTCGTGTTTTTTGGGAGCATAATTACTCCATATTTTTCGAGCAACATCTAATGTTTCCAGATTCTTAGTGTGGGTGCAGAGTTTTAAGAGAACTAAATTAGATTATCTAACTAGAAAATTTTGAATGAAGAACAAAATCAAGATAATTCATCAGAACGCTATCAAATGGGTAAAAATAGGAAGCTTTTCTGGTAATGAAAGATGGAGTGTCAATCGATGAAGCTATGTTTGAGCTTAACTCATGTAATTCAATTTTCCAAGCAGAAGCTATTGAAATACATGAAGCCATAAAATTCACAATACAAAGAAAAGTAAAAGCTGCGGTTTGGAGTGATAGTATTTCGAGTTTACTAGCTATAGCCATCTACAGCAACAGTAACCCGACGCAATCGGCGTTTTCCAAAACAAATACCACCAAATTGCAGTGGGTATAAACACATGCAGGAACCACGCGAAATGAGTTGACGAACTAGCTAAAGAAAAATCGAAATCAGCAGACTCAATCGTTTCAGTTAAGTCCCCCCCCCCCCAATCATTATGTTAATAAAGTTCTCCGGATAACAGCAAAGGTAAAGTGGCAAGAAATATAGAGTAAAGAAAAATACGACAAATTGGTGCACCAGATCATCCCCACAATGGGGTATATTGACCACAAATGGCTACGTGAAATACTGCAGTTCATTACGGATGTCACATCCTTTCCGTAGATAACCTCATCGTTTTGGAATCAGAGCAGCAGACTTACGTGCCTACGAAAAGACTGGAACACCCATCCACTAAGCAACGGAATATCCATTGACTACATCAAACCATCCGAATTTCTATCAAAGGCTTTAATTATGCGAAAAAATCCATAATCAAAACAAAGACAATCACGAATTAAGCTAGAAACTTCATAAACCTAACTGCAAACAACGAAAATCTTCTTGATTATGAGGATTAGGTAACTAAAAGTCTTTCAATATACAGTATACCATTTTTATCATGATGGAGAACTAAAACATGCATTGGTAATTTTAATTTTCAAACAGCAACAAATTACATTGAAACAGTTTTGATTCAAGTTTAAGTCTCATCATAACCAAATCATGTTTTATTTTTGTTCAAAATACTGCATCCATATTAAATATTATGTTTTGATCCATCTGTCAATCCCTAATCTTATTTTTAAAAAAAAACTCTTACTGAATGAAAAATAACATTTTCATTTCTTAATTTTTAACAATATTATAATTAATATTGTTAAAAATTGTGTGCTACTGAGCATGTTACTTTTAAGGTTGCACATTTGTATTGTATAAATTATGTAAAGATTAAACTTATATAAATAAACATTTATGTAAACTTATAGTATTAACCAAGAGAACATTTTTCATTCTAGTATGCTTCTACTATGCATAATACTGTATATAAGCATTGCATGTAAACTTAAAATGTTTTTCAATAAGATTGTCTAAGTAATCATCATATTTCATCTACTCTATACATTCCTGCATTCATGTTGCATAGTCTCATCATTTTATGTCGTGAAATAATGTTAGGAATTGCTTCTGGATATTTTTATGTCTATAAAGTGCTAGCATACATTGCAATACAATATCGCTGCTTTCCGCTTCAATTCTTAAAATTAAATGAAAGCCAACGATGTTTTTGTAGTATTAGCGTTGAAAATTTACGTTAAGTATCACATTTACAAACACGTATTTTACTATGATTACTAATTCTATCAAAGAAACCTTATTTTTACATTTCATATTTAGTCTGATCCCATACGAGATAGCGTTACTGTCTTGTATAGGATCAGCTTAATGTCAGTCATAATATCAAATCAATCATCTTTATGTATCTACTTTAATGTTCCCATATCTTCATGTTGTATTCACTTTATTTTATACATTTATACCACGCATTATCCATTGAATGCAATAATTGTTTCTTATCCCATGTTATATGTAAAATCATAATATAGCCGTATTGTAATTTTTACCTTCAAATAAAGTTTCTGGGTACAGCTGTTGGTTAATAGGGTCCAAAAGGATCGATTTCAGGGGAGTGAGTGGGTGTTATCATTATTATTGCAAAAATAATTATGCTGAGAAAATTTCGCCGAAAATTGATTTATTATATCAAGTTTTTAATGAGTGAAAGAAATTATTTTGTTTAAATTAGCAAAGTTTGAATGTGTTCAGCTTTTTCAGACTAGGACAATTCTATGTGTTAGTCTATGTGTCAATGTCAATGGTGATAACTCTATGTGTCAACGGTGATAATACGCAGTGCGAAAAAAACACCCTAAATAACTTTTGTTCTATTGATCGGTTAGTGAAGACAATATTTTAAGTTACGAAATCAGACACAAAACTGTCCTTTCCCTGACTAAAAATATCTTATCTTCAACCGATTTAGATTTCTGATCAACCCTCAAAATAAGGGGGAAGGTAGCAGGAATCTCAGAAAAGCGGTTGAAACTTTGAATCCCTTAACTTCTCACGTATTTCGCTATATCTCGAGAGCTTTTTAAACGAATTGAAAACTTTTTGCTGCCCAATTTTTATTTATCAAACTATAATTCCTTGCAAGAAATAATTTTTACTAATTATTATGTTTTATTATTTAATAATAGTCTAAAACATTTTGAATTGTAAGGTATACTAATTTTACATCATTTTACAGAATGTAATTTTCTATGGCAAAATATGAAATTTGAGCATAATCGGTCGCTTAGTTCCTAAAAAATCGAATTTTAAATATGACTTTCATAATCTTTGATTTCTCCAGAACCATTCAACCAATATTGTCCTAGTACGTGAAAATCCGATCTTTAGATCAAAAGTTATTCAAGATGTTTTTTCTTGTGTACAGTACATAAAGCTCCATGTTTCTTTAAAATAATGGTTGTTGAAGAAAATGATGGAAACTTTAGATGCAAATAATTTTACATTTCTGATGGTTTTAAAATAAATGGTCTTAGACAGGTTTGAAAGATCTATATGATTTTTTCCTTCTATTTAATAATGTAATAAAAAATAAGGTTTTTCCTCACAATTTTATGAAAAATGAGCTGTCCTATAGAGATAATAAATTAAACAGAAAAATATATTAAATGAATTATGAAATAAAAAAAATTTATTTTTTTAAAGCTCTTTAAAAATTCCGAAACTTTTTTTAAATTCCAAATCTTGTTTTATTCCGAAACTTGAAGTGTTGATCGTAAAATGTAAAAGTTTTTCTGGAAATAATATTTGTATAATTTCTTACTGAATATAATTACGATTCATCAATATTAAATTCCTCCAAGTTTTTATACTGCAAAAATTTCTACTAAAAATATTTAACATAATTTTTTTTCCATTTAATTTGATCGAAAATATTGTTCGATCAAATTAAATAGAACCAATACTTTGAAATAGAAAATCCGCTGCCTTCCTTTCGACGACGGCTTAAAGTATAATTATATTGGGAAGAAAATGTATATTTAAGGAGAGCATAGATTTTCCTTCCTTTCTTTATTGAAGATATGGGCACCACTAAAAAATTTATTATGTATAATAAGTAGAGCCCAGATATTTTAAGGTCTAAAAAACTCTATAAATGTTCTTAAGAAAGCCACAGTGCTGACATGAAGTATAATCAGTGGTAGACTGATCACGGGTTAGTTCCCTTGCCGTTAGGCTAACCGTGAGAGGCTCTCATGGTCTTCCTCTCCATGTAACGCAAATGTGAGCTAGTTCCATCAAAAAGTCAATCACGAAGACAAAATTTCTCCCAATACTTGATCCAGAAGTTTCCTTGTCTTCTGGATTGGGTTCAGAATTACAAGCCTAGATATTAAAATTGCATTAAGCGTTTTTTTTTTTTTTTTTTTTTTTTTTTTTGATAATCTGAAATGTAAATGAGCGTATCTTATCTGAAAATAAATTTCTAAATCTGGTGAAACTTCTTTCAACTTCCACTAATGTGATTGATGCGTACTTGAAAATAAGAAGAAAAAAAAGGTAAAGAAATTATAAAAAATGGAAAAAAGGAATTCCCCCAAAATCATAAAAAATGCTCGTAAAAGCAAATAATTTTCAATCTAAAAAAAAAACTGCTTTAAGAGGGGAAAAATGAACAAAAATGCAAAAAAAAAATTATAATTTGGAGTTTGTAATAAAACTTTGTAATATTTTTATGAGCTTCAGTATAGGGGGTCAAAATACTAGCCGGTAGCCAGTTAACATTGGTCTCTTTTTAAACATGTGGTCTCTTCTTCAAAAATTGGACATTAAAAAATACTGCTGATATTGTTAATTTAAGTAATTTCTTTCGAAGTATTTCTCAAATTATAGTAGGATAAAATGAGAAAATAAATATTTTAAGAAAAAAAAAGCACGAAACAAAGTAATTTCAGAATATTATGAAATATTCATAATAATTCTATCATTAAAAAAAAAAAAAACAATGCACATGAGGTACATTTTTGGCGAAAAATGTGGCGAGCGATTGGCAACTTGCAGGCAATTTTTTAATCGCCATTCGCTGTGTCTAGTCGCCGTGCGAACTGCGGAGGCCGTTAATTTTGCCCTATTCCCTCTAGTTTTTAAGTTCGTTGCCATATTAGCAAAAATTATTTAATAATATACTTAAATATTTGGGTACGCATTCGATTCATTATGTTAAAAAATCATACGCTACTTGAAATTAATAAAAAGAAAACAGAATTTTTGGTTTCAAATAAAATTTATTGCAACAATTAACTAAACATTCTAAGCGTGTTAAATATAATAATTGCTTCAACAATTAGTGATGCAAAAAATCAGCGTTTTGAAAGACTATAAAAACCTGTAGTTTCGGGGAATAAACCTAGTATTATTGAAAATGTTGGAAATTTTGATAGTTAGCAAACCCGACCTATTTCCAATATGAATTAAGAGATTAATGTCTGCTATATAACCGCTATAATATAAGAAAGTCATCTGAGCAGATTGATATACTTCAATTTAATTACAATAATTTTCAAAGAAAATTTTCTTTCGAAACTTTTCACTCAAAAAATGTTTCATTAACAGTCTATTTTAAATGTATTTCTAACGTTATAAATTAATTAAAACATTAATGAATATAATTAGATTGAAACTGAATGTCTTTCAGCTAAAAATATATATGTAACTAAAAAGTGAATTTCATATTTTTATAAATTGTTAACCAAAGATCATTTAGAAAAAGCGGAATGTAAATTTTTAAAACGTACTCACAAAGACTAAGTAAAAAGTTTATAAATTATTAATCATTATGCTTATTGCTAAAGGGCTTCTCCTACTTCTGCTAAGAAATACAATTGCCAATTTAAATAGTTGGAAAAGGAAATATCAGTTCTTAAAATTTCTTTTCCAAAAGCGTGTTTTTTTTTCCACCAATTGACTTTATCAATAGCCTATACTAAAATGTCAAATTTAATACACGCTGAAAGTTCTTTGTACAATTTGAACGTTATGAAATTAAAACTATACATAAAAACTTAAAAAAAAAGTGCCTATGACAGTTATGAGCACTATACTGAAAAAATTTCAGTTAAACAATTTTAATTTTTCCATAAGCTACACTGAATGGCTTCCCAACAAAATTACAAATTAATTATAATATTTAAATTTTATTGCGGTGAAATCAT
This sequence comes from Parasteatoda tepidariorum, assembly GCF_982258835.1. Classification (NCBI taxonomy): domain Eukaryota; kingdom Metazoa; phylum Arthropoda; class Arachnida; order Araneae; family Theridiidae; genus Parasteatoda; species Parasteatoda tepidariorum. Next base: position 4,660,739 of record NC_141766.1, read on the forward strand.
TGCATTCGAATAAAAAAAACTTCATCGAATAGATATAAAATATCACAATAATTATGAAATTATGCATAAGCCATTATATTTTTATAATTTTCGGATCAAATGATTTGTAAGAAGTGATTCGAATGAAATGATTCTGATCACTATTTGGATCAAATATCTCAGATCACTGATTCGAAACAAATATTTCTGACCACTGATTCGAAACAAATGATTTGCAAGAAGTGATTCGAATCATGTGATTCAGGTATGATTCCCTTTCAGTGATTTGAATCACTGATACTATTTGCAATTTAATAATTTATACACTTAGTCCCTCCTTAAAAATAAGGCAATTTTTCAAAACTTTATCGAATAGAATTTTGGATATCAAAAAATAATTACGAAACTATGCATAAGCACTGAAAATGTTATTAATTGTTTTAAAAAATAAGAAACAGAGGTTTGAAAGAACTAATGCCATTAGAAAATTTCTGAAGTTTTGAATAGTCAAAGAAGAGGGGGGGGGGGCACGTGCTTCTTTACTCAATATTATCCACATGACCCAACCAGTTTGGTTTGGGTCGAGCCTAAATTTCAGACATTTGATGTCCGACAAAAAAATATTATTTTTGAATTTAGTTGCTTACTGGCTTAGGTATTTGTAATTTCCAAAAATACATACGTTTAAGATATATTATGAACAATGCTATAAAAATTTGTCTAATGCTTCATTTTCTATGAATTTTTAACAAAGAACTATTCTAGAAAATAGGCTATCTAAAACGACAGTCAAATTTTTTTTTTATATTTTACCAATTTACAATATTGTAAAATGGTTTCAAAGCACAGAATTTTAAAAAAAATCCATTTTATGATAATTTTGGAAGATATCTTGGAAAATTTTGTAAATTTCCTGGTGGACATTGTTTCGTGTTTTCAAAGAGAAATGTCTGGTCTGTTATTTTCAGGCCTATCCATTTTTGAAATTACTCAGTACTTAAAAAATAATTAATACTACCACTTATGAAGACTGCATTCATGATTCAGTGGGCAGGAATAATCATTGATAAAAAAGCAGATTTAGTATTTAGGAATAATCATTAAAAAAAACAGATTCAATATGTTTTTTCTTACGGATTATTCCTACAATCTCGAGATGAACGATTACTCTTGATGATTTTTGGCTTTTCAAAAAGTGAATATTTTTTAAGTTGTTCGGTTTATAACGAAATTTTCAAGTTTGTGAATCGTTATTATTTGCTTGTTATACAAAGAAAGTCTATGAAACAGTTTTTGAGTCATGATAACTTAAATCTAAAAAGTTTGCACTTGGTAGTAAAAAAAAAAATATGTAAAATTGTTACCTAATAATGATTTTTTAGTTTAAGATATCTATAGGTCTAAATTTTAATTCAATCTATTAAAACGTGTGCAAGATATGTGCAGGAATAAATGTTATTCACCAATAATAATAAATTTTAATTTATTTAATGATTTCAGTTTCAAAAATAACCCAGTTTCTTTAACCATTTGTTTTATTTCTCTTGTAAATGTAAATTACCTCGGAATTTTTAACCGAAGATGTTAAGTAGTTATATAACTTATTAGTTCTAAAAATTAAAAGCATAAAATTTCAAAAGCTACATTTTAGTTCAATGCATTCAGCATTTTTCTGTAAGATTAAGCCTACATATCTGAATCAAAAGTTAAATTAAAAAATTTTCAAAGAATTTCCTAAATTTTTATAAGTTATTTTTATACAGAACAGCTCTACTCTAAATATAAATTTTTAGAGTCATGATCAGAAATAAAATCAAAATGTTATACTAATTAGGACTCTCAAATTATTGGTGAAGTTTAAAAGCAAAAACCTAATTAATACCTGACGAGTTATTAACAAGGAAGATTAAAAACTTTTAAAATCTGATATCCGGAATTAACTTTAAGAGGGGTAAAGGCCGATTAGTAAAAATATTTTCAAGGCAAACGGCAAACAAGCTGGTTTTGAAATGTTTAATAGTGCCTTCTTTAAAGTTTCATATAACATGTTTTTATTTTGTTTAATTAGTAATTAATAAATCCCATTTTGTTAGTTCATTTTTGACAAAGATTCTAAAAATATTTATTACAGATTAGTGATTACTGAACACATTCTTTATTAATCCAAACAAAAATGTAATTGGATATTCAGTTAAATAACTTTATCAAATTTTTTTTTTCATATACGTAAATGGACAAATTATATTAAATAATAAAAAACATAAATATCATAAGTATTATTAAACATATCAGTAAGTTTGTATACTTATGTTTCTTATTGAATAACATGGTGAGGGGAAGAAACAGGAAATATTTCAGAAATTTTATTAACATCGAAAACTACAAAAGTTTATAAAAAGACTATTTTTATAATTAAAATTAAAATTAATTAATTTTTAAAAATCTCTTACGTGCTATCGTGCGACGTTTTATCTAGTCAGCTGAATAACTCATTAACATATTCATAATGGTATAGAATTTTTTGGAGTTCCAAAAATTTATTAAGATCAAATTCTTAGGACATCTATATAATTTAGAAGATTTTCGATTTTATAATTTAAAATTTAAACACATATTAATAAAGTCTTGCGCTAATTAGTATCAGAAAATTTGTAAGCATTTATATTTGCTAAGTTTTATACTGGAAAATAATTGAAATGTTTACATCGAATCAAAATGATTCTTTAAGAAATTCGAAGCGAAAATATATCCTTACCTTTGTATTCTTTTTCCCCATTGCTGCTTCTCTTTCCTATCTTCAGTAAACGTGACGTCACATTTTCTAAAGCGCCCCCTACACTTATCATTGATTGAGAACAGCAACAAAGGCTGTATTAAAGAGCCGCATAATTGGAATCATAAATTATGTCTGCATGGGTCGGATTTTATAGCAAACGGGAGTTCAAATGTATTTTTGCATCATATATTATATACCATTTCCAAAAATACGAATTTATTACGAAGTAACAAACAAAGCCTTCGAAAGGGTGAAGAAATTGGGGCATTTGCTCAGGGTCTCACTAAGAACGAAGTACAGTGGTCAGAACTTTGAAAACGCTGGCCAATACTCAAAAAATTAAATCGCTCATAAGTACTAATCATTAAAGTTTTTTAATCAATGCAAGTAAGAAGAATAAAGTAATTTATTAACACAATATTCTAATTATTATTATTGTATTATCCATGCAAAATGGTTAAAAGTTTCTTGCATCTGGATCGCGACTTTTTGTTATATTTTTCTATTTGGTGTTATTTCAGAAATAATAATACTTTTATTATTGATTTCTCATGTTTTTAGTAGTTTAAAACATCGATAATGTTTTTCTTGTTTCTTACATTGTCCCTGTAAATAATTTGAATACTTCAGTAGTTTAAAGATTTTATGAAAAATTGAATATTTCATAAAAAATTTTCTTGCAGGTGTTTTCAAGCTAACAAAATACTGGGCAGGAGTGATAACCACAATTTATTTTATTTTATAACCGTCGTTGAACAGCCGACCCAATTTCGGTTTTACGACTACTAATGTTCAACGAAGTAGCCTTGTAATTTTTAACCCAATCCAGAAGACAAGGGAACTCCAGGATCAAGTATTGGGAGATATTTTGCCTCCTTGGGGGACTTTTTGAAGGAACTAACCCGCTTTTGCTTTACATGGAGAGGAAAACCACGAAGACGTCCCACGGCTAGCCTGATGGCAAGGGGACTCTAACCCATGAGATCCGTCTACCACTGAGGATATTTTACGTCAGCACTGTGGTCGGTGCTAACTGGGGGTGGAATTCGAATCAATCAGCCATCGCCGGGATTCAAACCCGGTTATCTCATTGGGAGGCTCTATCTCATAAGCCATCACTGCTCGGTAACCACAATTCGAAAAATATGGCGTCAGTAGTTAAATAGGAGAGCGATCGAAGGTTTGGTTCCCATAATATTAAAATCTCGTGAACTTTTTAAGCCAATCCATAAATTTTTGCACACAATTATAAAACTCGTTTATCCAAAGATAATTCCATGTCAATGTTAGTAATTATTTATTTTATCTAATAATAGTCTAAAAATAATTTGAATTGTAAAGAGTGAAAATTTTTCCACCCGTTTACAGAATGTAATTTTTTATTACAAAATACAAAATGTGAACGGAGTCGGTGGAATAGTTTCTAAAAAACAGAATTTTAAATATACGACTTTTTAAAATTCTAATTCTCAGGAACTATTCGACCCATTTCGTTCGGCTTTTTTATTCTGCAATAAAAAATTAAATTCTTTAAAATAGTGTAAGAATTTGCATAATTAAAAAATTTTGTATCGTAATTTTAAAAAATTTTCGGCTATAATTAATTAAAGGAATAAAGAGCAACAAATAATTTTTTTTTGCATCCTTCGATAAACGATAATTAAATTTTTCGATTAGCTTAAAAAGTTATACGCGCAAAAAGTAGAAACCGTTCTCTTGACCAAACTATCATATTTCCCTGATCCATTTTAATAACTTCATTAATAGGATAAAAGAGAGGAAAAACAGAGATGGAAAGAGATCCTACTAAAGAGATACAGTTAAAATATAAAATGGCGGAAGAAAAAAATAATAATTTTTAAATATCGTGTAGCAGCAAGGTCATTAATAATAGTTATTCATGATCTTGGAACTCCTTCAAAAATACAGGTCAACACATGAAATACGTATATGGATGATACAAGGACCTTTTGCCCAGCAATGTTTGGAGATGAATAAACGGTGTAGGTAGGTATTTTATTTACCTCGCACTAGAGCAGCACGATGGGCTATTGGCGACGGTCTGGGAAACATCCCTGAGGCTGATCCGAAGACATGCCATCACAATTTTGATCCTCTGCAGAGGGCACCCCCACTTTGGTATCCCGACGACGTGCATGCGAAGTCGAGCACTTTACGGTAGAACAGTTTAACGAGGACCGCGCACCCTCGATCCCTACGCAGACTGATCAAAGTGGTCACCCACCCGCTTATTGACCCCAGACAGTGACGCTTGGCTTCGATGGGAACCGTGTCTTTACTGTCAGTAAATTGCGGGACGAACAGACGGTGTAGTTCATGTTTTTTTAAAAAAATAGATCCGATGCTTTTTGAGCCAATATTTGAGCGCATGTTTAGTTTGTTCTATGCATGAAAATCCACATTGGCATACAATTTGGCATATTCCCCAGCTAATGCATTCAATTGTTTTTGAGGTTCGAAAATTAGAAAACCAATTATCTAAAGTAAAGTATCATCTTTGTGAAAGGGATTATCTAAGAGTCTCAAATCCAAATTATCTTTATTATCCTTTCTCTGAACATCAAAATCACTTTCTCGAACTCCAAACAACTCATTGAATGCGTTAACGACCAGAAATTATGCAAAATTTTATTTCAAATTGGTTAGCCATACATAAGACAACCTAACCGAACATCTAAACATAGGCTCAAAGAACATCAAGGCAACGCCAAGAACCAAGAACTTCTCTATTCATACATACATCGCTAACATTCTTAGAGAGAAGGCCATAGGTTTGATATTTCTTCTCCGCATGTCACCATGCATTTGCTGACCTGGATTTTTGAAAGCGTCTCTACATCAAAAATAAAACCTCTTTATTAACTTTTGCTGTTGCATCATTTTCGTAAAAGTTTGGAAATCTTTAATTTTTTCTTAATCCTCTCTCATTTTATCTTTTAACCGTATCTTTATCTCTTGTAGGACGTTACCTCTGTCGGATTAATTCCTGCTTTTTATCATTTATCCTTAAGATGAAAGTATACCGTTGTGACACCTGTATAGGTTTTTAATAAAATTTTACCATTTGTGATTTTAAACGTTGTTTTCAATGAAATTCAGTATTTGCTGTCCTTCTTAAGATTTTTTTTGGGATAATAATGTTCCATTTTATTTATTTATTTATTTTTTTGATCAAAAAGTTTCCAGGGCTACCAGAATTCCCCTCGAACCTCCTTCATACAATCAGGCATTCTCATTTAGATTTAGCATTTGGTTATAAAAATTAGTGTACTATTTGTAATTGTGAATATATTGTGTGATTTGTTATGAAATAATACAAAATATAATTTAATTAGTATATTTTTAAAGCTCTTTATACGTGTGAGTTTAAAATGAAGCTCTAAAGTTATGTAAAACATTAAAAAAAAACTAGTTGTTTCAATTTCTTAAGATATTCATTAAACTTATTTTTCTTCCTAATTTTCGCTTTCTGATTTTTACTTTTTTATTTTCACTTATTTAAAAATGACTTATGAAGTGTCTTGGAACTATTGTTAAGCTAGATTGAATTATAAATTGTTTAAAAATTTAGTACTTCCAACTTGCCATTCCTTGTTTTAGCGTGGCTCTTTAATAATGTTTGGTGCCGCAACGAGTTTAGAAACTGCTACTTTAAAGTGCAACTTTTTCTTATTTTTATAACCGTTGTTGAACCGCCAACCGAATTTTCAGTTTACGGCTACTAATGTTCAACTCCGTAGACTTGTAATTTTGAATCCGATCCGGAAGGCAAGGGAACTCCTGGTTCAAGTGTAGGGAGAAATTTACCTTCGTGGAGAACTTTTTAATGGAACTAATTCGAAAAAACAAGCTTCGCCGGGATTCGAACCCTGTTCACATCATTGGGAGGCTAGCGCTCTATCCCCTGAGCCACGAATACAATAGTGAGTTCGAAGATAAACTGATGAAAACAAAAGGAGGAACGGTTGTTCTTTTTTTAAAAAAGGTACAAAATTAGTAACGCTTATTTGGAAATAAGGTATCAGATGATAGTTAAGCTCTTGATGAACACACCTGTCACGCATGGGTATGCTACATCGCATGGCAGGGGTGCTGTGATCACATTTGTGTAGAGTTCCTTTGAGTTCCGGAAGTGTGGTGTCTACTCTGTGTAGAGAGAAAGAAGGAGTGGTTGGCTGACTTGATCAACGCTACAAAAGGGCAACAATATCGGCTGTTATCTGAGACATCTAGCCAAAAGGGATAGGTCGAGACAGCGACACAATTTTCTCTCTACCTGCATATTGCAACAGGCACATTCATTTCACTGACAACAGTCGCCCAAAGACTTGAAGCAGGTAGTCTGCATGCTAGGCGCCCTGTAGCCTGCCTCCCTTTGACTGTCAACCACGAAAAGGACCGTTTAGCATGGTGGCGAGAACACCTGTCTTCGACAGAAGCTTATTGAGGGCGGACTCTCTTCAGCGATGAGTCGCGATACAGGCTGAACAGCATTTCGAAACTTATTCTCACCAGGAGAGAATCCGGGAGTCTATAGCGGCCCTCTAGCATTCCCAAAAAGAATTACTATGGTCGAGGTTTTCTGATGGTTTGGACAATAGAAGTACTCTGACATGTCAGCTGTACAGGACGAGATTCTATGTGAGACTTTTCTGAGGATAGTATGAACCAAATTTCATCATTATGGACGCTCGTCTACGCAGGGCTCTGATTTTAAACGAATATATCCAATCGGATGATATTCAACGATTGAAGTTGCATGCAATGTCCTTAGACCTTAATTACCTCGATCACGTATGGTACGTTCATGGATGCTCAATTGCAGATCGAAGACCAGCTTAAACCACAATCCTTGAGCTCCAGGGTGCCTTGGAGCAAAAGTGGGTGTGGTTGCCATAGGGATTGATAAGGACCCTGGTCTACGGTAATTTGTTTCATTTACTTTGTCAGTTTTTTTAATTGCAAAAGAAACACATTTGCCTCTTCAATTGCTTTCACCACTGTAATGACAAATTTTCAAATATTATTATAGACAAAGAAGAGGATTGAGATAGAGACCATAATATAGTAAGCATTCAATTTTGATTTTGATGGGATATCAACGTAGATTAGTTTTTTTTAAAAATAAAGTGGTAGCTTTTAAGAGAAGTTATTCATTTTTCTTAAATGTTCTATCACATTTTATTTATGAAGGCAATATTCATGTCTAAAAAATTCATGTGATAACACATTGACGATTGAGGACCACAGTGACGATTGTCATATTGAAACCCTGAACAAAGTTTCTAATTACAAGACGCTATTTTAAGGACATTGATATCTTAAGGGTATTTTTCGCTATTTTTAAGGATTTTTACAAGGAATTTTCAGGTCGTGAGAATACGGGCTCAAGTGATTACTGGTTGTTTCAAAAGAGAGTAGTCAAAATAAAAAGGTAAATTAAGCATACGAATTGAATATAATATCTCTAAGAAACATGAGGTCGTAAACTTTATTCAAAGCCGCTAGAGCTGCAAATTATAGGTAATATAGAAAGGCAATAAACAAAAATCATTTTAATTTCGCCGTTTTTCTTCAATTCACACATTTATGACCAATACTACAAAAGATGCTCAAAGTTTTTGCCTGATTTGTCATAACAGTATAGGTTTAAGATATATCTTGTATGTTTGGAGGATTCCATGCAGTGTAAATGAATCATCTTCTATAGTAATATTTATCGTGAATGTTTAATATGTGAAGAAATACAGTAAAAATAAAATAATACAGAATGTTTATTGCCCTTGCATACAAGTGTTTAGAAGTGAGAGACTATGTTCGTGAGAGACAGCATAATAAATTTCTATGACTATCAAAACATTTGTAAAATCAACGTGATATATGGTAAGTATAACACAAATGGAGCTATCTTTGATGAATTAATAAAAAAAAAACTACAAAAAATATGTAACTTTTATTATAAAATGAGAAAAATGATAGGCTTAAAATTTATAATGAAAGTTAAGAAATTGTAGTGGAATATAAAACAAGCATTGTGAGACCAGAAATGACACCAGTAAATGGTAAAGTTACCAACCAAGCTAAAATAATATTTTTGAACAATTTAAAATCAACATCATTTGTACTACGGGTCATCCCAACAAATACAATTGAGCCAACTTTGCAGTGAGTCGTACTGATTGGAATTCCTATTTTAGAAGCCAACAAGACAGTTGTTGTAGCTCCAATTTCAATAGTAAAGCCACTGTAAAAGAAATAGATTATATTATTAACAGGGGTGTAGTGGGGATAAAATACGACTTCTTTTATTTTTGGTAAGACAGTTAGAACTTTAATGGAAATATTTATACTTTATAATCTTAACCACTTTTCATTAAAAATAGTCTTAGTGTAATGTGTAATAATTCTAACAACCTAAAGACTAGCTTTGCTTATATACTTGCATGAAAGCAGTTGTGCTAGCTTAAGATAATAAGTCATTTGCAAAATTAGCCATTTATATACTTTTATAATTAGATTTTTGAAGGCCGGGATAGCCTGGATGGCAGGGCGCTGGACTCACGTTTGTGAGAACTAGAGTTCGAATCTCGCCGGTCGAATATTCCCCGTGTAGTAAATGGTGACTGGTGCACTTTAAATTTGTCAGGTCACAAAATCCTTCATGTTTCCATACCAAATCAATGTGTCTGGGGGTACTGAATTGGAGATTGATCGTTGAGCATTAGTAGTCTTAAAACCAAAAATTGAGTCGGCTGTTCAACGATGGTTATTAAAAAAAGCAACAACCTGCAATCAAACAAGCTTTGGTGTTTTGAACACTCGCCTTCCTTAAGTGCGATTCGTAAGGTTTGTTTCGATAGTATTTTTTCTTATTTAAATATTAATGGAGATCCATAGTTTGTTTATTTTTATAAGGATTCTGCAATGTACATTAAAGGTAGTTTTTACAAAACACTATGTATAAAATATTAAAGAGAGTCATTTACAAGACCATGTTTATATTTACGCATCAAGGTAGCCATCTTTGAAAATATGCTGATTCATTTAAGGAATAATTCATTTTTCATTCATCAAAGGTCATTTTTTGTACTGTCAACTTCGCTAGATTTTCTATGAAAATGTATAAGATAAGGAAAAATTTTGGTTTCCTACTAGTTGATTAAAAGAATAATCACAGTCTTAGTGCAATTTGTTTGACAATAATCGAAAATCAACATTTGCAGTCAATAATGGGGTGAAAAGAAAAAGCAATATTTGGGTCATTCTTACCTTAATGGAGTTATTTTTGTAAGATCTTGTCCCATAGTTTGAATGACTTTTCTTCCCATAACCCATAATCCGATACTAATTCCAAATCCACCGTAAATAAGCAACCACGCGGGTGTTGAGCCATTTGTATCTTTGGTATAAAGTAGCCACAGACTGATCAAGGGTGCAATAGCATTACTGAAAGAAATCTAGAATAAGTTTGAAGCTTACAACAACAGTAAAAATAGCGTTAATGTGACAAACATGGTTCATTAGGGGATATTTCCGTATCGTGATCTGTCGCGTCAATTACCATCGCAAGGTGCCAAATAGATTTTTTTTGGTTATTAGCGGGCACTTGGGTCTATTTCCAATTGGCCTCAGAAATGCTACCCAGTGAGCACCTATGGCCAAGCCACGGCGGTGGAGCAGCGTCGCCCACGTCACACAACCACAAACCCGTTTAAAGGGCGGGTCACATTCATACAATCACACAAAAGAAAGGACATAGAACACACAGAGAGAGAAAGAAACATCCATGTCCTGAGCGGGATTCGAACCCGCAACCATCAGCTCCGCAGTCAGGCGCGCTAACCACTCGGCCACCTGGTTGGCGCCAAATAGATTTTAAACTTGCAATTTTTGTAAAAAAAAAGGAAAAAAAACACGTAACAACAGGTGAACAAAACAATTTGCGTAGGGATGGCTGAGAGTTATACATTTCAAGTTGGTTCCGTTCTGAGTTTTTTTTTTTTTTTTTTTTTTAAAGTTTCTTTCGGGCCTCTGCCCGAAGTTGCCAAGATTTGGCAATTATTTTGCTACAGTTCACGATACGGAAATCTCCCTGTTCATTATGCATCATGTAGTACCGAAACGCTTTTATAAATATTCTGCTGATGAAGATGCACCGTGTCAAAACGCGTCTAGGTTTTAATAAATATACTATTTTTACTCTTAACATCATTACCTAATAGTATAAAATAAATAACTTGACAGAATATTTACCTAACATCATTTCCTCCATGTGCAAATGATCCGAAAATAGCTGTCATTATTTGCAAGCCTTTGAAAAGTTTTCTTACTTCAGGATGGTCGTCGTCTGTCAACTGTGTAAAATTGCATTATGGGTAGAGTTTCGTTAAATTGTGTTTATAGAGATGTGGGTTTTCCGGAAAATTTTAAAACAGATATTTCAAATACATTTTCAGGATAATTTTCTAAGCTTTTAAATCAACTGTAAAATTACTCTCATTCATTAGAGGTTATAAGTAAAGAAAACTGGAGTATTTTCATGAACACTGAATGTGATGCTTTTTAGAGTTCCGCCCATTCCTACAAGGGAAAAAATATTAACAACGCATAGAAATCGCGATTTGAAATTTTTTAATCGCATTTAAATCTGAAAACTTAAAATATAATAATTATTTATTAACTATTATGCAGTAATTAATGTTACAGTAATTAAAAAATATCACATTGGGCAACTAAATTGAATTTATCAACATACGTAATTGATCTATGAATATCTAATGTGTACAAAATGGAAACAAATTATGTACAGAATTAATTGTATGTTTTTCAACAAAAAAAAATGAATATTGGTCAAAATATTCTGTTTATTAAACTGATCTATGAATATCTGAAATGGAAACACAAAATGTTCTAAAATAACTGCATATTTCTCTGCAGAAAGTAAAATGAAAGCAAACTTCTTTTTTTTAAATTTCTGCTGACACATTTCAAGAAAAGATAAAAATGCGATATGGTCAATTTATAGAATGAAGAATTTGTGGTGAAAAAAAAACAAAATAATGCGATTTTGATTGCAGTTTTTTCTACTAACAATTTTCCAATAGTGTTAACACCAAGAGTAAATGATGTCCTAGTTTTCAAGGTCACACTCTCAGAACTGGAGAGAATAGGGTTAAATAAATTAGACTAAGAAACGATTCTATGTACCTTTGCCAAATCATGCTGAAAATCAGAATTTAAAAGCTTGACATTGTCATCGCTAATCACATTACAGAATAGAATTTCTTTTTCATTCCTATCTAAAGCCATTCCATTTATAACTGTAGCAGCCTCATTATTTTGTTTATCAAATAAAAGAAATGGGCGATTCTTTTTCTGCTATTTAATTATGAATTTCCTCGTTATGAGTTGCAAATGAAGCTAGGACAAATCTCAAGTAAAACAAAATCAAACTGAATTTTATTTATAGGGATTGCAAAGTCAGAATTACAAAAACACAAATAGATAGAAAATATGAGAAATGCTAATATGTCCTATAAAAATGTACCAAAAAATATTGCCTATTTGACTTTTAAAATTTTCCGGAAAAGCAGTGGAAAATTTCCCTTCCCACATCTCTGTGCGTATATGTAATTAATAAAAACTATAACTGACCATTAAATTTTCATCTTTCGAAATAGGGTTTTCTAATGATATTTCTTCATGGGCTTGTTCAATAGGAACTAGAATATAGAGAAAAAAAAACAATGTTCAAAATTAGGAACAAGAATATTGGCGGGCGGGGGGGGGGGGAATAGGAAAAAGAATCATTCACAGAAAATAATTCAATCAAGATTTGAAATGCAATTACATTGAAAGTTAATATACATAAAAGTTTAAAATACATAAATATCATTTGCATCGTACAGAATAGTTAATTCAATAAAAACGAAATAATTAATGTATAAACATAGCGTAATAAGTAAACCAACATAAGCAATCAATAATTAAATTTATCGTAAAAAATTTAAAATCAAATTTAATTTTTTATAGTAAATGCAATTTAATAGAAAAGAACAACATCCCTCTTATAAATGGAAGAAATAGACCGAATAGACCTTATAGACCGAAGAAATATCTTTTCAATAAAAATTCAAATTGTGAAATTTTTTTTTTGGGATTTTTATTTTTAAAACTGACAAATCTAATAACTAGCGTGCGAGTTGCATTCCTTTTAAATGTTTTTAAGTATGCACTAATGATCTTCCTTATAAGCTAAATGAAACAAAATGAAAATTTAGCTATAATGAGATTGCTTCCATTAGAAAGCTTGAAGCAATATAGTAATAATCACATTTTTCAAAAAGCGACGTTTTGAATTAAGCTGTTTCTTTGTTCTGCTTCCAGAAACACAGAAAGAGCTCATTGCTTACATGGTGGTATTTCTCTAAAAGCACTCTCCTAAACAATGTGGTTTAGAGTTATATTGCCCCAAACAATTATAATTTACCTTGTTTCTTTTTATTGCCGACAATCAAAAATTGAATGATGACTCCAACAATGATACCAACAGCAGCGGAAATGACAACAGCCAACCATGGTGGCAATCTATCCAGATACAAAACTGTAAATAACAAATCAATCAATGCTAATATGAAGCAAAAATCTAAACTGTTGTCTGAGTCAAAATAAATGAAACAAAACTGTTACAAATAAAATTACTGTTACTCGTGTTTAGGTGCAATAAATCGTGACTTTCCCAACAATATGAAAACTGTGGTGTACTATCTCTCTGAATTTGATGTTGAACATCCCAAAGAATTTACTTTTTAATTAACACCAAATCGAGCTTTCATATATAATTTAACGGGTGTAGTTAACTCTTATAATGGAAGAAGTTTACGTGCATTCACTGGAGCGCGCATTCTCTGGGCATTGCAATTTTGATCTTCTGCAGAGAGGATGGCTCCCCTGCCTTGCAGTCAGACGACCTGTGCGCGAAGTCGAGCACTTTACGGTAGAGCAGTTTAACGAGGACCGATGCCGTGCACCCTCGGTCCCTACGCAGGTTGATCAAAGTGGTCACCCACCCGCTTACTGATCACAGCCAGTGATGCTTGACTTCGGTGTTCTACTGGGAACCGTGTCTTTACGATCAGTCAGTCCACTGCGGTACCAATAAGGAAGGTTAAATTATTTTCTAACCATTTACATATATATAAAAAAATTAGCTTGGTTTATGAGTGGTACTTCCGGTAACGTTAATCGTATAATTTGCTAAATGGTTTGCATATGATATTTAAATACATTTTATTAGAAAAGATACCTGGAGAACCATCAAGAACGATTGAGAGAACATTGATGAAGACAGAAATAATATAAATGAAGGCCACACCAACTTGGCTAGGGTTATCCTGAAATAAGAATTTATTAATGTAGCAATTAAGAGTTGATTCACAATTAAATGAAATACAAGTACTTAATTAAATGCTAAATACCGATCATGATTTATGAAATTGAAATAAAACGCGATTTTCAGACCGTTCTTTTGGCAGACGTTAGAGCCAAACAATACGAACTGAAAGAAATGATCCAAACAGTTTCCGGTCGAAAATTTTACATATTTCGCTAAATCTCGCAAACTAATTGTAACAATTATAAAAATCTGCGTAACCATCTAAAAAAATGACTTGCATACATGAAAATAATTTTGCAAAAAATATTATTTATGAATCTTTTATTTATATTAATAATAATTGCATTTTTTTTTAAATATCCTCTTAGCTGTTTGAAGCAGATGGGACACCGGGGACACCGGGGTCCTTTTTATACTTCTTTTTTTAACGCTCTAATTACAAAAGAAAAAATATATTTTGGTATTTTTTAATGATAAAAAGCAGTCTAAAAAATCTCTTAGATTATTGGAATTAATTTTTATTGACATATAAAATCTTAAAAAAGGAGTTTCAAATTTTTTTCAGTCATATTCAAAAATTAATCAATAATTTATTTTGTAAATTAAAGAAATTTCAATAACGAATAACTATTTATGTTAGATCAAAATTATTGTAAATAAGAGCAAATTTGTAAAATTATTGTTTGGAAGTGAGCCGTGAATGGAAGATTTTACCTCTAGAGCAGAAAAAAACATCGGTATTTCATGCAGTATTTTATAACCATAAATTATTAAAATGCTAAATATTCTATTTTTTACTTATTTTGACCTAAATTATTAAAAAATGATAAAAAAAAATTATGAAAGTATGTGTAATTAAAATTCTGTGTCAAAGGCATAAGTCATTTAATTTTAAATTTCAAAATTTAAAATTTGAATTAAATCTATTGAACAAATCTTCAAAATCTTCATACTTCACATTTTGAATCAAATTAATATTTTTGCTTAAAGTTTACATTTTATCATTTAAAATTTTCATTCAAAAAACTTTATAATTTTTCAATGCATCAAAAGTACTTCGGGATTTTTCTTGTTTTGAAATTCAAAATATTTTCAGTAGTCATTAAATTAAATAAACAAAAAATAAAAAAAAATTTGAATTTTAAATTTACATGAATTACATTCAGATGAAGGATTTTTATTTATTAATGATTTTCAGTTAGTTCCAAAGATATTGTGAAGCATACAGAAAATAAAAATAACAATTATAAAGTAACTTAGAGCCCAAATGTTTTAGCCGTTTAATAATTTATTAGTTGAGACTACATCTTCTAAATTGCAAAGCGTGTTACATTTCGCCCATTACGTACCTTACCTAAGTAGTTAAAACTATGTTAAACTAACCCATCATGGCGTTCAAAAGTTTAATTCCGTTGGGGAAAAATGCTATATTTTTTGCATAGAAAATGTGTGTCTGTGAATTTATAATTTAACCCTTTACAAGGCCGTGATAAGTATCTCCAACTTTACAGATGCTTTTTTTAGAATATTTGGCTAGGAAAAAGAGAATCAGGGAAGGGGGGACTGATATCATATTGAAAATATATTGTTTGCCTGGTGTTGCATCTTGTAAGCACTTCTGATTTCCCCGGCAATCAAACATGTTTTCATGTTTCAATCCCGCTTTCCCAGTAGTCAAAAGCTATATTTTGATACTTTGAAACGTTATATTTTGTGATTTTTTTGTGTGCTTAAATATTAGTTTTTGACCAATGATAAGTAGGGGAGAGTGGGGTCAATTGTAACAGGGTACGATTGTAACAGAGCAAAAATTTCGAGTATCGGGTTCTAGATTTGGTTCCTAGGTGGCGCACAAGGTGTATTTAATAAATCTACATGTACACCCCTGATGGCAACCATTTTTATGTACTTTTGAAAGAGTTACATAACAAAAGATATTTTCACGCCCCGAAAGTACTTTTTTTGGTATTAGAATATTATATTGTAACAAAGTAATTTTGTTTAAACAAATAAAAATTAGTAACCGAATATGTAAGTGGACACCTTAATTAACATTTCAATAAAAAAAAGATTAGTTTTGCTAATTAACTAGCATTGTTTTTGACAAATGAACCTGAAATGGCGTCTTGGGGACAATTGTAACAATAAGTAAAGGAACGAATGTAACAGCTGAAAATAAATAATCTTATGTTTACAAACCATTACTTAACTCTTTAAGAACCACCAATAGTTTCCTATATCATTTATATTATGTTGCATGTGCATTATTTTATTTGTCACCTTTCACAGCATAAATTAAATTTTTAACCCCTTAAAGTTAAAAGTTTAGCCCTTTAGGTCTCTGCTCATTATTATTTTTACTCCTAAAATATCACTACTATTTTGATCAATAAAAAAATATATCACAACTATGATAATATGTATAATTAACTATATTTTAGTTGAATTTATGAACTGTTACAATTGACCCCGTAAGTGGGGACAATTGTAACAAGTGCACGACTGTCAAAAATTGTTAATAACTAATATAATAACATTTAAAATCAGGTATTAATTTTTTTTTCTAGTAGAGGATAGTCTACTTTAATCGTCTGTCAATTAATACTAATAATATATGGGATTTTTTGTTAGTTAAAAATAGTTAAGTAAAAAATGTTACAATTGACCCCACTCTCCCCTATACTTTTTTTAATTTATTTTTGACAAAATTTTTAAAAATATATAATTAAGGCAGTGATTACGAAACACATTAGGTGTCACTTTACGATATAATAACGAATAGTTTTTGTCATATACATTTAATAAAATTGTTATAAAGGTAAAAAAGAAGTCATTTAAGTTTTTATTATTTATTTTTACAACAGTTATTGCAGAGAGGCCAAATTGCTCCGCTTTTTAAAAAAATATTTTCTAGTGGTAACGAAATTTAAGTTATTTTTAGTTTAGTATTTGTCATTTTAAGTAATTTTTCCACCTCCAAGTATTAAAAACTCGAAGTGTGACATGAAATTCAACTTTATTGCATTTATCTCGTGGTTGCTCTTATAAAGAGTAGGAGTAATTATCCGTATTCTGGAAATTTTACTTTTTAATTCACTACCAATTTATTGAAACTTTTGCAGAAAGTGGAACAATTGGTATCCCTGCAAATGTATTTTTAGTATTATTTTATTACAAATGCTATGAATATCTTTATTAGAAAACAATTAAAGGAAAAAAATATATCGTCATCCAACCTATCTTTATGCTACAAATATTAAAAAGTTCTTAAATAAAATTTATGAAACCTTTTACATTTTACCCGAATTTTTGTTAAGGTATTAAAGAATTTTCTACAAAAAATTAAATCAAAGCTATCTTTATTATATTTTTTATGTTATTATATTTTTTATGTTATTATATTTATTATCTATCTTTATATTGATTATGTCAGTCGACTACGGAGATCATACCTGTTATATAACTTCTTACTTTGCTTAAGATGAACTTTCGAATGAGTAGAAAAATTATTACAGAGACAACACCAGAGAGAACAGGAGACAAAAACCAAGAGGAAACTAAAAAGAAAAAGATTTTACTAGCAGAGAAAACTAATACTGCCGTGCAATACAAAAATCAACTTAAAGGACAAAAAATTTAAATTTTAATGTATTTATAATTTTTATATGACAAGCTACATATCACAAAAAGATTAATTTTTCAAAAAAAAAAGAAAAAGTTTTTCTTATTTTTTGCTAGTTATCTGAAATTTTTTTAGCGTTAATAGCATTCATAAAGGAAATAACTATTTTAAATTTTTAGTTAAAAAGTTTATCAACTAATTTTTCCTTAAAATATAACAATGTGCATAATGTTATAGACATGCAGTCCCTGGCCAAATTATTAGACGCACTGTAGTTTTTTACTATTAATTGCGTGTTTTGAACGAATTAATATGCAATACTTTTATAATGAGACATACACCGAAGAGCCATTACATTATGACCACCCTTCATCTATAACAATGGGATCTCCCAGGTTTTCATGGTTTCTGGCCCAGGAACAGTGTTTTCATGGGGCACATTAGGACCCATAATCCTCATAGAACAATCCCTGATGTCTGTAAGCTACTTGAACATAGTTGCAGATCAGGTTCACCCATTCATGGCAACAGTTTTTCCTGCGAGGGATGGTGCTTACCAACAGGATAATGCACCATGTCATAAGGGTCGAATCGTCGAGGAACATTCCAGTGACTTTCAAATCATGTCTTGGCCCCCAAATTCACCTGACCTTAATCCAATAGAGCATTTGTGGTCCTACTTGGAAAACCAAATTCGTGCTGCCATGCTACCCCCTCGCAATGTGAGGGAGTTGCAGGACCAGTTGGTGAGCGCTTGGTACCAGATACCTCAGACTACCTATCTGCACCTTGTAGAATCAATGCCAAGGCGGGTGCTAGCAGTTTTGAGAGCTAAAGGTGGTCCTACATGTTATTAGCAGGGTGGTCATAATGTAATGGCTCCTTGGTGTACACGTAATGGGTTTTTATTCAGGAGATTTTAATATACTTTCTATCTGTATTTATTTTTAATGTTATGTATTACAATATTAACCAATTGATACACGAACGTAAACA
Source organism: Parasteatoda tepidariorum (assembly GCF_982258835.1). Taxonomy (NCBI): domain Eukaryota; kingdom Metazoa; phylum Arthropoda; class Arachnida; order Araneae; family Theridiidae; genus Parasteatoda; species Parasteatoda tepidariorum. The sequence goes on from NC_141766.1 coordinate 4,679,528, forward strand.
AGTGCAAACCGGTTTCTGTCACATTCTCGCATGCGTTAGTTGCGGACGTGTTTGTATGGCTTTATACACTGCGTTTCTTTGTTTCGCAGTTTTATACTACGCAGTTATTTGCTTGCTTTGTGTGCAGTGTTTAAATAATCAATAGGAACATTTTCATCATGGGTAGAAAAAGGCAATCTTTCACCATGTAAAAAAGCCCTCGTGAATGCTAAAATATTTTCAAACCGTGAAATATCACGAAAATTGAAGGTTTCTGAAGTAGTACATAAAGTGAGTCAGGGGACGAATTTAGCCTGAAACGAAAGAAAGTCTTATAGTGCGTCGACAAAACGAAGAATATAAATATTGAAAAGAAACGATGTAGCAACACTTTTCAGAGTTATAAATAAACCCCTAACTGACCAATGTCACCATACGACGCACATGATGACTCATTATTTTGTCACACTTATGGTTGTCATTTAAATTAATTGTAACTTATTATATAATAATAGTTAATATTATTATTAACGATCAGATGCAAACTTGAAATATTTTGAATGTAGTGAATATAATATAGAATGAACTTGAAATATAATGAACTATTAAGTGTTAAAGTAAGAGAATCTCAGATTGCGTATAACTGATAAACAAATTCACACGAAAGCATTTTATCTGAATGTTAAAGTTTGCTAAGATGAATGCATCTAGGACGTAATGCAGTGTAATCTATCGTCAAGTGCTTTTTTTTATTTTTTTAATGACCGCCGTTGAACAGCCGACCCAATTTTTGGGTTTACGACTATTAATGCTCATCGCCGTAGCCTTGTAATTTTGAACCAATCCAGAAGACAAGGAAACTCCTGGATCAGTACCCCCAGAGGTATTGATTTGTTATGGGAACATGGAGGACTTTGAGACTCGACAGATTTAACGTGCATCAGTCACCATTTACAACACGGGGAGTCTTCGACCGACGGGAGCGAACCCACGAATTCTTGGACATGGGCCCAGCATCCCACCGACCAGGCTATCCCGGCCTAGTAGTATCAGAATTATTGTTGCACCGCACCTGTGGACCTACTACAAGGGGAGTATTAGTTGATTATAGCAGTAAATGGAAATTAATTGGATGTTAATGTGTCGTCAAATGTTTGTTGTTTATAGCACTAACGCCTGTGAACATGAAAAGCGTGTACTAATATTAGATGTAAGGCTCATGAAGGCCAAGCAAATGTCTCCGTAGAATTCATCGATGGTGCTGATAAAATTGTTCGAAATGCTTTGTAACATCTATAATAAAACGCATTCTTCTTGGCTTGAATTTACTTTTAATGCTCTCGTGTGAACAGGAAATGTGGTGTTCTTCTCATGCCTTCCTTTACAACCCTAAATCATGCTTGACGCACTTGTTCACGATTTACGTAGGTAATCCTTATGCAATGAGCTCAGCGGTTAAGGCACTAAACAACCTTCAGATCGATGGGTACCAGCTTGTCAGGGAAGTAAAGGCAGCATATGTGCAATTCTGACCACATTGACATAAATTATGCCGTTGTGCACGAAATTGTAGAGCCTCTATCATCTTCCTTTCTCACGGGCTGTTGTTATCCCCTTACAATGGCTGTCTAGGCTCGATGATTTATTTATCATATTTCTTTATTAAATACAACGTGTTTGATTATAATAGATTCAAAACGAGATAGATTAAACTTACCTATGAAGCCTAAGGTTTTCCATTGAATACCTCTAAATCCTTTAACCACTAGAGTAAATCCTAGAACTGCTCCTACAATACTGTGAGTACCAGAAATAGGAAGACGTAGCAATGTTGCTATTATATTCCATGTAGCGCTTCCTGCAAACATTTTTCATATAGAAAAATAATTTGGTATACACGGATTTCATCATTATCTGTACTTTTTTTAATGGATACAATATCATTATTTAATAAATTTGATCACCTCGGCATGAATCTTTTGTTGGAATGCTGGATAACCTTTCTTACCAGTGATGCGACACATTTCGATAGCTTTTCTTCGTTGCTGAAATATTAGTTTACGAACCCCTCTACTTTTCACTTCATTTTTGAAAATAAACTTAAAACGAAGCAATTGAAGATCATTCTGTAATTATAGATTTGTTGTTGTTGTTGTTCATTTGCGTCACACTAGAGCTGCACAATGGGCTATTGGTGACGGTCTGGGAAACATCCCTGAGGATGATCCGAAGACATGCCGTCACAATTTTGATCCTCTGCAGAAGGGATGGCACCCCCGCTTCGGTAGCCCGACGACCTGCACTCGAAGTCGAGCACTTTACGGTAGAACAGTTTAACGAGGACCAATACCGCACACCCTCGGTCCCTACGCAGGCTGATCCAAGTGGTCACCCACCCGCACACTGACCGTAGCCAGTGATGGTTGACTTCGGTGATCTGCTGGGAACCATGTCTTAACAATCAGTCCACTGCGGGGCCTGTAATTATAGAAATAAACCAAAAGTTTTCTTCGTTCCCAACCTATAGCTACGGTCTACTTATAAGGATATTTATTTGGCAACCCTACCTTCGGTCATTCATCTGTCCGCATTTAAATCGGTACTTTCTAAATTATTTTATTTGCTCGTGTTCTTTTAAAGCTATTTTCGAAAAATTAGTTAACCCTCTCACGCGATCCAAAATTAGCGCATCTTGCAATTTCCATGGAGATGCAGCCACGGCCTTAGATAGGGTTTAGTTATATAATTTGAATAAATAAAATATGCAAACTTCTCTAATTTTGGACGAAGGATTTTCCTCTCAAATAGTTGACTAATGTGAGTTTAGTTTTCGTAAGGATCTTTCCTATATTTATCTTCATTTATTATTTATCTTCGTATTTATCTTCATTACTATTTTAATTTATTTTAATATGATTATAATAAATTTCCATCTACAGAAGTTAAAACATCTCATAATCCTCGCGAAATGAACCAATTTTAAATTTAAGGCATTAATAAGGCAAAATATGATATGTGAACTGCTTTCTTGTAAAAGTGGTAGATTCATGATTATATTTTTATTATTAATAGGTTATATTCTAAAAGTATCTAAACCAAACTGGATAATTCTTTGTTAATTTTAAGTGCAATGTGCATATTTTTATGCAATTTAGTTTGAAAATTTAGTATAAAACTACATAAAAATGTAATATTTTGCGATAATTTAATTTATAATAAGCGTTAACGAAACATAAAATGACTGTGCTCAAAACAAGATTCTCAGCTGATTTCTCAGAAACTATTCGACCGATTTCGCTCAAATATTGTATTTTGTAGTTTAAAATTACATTCTTCAAAATGAAGTAAAATATTTTATGCCTTAGAATTTAAAATTTTTTCAACTATTATTTAATAAAATAATTTAAAAAAATATTTACCAAGAGTTATGTTTTGCATGGAATTATCTTTGGGTAAAAGAATTGTATTATTTTGTGCAAAAATTTTTGAATTCGCTTAAAAAGTTCTTGAGATGAGACATACACAAAAAGTAAAATTAACATTAAGGGATCCAAACTTCTAACCTCTCTCCTGACCAAACTATTGGGACCATATTTTTCCAATTGCGGTTACTTTCACCCTTATATTTTGTGGGTCAGAAATTCGAGTCCAGCTAAATAAAGGCATTCAGAAAAAGTACGTTTTTGTTTGTTATTTCGTAACTTAAAATATCGTCAGCACTAATTAATTGGCATGTATGAGTACACTCACTTGAATCATTGAGTCCCAGAACATTAAGATCCGATCATTAGTTAAAAAAATATTTAGAGTGGTTCTTTTTTTTTTGGTAATCTTTTCATCACTGTACTTAGTACAATAGTACTTATTCTATGCAAAGATATCATATAGCTGTCAATTTTTTAAATCTCCCAGAATATATTTTTCTGCGGTATTTGCGTAATTTAACTCCGTTAAAGCAGCAAAAATTGATTTATTTTTACCATCAATAAACAATAAACGTAAATGTATAATTATCAGATTATTTCTATCTTTTATTCACTTATATATTCAAAAGAATGAATTCAATCTTTACAAATTAAATTCATAATCGAAGAATCAAAAAGAATAATTTCAATTTCATAATTCGTAATCAAGAACTTTTTTTCACTGCGAAACATTTTTTTGAAGAGTGTCAGTTGATAAAAGAAGCTTTAAATTACGTCGGAAATTTTTTTTTTCTTAACACTTAAAATTAGTATGCAGCTTCTTTCGAAATTTTATTATCATTTAATTCAAAAAATTAAAACCGCAGATTACGAATTAGCTAGAATTTTATAAAAAAAATTACAATTGCTAATCCCTCCTATAGTTTCACCAAATCTAGGCTCTTAAAACAGAATCTTATATGATGTTAAAATAGTAGTACTATTGTGGGAAATTTATTTTTAATGAATCTGTTACTTGCTAAGCAAGGAAAACAGTTGGAAGAATATTTCAAAAATAAAACTTGTAATTTAAGTAAAATAAAATAAAGATAAAGCCATCGGCCAGGGCAATAAATAAAAAAATTGTCACGTTATAGCTTTATTAATTATGTCGATACATGTCTGTCACTTTTGTGCATGATTTCGTATTGTTAATTAGAGCTATGGGGTCGATTCAAACCCAACCCCGGACTTGGCTGAGAGTTCTTTTAGTTTCTATCTGTCTACTCTGTTAAAAATAGATAAGTAGATTTTTTGATGGACTTTTCTCCATAATTACATGCATTACAAGTGCATCTGACCTCATATCGTAATTTACTGTTAGTACCAAATTTACAAAGAGGAGAAACTATTGAGAGAAAAACAAAATTTTTTTAGGGACGTGGCGAATCCTAAGATGAATAAATGTCAAATAAAATAATTTTAAAAATTTAAAAAAAACTACTTTTATAAGCTTTTATATAAAAAGGTAAGAAATAAAATAACTTATTAGAATTGAGTTGATATAGTCTCAGTTTATTGTTTATTTTCCAAACAGAATGTTCATTTTTTTGTCTTAAAATGCGTTGCAAAAATTTCTTATGAAATTTTTAACGAAAGCAAACAAAAAGTTTATTTGATGTTATTATTTTTATTAGAAAACTGACTTTTTTTCAGCTTTCTTTATAAATTTTACTAGTTTTTATACCTTAAGATTGAGTAACATTTTAAGATCAAATTTATATAAAATGATCATAATATGCGGAAAATTAACTGAATCTATATTAACTCAATTCTTAGAATTTACTTTACTTCGCACTTTTTTATGCAAAAACATAAAAAAGTTTGATTTTTAAAACTTTTTTTTGCAATTATTTTATTAGTGATCATTTTGCTTTCGTTTTAAATAAAAATTATTTATCCATTGTTGTCAAAAAAATTAATTCCATCGAGATTTTCCTTTTAACAGCTCACGCTTAACTTGATGTCAAGACAAGACTCTAAACGTCGAAAGTTAAAATATAAAAAAAATTGAACAAAAACTATAAGAAAAAGAGATGTTTCCTAATAAAAATCATACATAATATCGATTTTTTTTAATAATATCTCAAGAGGGGTAAAGTGAATTTCCAATTTGAACAATTATACATTATATAGTTAGTATGATAGAGTGTTAACAAGTAAAATAACTTCTCATGTATTACTTCTTATTGAGTCACATGTTCCAAATTTTACTAAATTCCTTAATTTAAGTACTTTTTCTTCAGAACAATTTTTTCTTTCAAATCCAGGTTCATCGTTCATTTTGTTATTATTAACCAATTAGCAAAATAATTTTTACGTGCGGCAATAATGCTTTTATATCTTATAAACTAAATAATCTTTATTAATCTTATTTTATTAATTATAATCCTTATTTTAATTATTTTTATTAGCCTTTAAAGGGAAAAAGAAGAAAAGAGAGATCTTCTCGGGGGTTAGGGAGGGGATCTGTGAGCGGAGCCTGCTAGTAATGTAAATAAGGTAAAATTTTCGTTCTCTAAATGATTAAATGCAATAATGTATTTTTGTTACTTGAGTTTGTAGGCCCAGCAACTCAGCATTTCCATAAACGCATAGTAGAGAAAGAATAACAAATATTTTCTGATAAAGGTTAAATTGTTCTCATATTCGCTCCTAATAAATAAAAGCACGCGTTAAAATCAACAACCTTAATTTATAAATTAATTTTACAAGTGGTAGGAAGTTTTTATTAAACAAATGTAGTAAAAGGTAATTTTGTTTTCAAAAACATGTTAATTTTTGCGTTATTTTGGAGCATTGTGCTATATTTTCAGTAGAAGCTGATTAAGGCTCATATTGAACAGAAGCATGTGTGACTTTGCCCAAAGATGTAAAATGCAGCTTTTATATTTCTTGTAAAAAATAGCTTTTAATAAATTTTTATGAACATTTTATATGATAAAAATCTAAACATTTTGAGTTGTGCAAATTTATATATCATTTATAACATTTTGTTATAATAGCATTTATTCTATACTTAGAACATCGGCCGTTATAATGGAACTGTAATGAGAATTGTTATACAAGCGTAGCCAGCATAACAAAAATCTCCCTGTGAAAAATCAAAAGATTATAGTTTTTTATGAAACAAATTTTAGTTTTCAAAAAAAAAAAAAAACATTATATATATATATATATATATATATATATATATATATATATATAATATGAAGACTTTTCATTAGATTACGGGATACTCAAATGTGGCCTTTCATTAAAATTTTCTTTCTATTGTGATTCTATTTTTCTAAAATTTTACATTTCTGAATTTGACAACATATTTTTTCCGTAATACGACTTATACTGAATTGAATTATTATTTCTTGTCTTAAAATTTTTAATTTTGATGAGAAATTTTTCACGATAATGAACATAAACGCCATTTATTGCATTACTTACCAAATAAAGCAGCCATATTTCCCATCATTAGTACTTTCTCTTCATTTTCATACATATCCAAATCATATATATCTTTTCGTATTGTATCAGATACTTTGAAACCTATCATATTCAAAATAATCATGATTATTTAAAAAATCTTAAAAAAAAGTATCGAAATTGAAGAAAATGTATAAACTATAAAACTAGCTTCAGAAATAACATAAATATTTAAAAAACCAATTTTTTTTCTAAAAAAAGAAAAATTATGGACGGTAAGGGTCAGTTTTTTTTTAAAAAAATTCTTTTTTCGGTAGTTATTAGTATTGACATTTTTGATTGGTAGTTGGGTCATCTTAGTAGTTATTGACATATTTGATTTTATTGAAATTTTCAGGAAATGTTCTTTTTGTAAAATTGCTAAAAGAACGTTTTTTCCGATCACTTTTTTCCTTAGTCTCTCTTTTTTTTTTTTTTTTTTTTTTTTTTTTTTTTTTTTGAGGGGGATGGGGCAAACAGGAAGATCTGGTATTTTGAGAAAAACACATGTAACGAGTGAACCACAACATTGATCATTATTTTACGTTCTACAGCTTCCAACCCAATTATTAAGACATAAATACTTTTAGTGGATCGAAGCCATTCTAAAACCTTCGAAGTAAGGCTATTTTCTTAGACTCTGGCCATCAAAAATCTTTAGATATCGATAGTAGCTACAAAAGTATATATTTCTGTGACTACATACTCATAAGTTTTTGCCTAAACATATCAACACACATAATCAGAAAAAAAGGATTCCCCTTATAACTTTAAAATGGTTGATGGGGTTTTAATTCTTTAAGGTTTTGTGGCAATATCACAATAAAATGTCTCAAATTATATGTAACAGTTAACAGTAACCGAGTGTGAATATGCTTATTTTGTAGCAAAAACGCACTTCTGCTGAATAAACGTATTAAATTTATTTTATTGCTTTCGCTTTAGCTTGCAAAAATAACCGCTTAAAGCAAATTTCATAAAATTCTGATAAATAGAGGTTAACCAAAGACAAATGAAAATGTTGCTTAAGAAATGGAATGTCACAAACTTTTGGCATTGGTAGAAACAGATTTACGTGGCTAGGAAATTGTGCTGTTTTTAAATAATTTATTATGTAAATTCATGCAGTGAAGTAAATGTAACCCCGAATTTATAAAATAAATAAAAAGTGGTAGAAAGATTTTCAAAGTTATTTATTGCATAAACTAATCAACCTACTCGAATAAGTAAACCTGTGAACCCAGACTAATGATATAAATAAAATTTGGAAGCGATATTAAGTTATTCATTTTGTAAATCTATTAATCGGCTTGGTAAAACCAATTTGATCCCACAATAGTAAACTAAATCGAAAATCTGGTGGAAAGATCCTCTTTCCTTAAATAAAGACTAGGAAAATAATTTCCTATTCTCTTTATCTGGCTACTTAATCTTGCGCATCTAATGTGTTATTTTTGAAATTTACATATTTTTTTTTCTCTCGCATTTATTTAAAATGCCTTGATAGGAATATGCTTTTAAGGAAAGAAATTAAACTTAAGAAGTTAACTATTAAGTTAATGTTAGGTAATTATAATGAGCGTAGCACGTTGCTTAATTTAATACTAATACTTGATTATTGGTAAATATTTTATTTTCTTAATTTGTCAAAGTAATTTTTTTATGAAATTCCAAAACATGAATTTTTTTTTAATTTAAAAAATACTTTTTATTTTTCGATTTTTTTGGAGCTAAAAATGGTTTTAAAAAGAACATATTTGACTGCTTTTTATAAGTTATTTCAAGTCATTTAGTCCAGCGCACAGAAGTATCTTTTTTTCTTCAAATTTTAGTTCAAAAGTAAAATAAATTATAAAAGTTCTTTGTAATATTTCACCCAAGTGTTTGCATTTAAATAATATTTGTATTTATCTTCTGTAAAAAACTTAACTAAAATTTATTTTAGGATTCTAAGTTATAGAAAATCAGAAAAAAAAATTGTACAGTGATGCTTTGTTAGGGAAATCCATATCATCCAGGATATAATATTTATTAATCTTAACACTATTTTATACTCACCCATTAACAAAGCTCCAAGTATTTCAAATATTGTAGCCAAAATGCATGCTTGTGTTAAAGTGAGTACTTTAGAACCAACGGAAGTTCCAAACGAATTAGCAACATCATTAGCACCAACTCCAAATGCTAAGAAAAATGCAACCAGAAAACCAATAACAACAATCCAAAGGACATCATTACTATAAGCTTCAAACATGTTTCCAGAAATGTCAAATGGTAACTTTAAAGGAAACAATTGAAGTGTCCATAACAACTAAGATTAAGTTATCACGACGTTCGAAGAAAGAACGTTATCTGTTTTCTTTGGAGGGAGATAGGTAACTTCTTTTTTTTTTCTCAGTTCATTCAAAAGCAACATCTAAACTAGAATTCCTGTTCTTAATAAAGGAATTTTATCATATCCAAATAATATTTGTTTGTCTGACGTAATTTCAGACAGTTTTATCAAAAATTCGTAACAAGGAATAAACATTGCTTAAGTAATGGTGAATCATTGTATTTCCTTCTGATCTGTTTTTCATTCATATTTTTGATTTTAAAAACCAACTAGAGTTACTTAATACGTAAGCAATCGTTTTAGCAATGCAAAATAATTTTTTAATCTAGGCCTCAAGTGGCCTCTCTATCAATCTGAACTGTCGGAGATGGGGAATTCTAAATCCTTTTTTATTGAATTTTCACATATGAAGATAGTGAGCCGTGGTGGCTCAGAGCGTTCGCCTTCCAATCAGGTGAACCGGGTGCGGAATTCTAATAAGAGAACTAATTTTTGTGCAAAGATCTTAATTGGTAATTTAATTTGTCACAATCGTGTGTTGGGAAATTCTAATATTTTCATTTCTATTTTAAACTATTTTAAGTGTTTTTGGTTACTATTACTTTTCAATTAGTGTTTGGTCACTTTATCTTCATGTTGGGATTCACTCTCAGCAATAAGAAACTTTGTTTATTTATGGAAATGTCTAAGCTAGAACTGAGCTATGAACTAATTACCAACGTTGAACTCAAGCATTAATGTCTGGTTTCACATTTCATTTCAAATTCTAACTACAAGTATTAATTCATTTTCTAAACTAATTATTAGTTTTAACATTTCTTGATTTAATTTATAATTTCTACCACACCGCAATTGCATTCATATATCAATATCAATACCAAAAATCAATATCAATAATTATTGTAGTTGCATTTAAGAAGAGAAATTTTTTTTTAATGGCATTCTTATCTTAACCCTACACACTATAGTAAAACAAAAATATAAATTCTACCAAACAATAAATCATAGAAACTGTTACACATAAAACAATAAATATGAAAATAATTTCTCGAAACAGTTTTCTGCCAATCAAAACAATCAATTTTCTGAAAATAAAAATTTCAAGAAAAAAAAATTTCAACAGTAAATACGATCAATGTATAAAAAATAATTGTTTCAATTGAAACATCAAGAATGAGAAGAAAAAATTTTAAATCATAATCTATGATTTTTGTTACTTGCATGAGTGCTTTTTTTATTTTTTATTAATCAATAAAAATTCAAGAAATTGTTTTATGAGAATTATAAAAAAAGTACCAAAGGATACGTGATAAAGTTCGAATTAGTCCAAGAAGATATTTTGGAAACCGCAACATCATAGATGAAAGTGCATTGAAATTCCATGAACACAATTCCAAAAGCAAAGACGAGAACTGCTAGGGTGAGAACAATTTATTGACGATAAAATGCTACGCTTTCCGGAAGGGATGAGGTTTCAAATCGAAAACTTTTTAACGTCTATTATCAGTAGTCCAATGCAGATTTTCTTTTTTGTCCAAGAGGGGCGAAAAAGATCGAATTCAGCTCTCTAGTAGTATTCATCGCCTTCAGAATGTAGACATAACATGCAGCATACACAAAAGGAAAGTCGATGATCTTTAAGACAAGTTTCACTGGGCGTATGTTTCATTTAAAATAAACAAAAAGTTTGATGATTGAAGAATTTATTTTTTGTTGGAGATACTGGATGAATTATGAATTTGCCATTATTTGAAAAAGAATTTGACTGCTTATTTGTCAACTGTCCATTTGAATGAATTATTTGAAGTTATTCCATATTTTTGATGTACCCTCTAATTTCAAATGCGATATTACATATCTTTAATGTACTGTACCTCCTTCCCGAGCGTTCAATCCTGGCGACGTCTGGCGACTTATAACGTCGTTGCCGAGTGGAAGGATTAAAACAGGTCTTAGGCCGGGAAGGAGGGTACAAAATTTATTTATTAATTATTAGACAGAGCAGTCATGAAAAGTGCACACGAAAAGTTGTGTTTCTTCATTATATGTTAGGGAAAATCTTGCAAAGTAAAATCCGTAAAATGTCTTAATTTAGGGAAAGAGGGAAATCTTAGTAGTTGCTATTGGTTTATGAAATAGATCGAGCGTTTCCCACAAAGAGCAAAGGGAAAAATGTCCTGCTTTTAATTAAATGCATGCTTGAGCCAAAAATAGATTTAAGAACAGGATGCGGCTTTTAAAAGTGTGAGAAAGTATTTTGATTAGAATAATTAATTAGGATATTATAAAAAGTTTAATAGAAGCTTTTTATGTTACATATATATATATATATATATATATATATATATATATATATATATATATATATATATATATATATATATATATATATATATATATATATATATATATATATATATATATATATATATATATATATATATATATATATATATATATATATATATATATATAATTTCTATTTCCCGAAATTTACATTTAAAAACATTTAAAAAACATAAAAATTTCAATCGTTCTAGAGGAAAGTTGTCAGACATTACGCTTAAAAATATCTACTAATTTTGTTAGAAACTCATAGATATAAATTTTAACTTCATAAAATTTAGAAATATCTTTTAGCCATTTATCTCAGATGGAACACCGGTGTTCCCTTCTTATATATATTTTTTGACGCTCTAATTACAAACAAAAACATATTTTGATATTTTTTAATTGTTTTTAATAATCTGATAGTTACTAAGAAATCTGTTAGATTATCAGAATTAAATTTGTACTAAAATATTGGGAGACCGGAAAGTAATATCGTTTCGGTGCATTTGATATTTGTTATCAAGATTTTACTTTAAATCAATAATGTATTCACCCTTGTTAGCAACAACCTTTCAATGCCGGATCGAAAATGAATCGAAATATATCGGGGGGGGGGAAAAATGAATTGGTTGTTAAGACTAACGAATATTTAATGCACCGGAACGACATTACTTTCCGCTCCCCCTAATATAAAATCCGAAAAAAAGTAGTCTTAATTTTTTTTTCATGCACTTTCAAAAATTTATCAACAATTGATTTTGCAAATTAAAGAAATTTCAACGATGAATAACAGTATTTCTTAGATCTAAATAACTGCAAGTAAGAGCAAATTGGAAAAATTATTGTTTGGAAGTGAGTTGCGTTTGGAACATTTAACCTCTAATACAAAAAAGACATTGATATTTCATGTTGTATCCCATATATTATAAATTATTAAAATGTTAAATATAATATTTTTCTAAATCGATACATAATTAAAAAAGAAAAATATGTTTAATAAAAGTTGTGTGTGAAATAGGGCCCTCTGACTTTAAATAAGTAGTGGGTATTGAGTAGTGAATAAAATCACCGATAGATGGTGGTGAGGGGGCGCTTGCGTATCACCCCAAGATTCCTTCCAGAAGAAAGAGAGATCTTTAGAGAGATGGTACCTCTTCTTACTATCATTCTATTTTTACAGTTAGGTTTATATTCCTCATTACCTGAAGTTGTTCGAATCGGTAAGAATGATTTGCAAAGTTAAAGAAGAAACAAAGTTCCGAGTATAATGTATCTTTTTGTATCATTTAGGAGGTCTTTTTGAGAGCTCTGATGATGACCGGGAGATGGCGTTTCGTTATGCTTTGGATAGAATAAACGCAGATGATACAATTTTACCGAAATCTCGACTCAAGGCAACTATTCAGCGTCTCAAACCTCAAAGCAGTTTTCATGCTGCAAAATCAGGTGATTTTATGCACTTTTTATTGCACCTTTAATTAATATTTATTTAGAATCGATATTTGACTTTAATTACCTTAATGAACATTTCAATGCTTTTACTATATTTCTCACTCTTATCAGTTTATAAAAAGTACTTCTATATAATATTCATAATTTAGAAATATTTTTTTGCACGAACAGGTAATATTTTAAAAAAAATTTCTAATATTTTGGAGTTTTTCTTAAAGAGTGAGAATTTTTTTTAATTCAGTCTTTTTGTTTTAAAAAATTAAAAACGGCACATTGTTTAAAGAGGTCACAAAATGTATAATAAAATGACCAGGGTCCAAGTTCATCATAGTCGGGTATTGAGTTTGTATCCAGAAGAAATCAAAATATTCGACAAATTGGAAAATCAAAATATTCGACATTAAATAATCGAGCAAATTCTAGAGGAAAATATTTTTCTCTCAAAAGTACAGAAAAAAATTGTTTTTCGTTTGATAATTGCATTTTTATTAATGAAACAATTTTAAAGATGTTTTTGCAATTATATCGTCAATTTTTACACTAATTTGCACAGAAATTAGATTTTTGTTCCTATAATTTTTTTTCTTCTATTTACTTCTATTTACTCCTTGCATCAATATTTTTTTAATTAATTTTCTGAAAAGTAGGACGCATAATCATTTTAAAGATTGCTAAGGATTGTTTTGTTGTGAATCGAAATGTACAATTTTGCGAATACCAATGGTGCTTTTTTTTAAAAAAAAAAGTTTGTTATGTACCTTAGATTGGCCCGAAAGTGGATGTGCCAAAGGTAATAATATTATACTGGATAATTTAAAGCTTATAAGGTTGAGTGGTGATGGCTAAGGGGATAAAGCGTTCACCTTCCAATGAGGTGAACTGGGTTCGAACCCCCGCAATGGCTGGTCGATACGAATTCCGCATCTGACTTGCACCGATCACAGTGCTGATGTAAAATATCCTCAGTAGAAAACGGATCATGGGCTATAGCCCCCTTGCCATTAGGCTAACCATGGGAGGGTTTTGTGGTTTTCCTCTCCATGTAACGCAAATGTGAGTTAGTTACATCAAAAAGTCCTCCACGAAGGCAAATTTCTCCCTATACTTTATCCAGGAGTTCCCTTGTCTTCTAGATTGGGTTCAAAATTACAAAGCTACGGAGTAGAACATTAGTAGTCTGAAACCCGAAGAATTGGGTCAGCTACTCAACGAAGGTTATAAAAAATTATGAAATAAAATTATAATAAGGTTGATATTTAATTATTACACAGATTTTTTACCAGACACTAAGTTATTATTACCGTTCAGATCGATAAAAATAGGTTAAAAGAGTAACTCCCAATTAGAAAAACAAATTAAAAACTGAAACAAAATGAAAACGAAAGTAAGTTAATAGTATAGATATATATATATATATATATATATATATATATATATATATATATATATATATATATATATAATATTATATAGAAAATAAAATTTCGTAGACTTTAAAAAATTGAGAAGAAAATAAAAGGAAAGATTTTGTTTTTTATTTTATTTGCAAAAGCACTTAACCTCTTCACCATTGGCCTCCATGTATCGCAGATAAGTAAAATTGGACCTGCGAAAAAAAATTAACAAGAGATAAAATAGTAATAATCTCCATAGAAATAACTACATTGTATTTTACTTATGTTAAATTTTAATGTATATTTTCACTAGATTTAGGCATAGTTAATTTTTAATCATTATATTAAAAAATATCTCATCTTATTTACGGTAAACTACAAATCCTAATGATTGAACAATCAACGATATTTAGAAAGTTTAAATTAGTATCTGAATTTTTTACTTGCATAAACAGAATATGTGGGAATAAATGTTGTAAAAAAAATAGGGTAAGAAAAATGTTTCTATGTAGTTAGTAATAATAAGAAAAAAAAATTACTCTGAATAACATTTGCTCTAATGATCTTATTTTCATTAAGTGCCAGTTTTATTGGCTTAAAATATTGATGTGCAGATAAATTTTTATTAAATTAAAAATTAATTTAAAAAGGACATTTTCTGAATTTATTTTTTCAGCAGATAGGATTTTTAACTCTCGAAATATGAAGAGTAGTTCAATTTAGAAAATATGAGTAGTTTGTAGGTTCCTTTTTTGCGCATATCGCCATTTTTCGGGAATTTCTTAAGAAGACATTAAAACTTTTCCATTATAAAATTCAGTTATCAAAAGATAATTCCACGTCAAAAAAAATGTTTAATAATAAATTTTTATTTTTTAATATTTTATTTAATAATGGTTACAAACATTTTATATTGCAAGGTAAGCAAATTTTCATGAAAAAAATTTAAAATATGTAATTTTAAATAATAAAATCCAAAACGTGAAGGAAATCAGATGACTAGCTTATAAGTTGCAAAATAATACTAAATGTAAGGAAAATGCTAAAAGATGATTTGCAGCAGTATTTCAATTCAAACATAAAGTCAAAAAGCCCCATTTATTTATTTTATGATTTTCATTTCTTTTCAAAACAGGGCTAATGGCTTTATAAATTTTAATTTTTTAATAGTAATTAAAATAATATTTTAAACTCTTTAAATTATTAATTATTTGTTTTAAAAAAATATGTTTGTATGAGATTAAACTAAAGTGGCCCTCTAATCAGAATTAGCTCCAGCTCGCGCTGACCACCGTGTTGACGTAAAATATCACCTGTGGCAGGCGGATTATAAGCGTAAGAGGTTTTCGTGGTTTTTCTCTTCATGTTGCGCAAATCAGTTTCGCACCTCTTAGAGAAAGAAGGCCTTTGCACGGTTTGCTATAAAATAGAAATTCGATCCTATTGTAATGCGAGCGTAGTGACATATTTCTTATTAATCCCACTGCTATGCTTCGGACTATTAAAGTGACTACTAAAAGTAGATCCTCTACTAGAAGGCTAGTTTCCTTCTTACAGTCCTCCAAAAAAGAGGGTTTGTCCTAATGCTTTTTGTAAGAGTTTCCTTCTCTTTTTGGTTGGACGTAAAATTAAGGATGTTGATATAGCTATAAATCTACAAGAAATCGGTTGTTCAACGCCGGTGATAAAATAAAATGATTTTGCACAATTTGTTTCAATTGTTATTCCATCGCTCTAAGTTGAATAAATTATATGTTTCTTTCGAAGAAGTGTTTTAAATGTGGTTACAGTTATAACTATTTTAATAGTTATTTATTCGAACGGAAATTATAAAATTTAAGAAAAAAGGTGTAATGATTGTATTAAAAAAATAACACATTATGAGCTTTCACATTAAACATACTAATTGGCAAATTTCGCAAATTGATATATTTATTTAGAAACATTAGGTGAATACAAATTTATTAAAATGCATCGTATATTTTTACTCTTGTTAAAATTTTTGAAATTTTATAAGGAACCTGAAATAGATTTATGCAATATTGAATTTTATAAAATACGATTTTAAGTTTTAGACGGGGAACTAACTTCTTGTGGACTCTCGCACTATTAAATTATGAACACTAATTTAAAATCAAGCATTTGGTATTGTGAAAAGCATATGTAAGGTGAAAAGCTCATTTCACGCTTGAAATTCTCTAGCTAAATATTTGTACTACGTAAATAAAGTTGCAGTAAAATTTGTGTGCTAAGGCTGTTTGTTCAAATTCGTTCACCAAGGAATTAAAAATAAATCAAATATTACAATCAAATTTTAAAAAACAAATTTTACTTAAAAAATAAATTTTGCTATTAAATTTTAATAAAAAATCTAATTTTACAATTAAATTTTAAATTTTATTAGCAAATTAGTTTCTACAATTAAATTCGAAATAGAATTTCACAATAAATATACAATTAAATTTCACAGCTAAATTTTAATAAAAATATCACATTTTATTTTTAAAGTTTAATTGCAAGATTTAATTTTTGTATAAGAAAATTATATTTTAGATTTTATTATAATATTAAATTTTGCAATTAAACTTTAATAATTAAAATTAAAATTTTAAAAAAATTACTCTTTAATTTCAGTTAAAAAAATTTTAACTATTAAACTTTTATTTAACTATTTAACTTCATTCGGTTTTTTTTATCTCTTAAACTTCAATCTAGATAAAAATTATCCAAAATCAATGATTAAATTCGCTTGAAAAGTTTGCTCCATGAGCGCAAGTTTTTATGAGCCTTCAAAATGCAGCATTAGAGTAACTTTTAATTTTTTTAAAAATTAGATCAGAACTTTTAAATCGTAAAATTTTCTTCATATTGCCAGTTTGTATTACCACGTGTTTGTGAAATCATCCACTTAATTTCATCAGATTTCTCAGAATGGAATAATCGCTGAAATCAAAACTACTTGATCGAAATTTATGAAAAGTTAGATATAGCAGTTGAGTTGAAGGTTCAAAAATGCCAGTGTTTTACAACTGTTTTCTTTACTGTAAAAACTGTGTTGTACTATTTCTCCGAGTTTGATGCTGAACAAACAAAAGAAATTGTGTGAAAGAACACTTTTTTTCAAGCTAACTTTCATACACAATTTAAAAGGTATAAATAAACCTAAAACTCATATAATGGGAACACCAAAATCACGTGCTTTCGCAACCATCCATTTTCGCTTCTCCAATGTTGGCGCACTTTTAATATTGTCTATAGATTGTTTACATTTGAATACAAGTGGGTGAGAGTTTGTTGTCTTCAATGCTCCTATACATTTACTGAATCAAATGTTCGCTGTTAAAATATGTTTGTATTTAGTTTTATAATGAGTCTCTGTAAACTGCATTATATAATTTTATAAGACATAATTGCCTTGTTTGATTTATAAACTAATTTTATTTTAAGATTTAGTTTATACACGCATTCTTAATTTTACTTTATATTGTGTCGTAAAAGTAATATGTTCTCATGTTTATGTTATCTTACTATAAATATAACTATCAATGTAACGGAATACTGAAAATTATGTTTGCTACTTTAAACCAAGTAGTGTAAAGAACATTTTTGGTGTCTTCACTTCACTATGAACTATTCATAGTTCTACACCATTTTGAAGTAAATTAGTTGCCGCCATTTTTGGAGTTAAGATACGATAATTTTTTAATTGTGTCACCTTATTTTCATGACTTTTAAGTCAATTACGCTTATGAATTGAATTTGGAATGGGAATAGTTTAACAATTAAATTTAGAAATAGTTAAAGCATAAACATTTCATTCAAGAAGGTTGGTTTTATTTTATTTTATAACTGGTGTTATACAATCTACCCAATGTTGAGTTTACAACTATCAATGTTCGTCTCCGTAGCCTTGTAATTTGGAACCCCACCCAGAAGTCAAAGTAACACTGGGATCGAGCATTAGGAGAAACTAGCCTAATTAGAAGATTTTTTGATAGAACTAACCCGCATTTGCGCTACATGGAAAAGAAAACCACGAAAAACTTCCACGGTTAGCCAGACAGCAAGAGGATTCTAACCCATGATCCGTTTACCACTGAGGATATTTTACGTTAGCACTGTGGTTTCTAAAGCCGGAGGAAAAATTCGTACCAACCAGCCCCCTCTGAGATTCCTGGGCCTTTATGCTTTAACCATCTAACCATTCTTAGCATATCAATCAGCCGCAGCTGGGATTCAAACCTGGGTCACCTCACTGGCTGAGGACGCTCTATTCCCTAAGCCACCGCCGCTCAAGAACGGTGATTTTATTTTATAATTTTCGAACCAATTTCTACTTTTCGTCTTAAGAAGGGTGATTTTGGGGATTTGTTCCTTTAATCATAAAAACAATCATTAAATTTCCGTTTCTTAGCATTTTTTTTTTTTTTTTTTTTTTTTTTTTTTTACATAAGCTAGTCTCTAACAACCTTATCTTACCTCATTTTTTTAAACGCGTATTTCAAGCCGCGTCTAATATTTCAAACCAAGCATTTCGGCGTCTATTTTCATAAACGCGAATTTTGAGCTTTACCTGAAACAAAAACTGTAAGCTTGTAATAAAAATAAATAGCACGAAACAGAAACTAACTCCATTTTTATTGGCAATTTTTTAGCGATTTGAGAACCTATTTTTATGGTATTATATTATCTGAGGCTAAATGCTTGATAGAAAGTATTTCGTTTAAATTGTACATCCCAAGCACATTCATCTTTTGTATTTTTCTCCTTCAAATATAATAAATTACAAGAAAAAAAAAAAAGAAAAAAAAAAACCGGAATCTTCACTCAGCGGATCATAATATTAGTTTGACTAAAGGGATGGTTGCGATAAGGAGGTTATTTTTGGAAGATGGGGAGTTTTTTTTTTTTTTCGGAAGGCACTTTTTCGCAACTTTGTAGAAATAAATAAAAGGATTTTTATAGTCTAAGCTAAATTAAAAAAAAAAAAGTTTCTTAACTCTTCTTTTTTTAAATAGCACAATATCTTAAATAATACAATTTTAAAATAGATCTATCTTCATTCACAAACCTTTACAAAGTTTTTTTTTTCAAATGCTTTTTTTTAGACATCCTTTAAAATTATTCTCCAATCGATAAGATATTATGGTGGCACTACTTTGTTAAAATTTACGCCTTTAACTCTTTTCAAAATATGATATCTTAATAACTTTTTAAAGTTGCATAATATCTATCAATAATAATATTTATCTTAATTCACCAAATACTATAAATCAACTACTTTTTTCAAATGCCATTTTATGACTTATCTTAAAGTAAATTTTTACTGAGGAAATATTTTATTAAAGTTGAGGATTATATATATGTATTTTTTAAAGAGTATTATATATCCATTACTATTTTTTTAAATAGCGCAATATCTATCTTTAATAATATCTATCTTAATTTACAAATCTCCGAAAAATTAACCACTTTTTTCAAATGCCGCTTCTTGACTTTCCTTAAAATACTTATCGATAAATTTTTACGCAGGGGACTACTATAAAGGTTTACGATTTACCATTTTTTTAAATAGTGTAATATCTTAATGAATAACTTTTTCAAAAAAAGCATAACGTCTATTTTAATTCACGAATCACTATAAATTAATCATTTTTTTTTAAATGCCCTGTTTTAACTTATCTTAAAAATTTTTTTTACTGTGGAACTACTATTTTGTTAACGTTTACGCTTTAACTCGTTTTAATACCTTAATAACTTTTTAAAATATATCTATCTTTAATAGTATCAATCTTAACTCGCAAATCCCTAAAATTGACTACTTTTTTCGACTTTTCTTAAAATAATGATCTTCAATTGATAGGTTTTTACGGTGGGATGGGACTACTATTGTTAACGTTTTGATCTAAATAGGATAAATATTAGTGCAGTTAATAAACGCCTTAGTCGTAATCAATGAATGGATAACAAAAAAAAGAAAAAAAAAAGAAAAAAAAAAACTTGGAAAGATATATATTTTAAGAAATTTAAATCCATATTTCATCAAAGGTAGGTAACGTAATAACGTAATATCTTTCGTATAACATAACGTAATATCTTTCATGTAAACGCATACTCATGGTAGACACATTTGATCCAAAAATAAAATTTCGAAATTTTTGAATCATTTTTTTTTCTTTTTAAAAAATTAAATAAATAAATAATGGGTCCCTCAGACCAATCGCATCTTAAGGCACGGGTGATCACCCAAGTCCAGCATCATTTGATGCCGACAGTGCGCACTCCCCCCTTAATTCCTACAAAATACTATTTTAAAAAGAATAATTAAACTCTGTAACCAAGTAGTTCTGCTATGGATTGATCCTAAAGACACGGTTCCCGGTGGAACACTGAAATGAAGCATAACTGGCTGCGTTCAGAATGCAGATGGGTGACTACTTTGATCATCCCGCGTAGGGACCGAGGGTGTGCGGTTCTCGTTAATTTGCCCTACCGTAAAGTGTTCGAGCTCAGGTCGTCATGCCACAGAATCGGGGGAGCCATACTGCAGACCATCAAACTTGTGCTGTCAGGTCTTCGGATCATTCTTAGGGATGTTTCCCAGACAGTCGCCTATAGCCCATTGTGCAGCTGTAGTGCAACATAAATAAAATACTTTGACTGAATCAAAAGTATTATTTTTATTTAAATATTGTAGGATGTTATAGATGAGTCATTCTCCTAGAAATTTGAGTTAAAAATGAACAATCAAATAAAAATAATTAAATTTTAAAGCAAAATTGACCCTGATTAACTTTTCATCTAATAATCGGATTTTCACGGATTAAGGGTTCTAAGGGTAGAGAAACTATTTAACTAAAGTTTCTATAAAGAACACAGAGATAACTGCTCTAATCGGACAGTTCCTGCGTAAAAGTAAAAAAGGTTGGAAGGTGGAAACTGTTTTAAACGTTGTGGTTTTGGTCTACATATGGATACTTGATGTTCACCCTCTCTCCTGAGCTGAGTGCCAAATTGAATTTAATTGTGCGGGAGAGAGGATAAAAAAAAAGAAGGAAAAAAAAACTTAAAAAAAAAAAACAAAAAAACTGACCGAACTCAACTTTTGAAAAGGTGGAGACGAGAAGGGAGTTACTAAATATGCTTTTATTCCTTTTTATTTAATTTTCACAAATAAACTGACAGTGGATATTAAATTTATTCGGCAGATTCTTTCGATGCATTTAAAATACTAGACTGTCACCCAATCAGAATTTGAGAAATAAAGAGTGTTGTATTTTAAATCCTCTATTTATAAATATTTCTGAGGAAATAATACCAATACAATTTTTCAATCAGCAGTTTTTGAAAGTTAGTTGAATAGCATACATTTATTTGTTTTTAGATTTTTGATAAATCTCTTTGTTTCGGATAAATATTTACGTAAAAAAGAATTTCATTCAAATCTGTTTTCATCAGTTTACACTGTAATAAAAAAATGAGAAAAAAGTGAATATCTCTTTCTTTCTTTTTTTTTTTGTTGTTGATGGATGCGAAATTTTGACATTCAATGATCAATAAGAAGGGTAGCCGCAATTTGAGTTCGAATAATTAGGGTCAACGGCGTGATCAAAAGTTTAAACCCCGAATGTAAACAATAACAAGCTTCCAAAAACAGGAAAACTTCCATCTCATGTTATGTTTATTAGGCGATGTGTGAAGTAAGGAAGCTTTATTATTGTGATTTATGTTTCAATTTAAGCGTAATTCATCAGAGTTTTTTTTTTTTTTAAATTTAAGAGGTGATGAGCCTTATCTAGGAAAACTAATATCACAACATAAATCACCTATTTGGCTATTTTTGTTAAAATGTCACCTTTTGTTATTTTTTGGATAATATCCTAGTGAGGTTGTCCAAATTCGTTTTCTGCTGAGATTAAACAGATAGGTTTAAAGTCAAAATAAAAGAACGCGCTATATTGTAAACACTACACGTATATGAATATAGAATATTGACTGGCACGTTTTTTCAAACTTAGGCCTAAAGATAAAATGGAAGTATACAATAACTTTAGAAATCTTATGACGAATATTAACCTCTAGAGACACCTGCGCTAAGCTTTACACGGCAACCATCCATTCACGCGAATCAACAAAAAAAATTCTCACAATTCAAATAATCGTAATCTCAAATGACAAAATCCCAAACCTTGGTTAAAGTGAATGGTACAGGTTTTGAGAAATGAATTTTTAAAATTTTTACGAAATTGTATTATTTATGTCAAATAAAAAAAAAATGACTGCTCACAATTTTACAGCCCTTTCTATCAAATTTTTGATTTTGCCATTTAAAATTACATTGCTTGAAAGAATGTAAAAAAAAATTATGCATTATGGTTTAATGCGGTTGAGATAAACGAGTTTTATAATTCTTTGCAAAAGTTATTTTTTACTAATCCAAACCATTCCAAAAATAGAGAGAGGCTTAAACTTTCTATCGTTTTCCTGTCGTAATTATTAGGACCAGATTGTAGCAATGCCCATAATTTGATATTTGATGGTCAAAAAAGAGGAATGTTTATTTTAAGGCCGTACGTTTTCACATCTGATTGTGTTGGGTCTTAAAACATCGTATTCATTAGCATATTTATTAAGAGTTTTATTTTTAAGAATCATGAATTTGTTACATTTTTTTTTAAGAATCATGATTTTTTTACATTTTTGTTTTTGTTGACATTTGTGGATTTTGCTGGAATTTTCAAGATTTGTTCTTTATTTTAAAACTATTTCGCGTATTTTTTTCATTATTACTGAAAAAAAAAAACTGAAGGTCATTAGGTTTTTAATAATTTAACAAAAAATGCATTAATTTACATAGGGCAATACTTTTCATGACAAGAGCATTGCATTGTCATTTTTTTTTTTGTGTTGTTCTACTTCTACACTATTAGTAGGTCATAAGAACTTAGTTGTTAATTTTTAACACAAAAGTAATTTAATATGAGCTATTCTCTATATAAGCTAGAGCTCCATGTTATTCAGCTCTCTTCATCTTGAGTTAATGAATCATCTAGAGCTTCAATTTCAACTTCATTTTGAGTTTCATTTTTATCTTGAGTATCACCTTCTCCTTGAATATCAGCTTAAGTTTCCGACTGAATTTCATCTTTAGCTCCATGTTCAGCCAGAGTTTTATCCTCAGTTTGAATTTCATCTTGAGTTTTACCTTTAGTTTCAGCTTGAAATTTATCTTTAGCTTCCAGGGCCAGATTAAACGTACGCGGGGTTCTAGGCCATTCAAATTTTTGGGGTCCTTAGATTAAATTTTTTTCTTGTATATTTTTTATTTATTCAAATATAAATGTATTTATCTTTTCATTTAAGAAAGCATATTTAAAATAATAATAAATTAAATTTTACTTTATTTTGTTAAATTAGAACTAAAAAATAATCCTAACATTTGGAGAAAATTTGAAATTTATTAGCACTTAACAAAAATTATTGTTTTTCTTAATTTCTTAAAATTTATTTTCAAAATATCCATTTTAAGGGGGCCCCTAATCATTGGGGGCCCCAGGCCATGGCCTAGTCTGGCCTAATGGGTAATCCAGCCCTGTTAGCTCCTCTTTTAGTTTTAGCCTGAAATTTATCTTTAGCTCTTCTTTTAGTTTTAGCTTGAAATTCATCTTCATCTTTAATTTGAACTTCCCCTTGAGTTTGAGATTTATCTTGAACTTACACATGAGTTTTAGCTTCATCTTGAGCTTGGTTGATTTCGAAATTTAATAGCCACAATTTTTTGACTATATTGTTTAACACTAATACTCTAATAATTGATGGTTTTATGCTTAATTATTCAAGTCAATGATAACAATAAAATCAATAAATTTACTATAGTAAACAAAGTACATAAAATTATTAGTTTTTATCTTATCAATAATTCATTATTTAAGGAATTTTGCTTATTTCTTTACTACTAGCATCATTACAAAATCAAAACAAATGCTAATATGTATGTAATATAATTTAATTAGTTACTTGGTGTTCAATAAATACCTAGGAAAAATAATCCCATACCTATATGCTCATGGTCTAGCTGAGAATCATCGCATTGAAAGGAGGCAACACATTAAGTTGAAAGGACGCTATCACATGGGAGAAACTTTTCATGGCTAATTCTTTCAATTTAAAAGTTTAGAGTAAAAGGTGTTCAGGTAAACCTTGAGTAAACAGTGAAGTTAAAAAGGCTGAAGAAAAAAAATTTCACAGTAACAAAACGCAAACAAATTATTGGAAGCTAACTTCTTCACTGTATAATCCTAGGTAATCTTGCCATAATTTGTTTACTTTTTGGTATTTAAAAAAAAAAGCATTTGAAACTTCATGGTTTATTTAAAGTTTTCCTGAACTCGCTTTTTCTATATTTTAAATTACTTATGTAAGTGAAAGAGAATTTGCCAGGAAGAATTTCTCCTGTGGTATAATTTCCTCTGAAAAGGTAGGGGGAAAAGCTAAGTGTGTGCAGGAATTTTTTTTTTTTTAAATCAATTTCATAGAGATTCCTTTAAAATAACTTCAAATTTGTCATTATTCATGTATCTATTTACATATGTGGTGTTTTTTATAGTATGCTCTCTGTTGGGAGAAGGTGTTGTGGCTCTCTTTGGCCCAAGTTCCATTGCTTCCAGTGCCTTAGTTCGGTCAATAGCAACGACACTACATATACCCCATCTTGAGTCTCACTGGGATGTGGACAAAGGGCAGCAGAGTTTCACTATATCACTTTTTCCAAGATCATTAGGAACAGCAATTTATCATTTAGTTGAATCCAAGAACTGGCGTTCTTTTACCATCATTTATGAATATGCTGAGGGTATGTATTAAAATAAATATTTTAATAACTTTCCGATTCTCAAAAAGACTCAAATTTCTGCAATCTTCACCAGTTTCTTAGGAAAACATAGACATAAAAGAGAATTCAATTGTGAATAACAGAAATAGCTTATTAAAATTGAGTTTAAAGTTCTTAATGCATTAAATTTTAAAATTAAAAAAGTACTTAATAATTGCATAAACAATGCTCATTCTCAAGTGTTACCACTTTTTTATTTTTGAACATTTTGTGGATTATCATTGCGCCAAATTAAGACTTTCTTACAGATAGAAATAAAATGAAACGTATATGTATTGAAGGATTTAATGTAAGAAAGTGATAAACCACATTTTCTATGTTTTTATGCAGTGTTTTCTCGAAGCGTTATTTTCAGTTTAAAATATTAAAAAAAAGCTCATAATTTTCAGTTTAAAATATTTTTAAAAAAAAGCTTTAAAGTTGTTCATCAATTAATCCTTATTTTTAGTTTTGCTTTCTTTTTGAAGAAAATTTATACACAGAGATTGTCTTTTAGCTTGCCTCTAATTATTTTTCAAAAGCTTCTAATTTTTCTGTTATTTTGTTAATGAGTGAGAATGACATTGTAAAATATACACTTACAGTAGTATGAAAGGGAAGTTTAAAAACTGAGGATCAAATTCAGCTAATATAAAATATTCCATATTTTGATAAATTTTATCGGTGGTACGCGAGTGCCCTTTCCAAACTCAAAGCGCCCTTTTACGTGAGGAAGCACCCTGCCCATTTTTATTCCTAGAGATAACTCTGTTTTTTTTTGTGCTGCAAAAATTTAAATGATGAATTTTTTAATCTATTTGTGGTAAAGAAAGGACAAAGATCAAAAATATTTTCACGTAAAAAATATTTGTCTTTGATAAAATATTTTCTGGTTTGTTTTTATTTAAAGAGATTGTTCTATAAAAATTTACCAATTAGCTACCACTTTTAAATTTTTTCCTTATATGTTTGTGGCCTATCATACTAGAGTCTTATAAGAGGCCTTTGATATTTATACCTGAGGATATATTAATTTTTTTTACACCTTCGAAAATCACAAACTTAGTAATAGGTAGTAATAGAGTAAAACAATGGCTAATCTATAATGAATATCATTTTTAATCATAATAATCAACTTTATCATTAGTCATTATGAGCTATAATTTATGAGCTATTATCATTAGTCATTATGAGTTATAATTTGTAACATGTATATAATTTTTAATTTTTCTTATCTTATATTCAAAATCATTTGCGAAGATTAGAAAACTCTTTAGAAATTTCATAAAAATAATTTTATAAGTAGTAACGACTTACCTTATTCAAATTGGATCCATTTCATGAGTTAGTGAAATTAACTATGTAAATATACAAGGAAAAAATAATAATAAAAAAGTAGGTTTAAGTTTTTAACGTGAAAATCCAAGGTTAAACAAATTAACTTGTAAAACTCCTATGTAATGTATTGGCTTATAATGTATTTTTTATAGGTCTACATAAGACATGTAAACGCCTATAAAATGCATAGACTTATCAGCATCCAGAGAAAACTAAAGATGGTAAAACTTTTAAAAGGATATTCAAATCTCATCATCTTACTTTTCCAATTTGAAATTCTCAGAATAGAAATGTATCTTTATTAGTAGGACATATTTAATTTTTTTTAGATAAAGTAGTTCTGAAATAACAATTTTAGAAGCTTTACCATCAGTTTTTAGTCTAAATGGTTAAATTAAAAACTGGGGGTCAAATTTTAAGGATGGTATATACAAAACTCAACACTTTATCTATTGTTCCAAATTAAATTTCTCGGAACAAAAAGTTTTTATTTTTTTGTAATTGATGATTTTTTGAATAACGTTTTAGAAGCAGTACCTCCAGTTTTTTAGTTTTTTTTAGGACGCTGGCATTAAATGCTATTGTATGTGTGTTATGTATATGTTAATAAGTACAATTAGATTAGTATTAATAGTATTCATTATATTATAGAGTTAATGAAACTTCAAGAGTTAATGAAGCTAAGAAATCAAAACAAAGTTCAAATTTCTTTACAACAGTATACAGCTGACTTTCAGTATAATAAAATTCTCAAAGATATCAAAAAGAAAGGAGAAACCAATATTGTCTTAGAAGTTCCAACATCAAGAATTAAAGATGTTTTGACTGAAGTATTCCATCTTTATTTCTTTCTCTCTCTCTCTTTTTCTCTATAAAAATGTAGCTGCTGTATAAGAAATAACTAAACTTGTAGCTAAAATTGTAATTTTCTAGGCTCAAAAAGCAGGAATGTTGACAGAGTACCACAACTATTTAGTAACATCATTGGTAAGAATAGCTGACTATAACTAAATAACATTGATTTGCTAAGCTTTGTAATTGTTTGTGTTTTTGGTGTGGGATATTTGACGTACTTTTGATTTAAAAAATATATAAATTTGATTTTCAGTATTTTGATCATTTTATATCTTATGTGGTGGGATATATTTTAAGTATAAAAAAGTTAAAAATATATTTTCAAAATATAATGAAAATTAGAAAAAGGCGTAATTAACTGAATTAAATTAAAATAAAGTTTAAACAATTTAATGAGAAAATAGGTACTTAACTGGAAGTTTGCAAAAAATTATTTTTAAGGCTTGTAAAAATTTATATCCTTAATTAAACATCCCATATTTTATAATAAAAAAATTATATTATTAAAGGAAATGTAATGTGTTAGATTTCTTTAATTAACTTGAACAGTTTCATTCAATCATGTTCTGTTATTACCAAAGCAACTTAAAACACTCAACTTCCATGTTGGTTTCAGTTATTATGAGAATTAGACACTTCAGATGTGGATGAAAAGTTAGTCATTTTGCCTTCAGTATAGAAATACCTCAGCTGACATATCTTTACTTACCTATCTACGAAAAAAATATCGATGATTAATCAATTAGTAATAGCAACCAATAGGAATATGTTTCCATTGGAATGGGAATAAGAATCATCCAATAGGAATAATACAAAGAACTGCTTGCACAAAAACCACAAAATTATTGCAATTGATTGATTTAGTGATATAGTTCAGCAGATGGTCTGGACATCTCCATCAGAGAAAATAAAAGGAAAATTTACATTAAAGTTGCTTTTAAATTTAGTTTTAAAATTAGGGCAGAAAACAATAAGGTTGTTCTAGGCTTCATGTAACTTTACCAACTGTAAAACCTATCAATGTCATTTCTTCAATTCTGCCCCCAATAAAACCGAGTTAGCACTTCCATAGTAACGGGCAACCTTAAAATTTCAGACTGTTCTCTTGATGGCTAGATCGTATAGGACAAAATTAAGAAATTTAGGTATTGGCCAGGGGCCAGTAGTAGCATTTTTAACAGTGGTCACTTTTTCAAAATTTTAACTAATTAAAAATATTGTTGATAATTATAATGTCAAGCATTTATTTTGTAGCATTTCTTAAAATATAGTAAATATAACAAGATTCATTTTTGAAATTAAAAATTTTAAGACACAATAATAGAATTTTTGTAAGATTATAAAATATTCATAATTCAATATTTATTAAACAAATAATAAAATACACAATGGGGGTGCATTTTTGACAAAAAATGTGGCTAGCAGACAATTAGATTTAGTTGCCCTGTACTAGATAGTATTTTGCAAAAAGGGCAACCACTGAACATTTCTGAATTAAACAGTCAAGATTGGTAGCCTTTTGCTTTTATCTAATAAAACAGGGTTTATAATCAAAAGGTCACTTTTTGTAACATTTTAACGAAATATATGTATATTTTTCAGGATTTCCATACTCTAGATTTATCAGCATTTCAACACAGTCGGACAAATATCACGGCATTTCGAATTGTTACAGCAGACAGTCAAAGCTATGGAATACATCCTTATGGAAGAAAAGAAAATTCTCTAAGAAAAGGATTGCCTCTAAAGGTAATTTATTACTAATTACTCTTTCTTATAAATTTTGAAAATTTATAATTTTCTCATGTCATTACGAAAAGTAAACCATGTTTTTTAAAAAATTTTTTTTATTATTGTTGAAAGCATGCCCTTTTGCAAATTTATTAAATGGGATGATAAAAAAATCTAAACAGGGGTGTAGTGAGGCCAGAATGCAGAATTTCAATATACCAGTGCTTTTTAATGTGTAGTACAGAATTTCAATTAAATACTACCAATTTTTTATTTATAGTCCAAAGTTTTTTTTATCAAAATTATTTTAGTGCAATTCTCTTGTAATATGAATGAAAAAAGCTAATGTGCTAAATTTAAAAGCAATTCTGCAAAATAAAGAAAAGTATTCATTTGTGATATTAGCCATCTATATAACCCTACATTATTATTTTTAAGCTGTCATTATTTAATTTCTTGTTACCATTAGTATGCACAGTGGTAGATAAACCAAAAAACAATAATTCAGTGTGAAGTTTTTTAAATTGTTTTTAACAGTTTGATATATACGTTTTATTAATAAGTAATTCATAAATCTGTAAGATTCTAAATAAAGTTGTTTTTAAGAATTCTAGAATTTTATATTTAAAACTGTTTTTTTGTTTTCTTTTTTTTTGTTTGGGAAATGAAAAGGAAAATTAGCGTACAATCGAATATAAATAAGGAAATTAAGCTAAAGATAATATACTTTAACAACTTCTGATGGTTTAATAGTTATTAATCAGAAATTGTCATCAACAATTTTAGATTCTCTTAGACGACAAATTAGGCTTCCCTTTTTGGTAACTTGTTTCCAAGAAATAAAAAAAATTAGCACTACAACTCTGGGAAAAAAATAATTTAACAACAGTTAAAATATTGAATATTTTGCCTAATTTTGAAATATTTTGATGAAATAGATAATTTATATTTGTTGCCAAGCCTATGAAACTATGCATTAAGAAAAATATTTATCTATCAGAATTTTCGTATAAGCATTTTTTAAAAGGGAAAACAAGGCAATTTTGGTTAAAACTAAAGAACAGGGCCATAGATTAGTTTAAATTGGTTGTCTCCTGAAGAGCACATTAAGGATAGTCTCACTTAAATATGTACAATGTATTTCATGAACCACTATTGAGGAAAGAAGTTCTCAAAATATCAAAACCTCTTTGATTACCTCAACATCCCCTCTAATATTCAAGATTTTTGCAAAATATCTTTTGCTGTGGTTGTAAACTAAATCAGAAATTTTCAAAACAAATATGATTTCTAATACAAATAAGATTTTTTTGGAACTTTTATCAGACATATAAACCATGTCTCTTAGTCCGCCTGACTCTTATTTGTTTAAATTGCTGATATGTGGTGGTTGACAAAATTTGTAAACTGTAATTTCTTAAAACTTCAGTACATTACCTTTGCTACCACTGAGATAAATATTTTCTGAAACTACCAGAATTTGAAAATTCTGTAGTTGTTAGGGTGTGCGCCAGGAAACAAAAAGGAGATAAAGGGTGATTAGTGAAAGAAGAAAAAACTGTGTTAATCAAGCAGGTTTTGATATTTTTAATCTCTTCTTCAGTATCGTAATTTGTAAGATTTTTATAGTGTTTTTGTTTTTATCCTACCCAAAATATTCATTTGTGTTTACTTTTAAGCTTTATTTTTTACTTGCATTTTATTAAGTTGACATCGAAATTTCTGTCATTTTTTTTATTTTTAGCATTCCTCATGTCCTTAAATGTTTTTGGCATAATGTTTTTGATCATTCTGAAGAGGGTGTTTTGTTCAAGCAAAATTTATGTTCTTTTCTTTGAGTTAATTTATGTTAATTTTCAGATTACTAAAATAGAATGTCGAGTTCATTTCAGAAATTTCATATTAGAATTCAAATTTATTATTTCATGAAAATGAAATTTTTTCAACTGGATTGAAATGTTTCTCCCTTTTTCAGCTAACTGAACTTTACTTGTAGCATTATTATAAGCGGTCAAATGGAGTTTACAGAATTTTATGGCATAGAAAAGCCATATTTTCTTATGTATATTATGCCCATAAAAATGCTGGCAGAAGTTGGTATAAATTTCTTCCATTAGAACATTAAAAAAATTTCTCATGTGCAAAATTTTTTTGTCTTTACCTGATTTTATAGAATCTGTTATTTTATATAGGCCAACACCTCAAGTTTAATAGAAAACAATACGTAAAATTACTAATGGATTGAATATATATCTTGCTTCTTAACTTTTTGTCTCATTTCAATCTTATACAGATTGAAGAAAGAAACAATGTGAAATGTACAAATTAAGTACAATAAATTGACATAAAATAGTTTCAGTTCTATAAACAAGATCCTTCCTTAGTGTCTAAACATCGAATTTGCATTTGACGTCATATTTAATTGTATGATTTTATCTCTTAATTATTTGCTATGTACGAGCAATTCTTGAAAACCCTCTGTTTTGCTGAGTTGATAATTGTTTACATTCAGCATTCTCAAACACATGAATCAGTATTTATCCATTCTTTAATTAACCTCTTCATAGTTTTGGCCTCTTTTATTCCAAATTAACTATTGTTGTTTTGATCTCTACCAAAACAAAAGGAAGTGTATTCACTTCCATTTTTTTTATTGAAAATAAGATTGGATGTTTTCAGTGCTCAATTTTTACTTTAATTAAATATTGAGGTGGTTAGTTAGATAAACTATAATAGCATCAAGTTAGATAAACTCTAAATTTAATAAAATGTTATGATTTTTGTTGTAAATCTTAAATGTTCTAGATGTTTAATAAAACTTTTTTTATCTAATTTCTGCAAACAATATAAACTTTTTTCCGAATTTTAATACTGTAACTCTTTAATTATTTCAAATATAGTCCAAATTAAATTTTCTAATCCAAGTAACCAAGTAAATGAAAAATTAAAAGGTTACATTAAAAAGAGATACTTAAAAATTATTAAGAAAAAAGTTATT
The DNA here is from genome assembly GCF_982258835.1 of Parasteatoda tepidariorum. NCBI lineage: Eukaryota > Metazoa > Arthropoda > Arachnida > Araneae > Theridiidae > Parasteatoda > Parasteatoda tepidariorum. The sequence goes on from NC_141766.1 coordinate 4,711,734, forward strand.
AAAATTAAATTAAGATTTTAATTTTAATGGTTATTTTTCATCTTAAGTAAAATTTATATTTTCGATTCGATTTCTTTTTTGACAGACTGAAACAGCTTTGCTTGTTGATGCAGTAAACTTATATGCACGAGCTTTGCACAGTGTGGCATCACAGCAAAACATTGCACCTCGTACTGTGTCTTGTGATAATCCGTCTATTTATCCATATGGTTTGGATCTCATAGACAGTATTCAAAAGGTAAATCACACTTTTCATATCTAACCAGAATGCTCTTAATATTCTAATGAGTTGTACTGGTTGTAATAGTTGTACAGAACAAGTTTTAATGTAACTCAAGTATTAAAATGTGTTACATGTATGACTTCAAACTGGGTGTAAATATAAGATGTATATGTTGCATAATTTTTTTTTAACATCCCCAATAACAATATTAGTGAAGTTATTAGATTTGATAGAGGGCAGCTAATATTTAAATTGCTATATTGCCTGAATTATTTATGATGGTCTTGGTGGAACTGAATAAAATATTCATTGATTATCTTAATACAATTTATAATTTTATAATAAGTTCAAAATATAATTTTATGATAAATACTATATGCACTATGTTTTGAATTGATCGCGGATAAGATAAGTTTGTAGACCTTTTATAAAAAAAGAAGTGAAGCTAAAAGAACTATGTAGTTAAGGGATCACAAATTAAATATTAAGTGGAAAAAAAATTTCAAACTTTTGACTATTGAGTTTAACAGGAGCAAGGGAAGGATAAAATCATCCAAATCAGTTTATTTATCTGGTGGGACTAGAATGACTTTGCTTTTAGCTAGGAAAATCCTTTTCACTTCATCCTTAAATGAACTGTTTTTAGATGCTTTTAAACTTAATTCTTGCTTAAAGACTGAAGAAATATATATTAAGAGTGGTCATTACAGATAATCCTGTTTCGTTTGAAAGTCAGCATTTCTCTCTTCTTTTTATAACTTTCTCTTTTGTGTAGAAAAAAGTTAGACCAAATTGTCTTACTCCAGCAGTGTGATAAGACATGGTAATTCAATAATTTCTCGGAAAATTACTTGTACTTTGATCTTTTCCCGTTTCTAATCTCTTAATTTTATTGATTAGTACTATCAAGTAAATGTTCGTATTATAATATGGGTCTAAAGTGAAAAAATTCTTTTATTATTATAATCAAAGGAGAAATCACAACTTTGGGGGTTTTGGACTAATGCATTTTGGGAGGGTCCACATTACAAGTCAGATGCATTAAATCTTTTACTGATTACTCTAAAGTAACAGAGTTAATTTCTCTTTAGTGAAAAGTTTACTATTAATTTATAGCTGACTTAAATGACAGTGTTGAGTGGGATCAAGAGAAAGTTTTTATTTTAAGCATTTAGCTACCATTTATATTCATAACGTACAGTAGACGCCACTTAATGTGATCACATCGGAACGAACGTGACTTGATAGCAATAACCGATTGATTACAATACAGTAAGCGAAGAAAAATTTAAGTGAAAAAATTTTTTTTTTACATACGTATTAAAATAAAAATTATTTTAAATTAGGAGTTGTTGCTGTAAAACTCTATAGTATTTAATAGAAATTAATGTACACTGAAGAAAAAGAATTAGTTAGTATACTTACATATTTAATGATGAACTGCAGAAAACAATATAAAATACAAAAGGTTAATAATTAACTGGAAAAAAAATCATCAATTGTTGATTGTTTAGGATTTTTTCTAAGCAAGTCATTTACGAATCGCTCATAATCATAATGTTTATTAAAGTGTTCCGCGTCGGCTTTGTTTTGCACACCTAGATGTAAGATTCCAAGTGCCTCCCTCATCTGAGCAGGCGTCGGAATTTTGTCCTTGATAGCACTTTCGGGTTCATCATCGGCATCAGAATCTTGCGACGAAGCTTGATCTTTGATACGGCTTTGCAAATGTCCTCATCAGTTAACGAAGTAGAAGCCTCAACCTTCTCGTCGATCTCCATCCATGCTTCAAAATTCTCAGCATTCATATCGGGCGGGGGATTGAAAACGTCTTCCATTTCTTTCATCACAACAGCATTGTTGTCCTCTTGTTGATAAAATCCTCCATGACTAAAACAATTTCGAGTTGTTTTTTTTTGAGAAATTTTTCCATGACATTGTTAACAAATGTATGACATCCAAAACATTTTTTTTTTGGCTAGAGCGTTCGCATTAAGATCTTCAGCGTCTTGGTCTTCCATATTTTCTAAGATCCTTGAACGCATTTCCTTTTTGTAATATGCCTTCAAGGCGCGGATAATTCCCTGGTTACACGGTTGAATTAAGGAAGTGGTGTTTGGTGGTAAGAACACGATATTTACCTTCTTTAATGAAACAGTTACATCATGCGCAGTGCAGTTGTCTATGAGCAGGAGTATGTTATGTTTTAGTCGCTTGTCCCATTTCAACAGCCATTCGTTAAAGATGGTGGTAGTCACCCAAGCCGTTTTGTTGGCAAAATAATCGATGGGCTGATTTTTCACATCTTTGAAACAGCGGGGCTTCTTACTTTTTCCAATCACTAAAAGTTTTTCTTTAGTGCCGGTCATACTAGCGCAACATAGCACAGTTAGGCTTTCCTTGGAGGTTTTACACCCTTGCGTACTTTCCTTCTGAAACATGTAGGTTTCTTCAGGCAACACACGAAAATATAGGCCAGTTTCATCAACGTTATTATACATCTTCAAGTGAATATGTGGCAATAAGTTTAGGCCATTCTTCTTTAATCCACTGATCTGCTACATTATCGGCAACTTTTTGTTCACCGTGTGTCCTTCGGAAGAGTATGTTCTGCTTCTTTTTCCAGTGGTGGAACCATCCTTCTGTGGCTACGAAGTTTCCTTTACCCAATTTTGCAGCTAAATCTTCAGCTTTTTGGCGCAAAATCGGACCCTTAACACGAGCGTCTCTGTCACGAACGTTTGTGAACCAGAGTTTTAATGCTGATTCAACCTCTTTGTCTTTTCCATCTCGATTTTTTTTGCAATTCAGATTTTCGTTCAAAGTGCAATTTTTTTCGATATCTTCGCGATTTTTTAAAATTTTGCACGAAAGCGGCTGCGAAACTTTCAATTGAACAGCAGCATTCCTTTGGCTCATTTTCGGCAATTTATCGTAACAATTTAAAATGTCAACCTTTTCTTTCACAGTAAGATCTCTCTGTTTCCTTTTCATTATAAAAAACAAATCTGGTTACAAACCGTATGAACTATGAAAATTTATGCTGATCTTCTTCTGTTTGCGTCTTTTAAACACTTAGATGGGGCAGTTCCACTACCCACCCCCAATTTTATTGTTTGACCAATAGCGACTCGGTAAGTGACCTGCCAACAAGCGATCTGCCCAGATCAAGTGGCGTACCAGAAACAATGTTCTCTTTTGAAGGTCACCCCTTAAACCCTTCCCATAGTGGCTGGGACGCATCATCTGCCACATTGTTTAGTTCTTCTAAAAAGGGGCTCGTGACAAACATTGACTCGTTACTGGCAGGTCTTCTTTTCTCTTTATTTAGGATTTCCGGGAATTTGAAATCGCACAGTGCTACGAAATTTTACAATGCTTGACTGAAAATGGCAAAATACCCTCCTAATAGCACGTGTTTAAAAGATAATATATGAACCCCCGAACACTTTAAACAAAAAAAAAAGTTTTCCTTCTTGTTTTTATTGATTTCAGGAAAATAAAATTTATATATAAACTGATAACAATAAACGAACATTTGATTACAATAAACGATGATTTTTCAATGTATTTTGATATAAGCGGTAGGGACTAAGCGATTTTGATAACATTAAACGATTGATAACGTTAACCCTAATCACATTAAGCGACGTCTACTGTACTACTATTGTGTTCATAATAATACCATTTACCATGATAATTTACAAAGTAACTCAAAAGTGCCTTCCCACCTTTGTACATGTCTTAAAAAAATTAAAAAAACAACAACAAGCCTTTTATTGTTTTGCATACTACTGTGAAACTTTACTAATCAGAAGTAAATTTAGTTATCAAACATTTGACCAATCAAATAAATAAATTTTTTAAATATTAAAACAAGCAAAATAACATAAATTTTTTTTTTAATTAAAAAAATTGTAGCAGCATTTAGATTCACATCAAATATAAGGAGAGATAAATATATCAGTGATATCTATCTGTCCTTATTCTATTTTCAGGCTTTTTAAATTATTAAAAAAATTTTTTTTTTCAATAATAATTTATAATTTTTTTTCTCTTTAAAGATATATTTGTGTCTTTTTTTCTTGATATATATATATATATATGTAGTATCTAAAATACTAGCTTTATAAAATTAAAAGGATCTTTTGAGACTAAACTCAAAAAGAATCATATCTATCTGCAGATAAGCTTATCTGGTCTCTGAGAACATTAAATTTCTCTTTCACATACTTAACTTGGCTCTTCGCGTATACATTTAGTCCCGTTGAATAGCGATGAAATCTTTATTTATAAAATGAATCCACCCCGCACAGTAAGAAGCCAAATTCCCATAAAAATCAAGACTGTTGAGATATTAATTCATCTCCATCTGGTCTTCAGATGTTACAGAACACCGGTCCTAACAAAGAAGATATAAAAAAATAGTCTGGATTATTTGGGTCACATGACATGAAGGAAATTATATGTAACACGTAAAAAAGTGTACACTTATCGTTTAGAAATGAAACTGTAAGCATCTAACCAGGAGCTCTGCTCCGTGTATATATAATTTGTAAATAGATTCCTTTATTCTTTTCTCAATAAAAGCATAGAAACTTCATTTGTTGTCATCCTTATAGAAAAGGATATTAAAAATAATTAAAACATAACTGCGAAAATTGGAATCAACAAAATAATCATTCATGAATGAAAGCTACGAGTAAAGAGTTTACGAGAAAGAACGAGAACGAGCACTACATATATATATACACAATACATATATACAATACATATATACCATTTCGCTTGAAGTATGACATCGAGCATTAATTATCTTAATCATAAATAATAAGTTATTACATTATAAATTAATAGATTAGAAGCTCAGAAAAAATCAGAATAAAGATAAGCAATAAAGATAAGACTGAATGATACTTGAAACCAAGAATTAAAATTCATAATATCCTTGTGGGGGATGATTTGGCTGCAGTTTCTGCCAAAATTTTTTTTTTATAGCTCTCTTAAAATAGTGAAATTTTTTTAAAGAAAAAAAACTATATCTATTTATTTTAATTGTTATAATGAAAGGAGCTGCACATTTATTTATAAAACGTGAGAGGACTATAAAACCCTTTGATCTTCTCTGGTTTCCTGGTCCCTTAGTTTACTGACTGCGGAAAGAGTATGTCATTCCAAATACAGCCCGATTTTGGGCTGTAAAGGGTGAATAGCTATATCTTGAATGATATCAACTACCACATTAAGATACATCAACTTTTGCACATGCAAGTGAGAAGACAATATGGCTTATGAAATTTCATTATTCTTTTGTTGTAACTAATTTCCTGCATTCAGGATTCTGGTAAATGGGTCCAGTCATTAAAGGGAATCAGAAAGAGAGAGAGCTGAACACTTGGCTGTATTTAACCAGCAATCTAATTTACATAGCCACAATGTCAATAACTAACTTAAAGAAATTAACTATTAAAAATTACCCAAAAAATAAAAATATATGCTAATTTCTTGCTTATTATGTGCAACATGGAAAGTACTATCACTGACAACTCACTGTCTGATTATCAAAAGAGGTATAAACGAAACCTCCAAATTATTAAATAAACCTCAAATTTTAAGAAGTAATATCAGTTAATTAGCACTTTATGTTTTGCCAATCAACGAACTGCTACAAATATGTATTGTAAATAATTTCTAATTTGCATTATCTGGGATGAGAAATTTGTCAAATTCTTTGCCTCACTTGAAATATTAAGACACTTAAGAAAATTTATTTTCACTTTCATTACAGTATTAGAAAATGTTGCTACAATATTTTTCTAGAAATTTATAAGCATGAATAAAAATGAATATTTCTGTAAATTTTATTTTATAAAAAATTACTTGTCAAAATTTCTGAGATTTTACGAAAGAAGGATTCTGATTCTCATATCCCTCTATGGCTATGCCAGAGGTAAAATCTAAGGTTGCAATACAATGCATCTAAAGATGACTGAATTTTTGTTTCAGATACGCATGAAAGGTGTAACAGGTGAAATTCAAGTGGATAATCAGGGACGAAGGAGTCATTTCAGTCTTGATCTTCTAGATCTGAAGCCGAAGGGGATCGTCAAGGTACTGAGGTTGGCAGTCCACTTCATTTTGTACGTTCTTTTGTATGTTGGTAAACTTTTTATAGCCATCAGCAGCCTTCATTTGATTAACTACAGGGTTCAATTCGTTATTTTTTTGTATCAATTTAGGATTTGAACTAAGTAGTTTCATAACATCTAAATGAATACATGAATTTTGTCCATTGCATTTTCAAATGTGTTTTTTATCTTTTAAATGTTATGTGAAGGGCATTTTTGGTCTTCATTATTAATTTTACCATAAGGCGTTATTTCCTTTTCATAGGATTTATTAATTAGTTAAAATATGTTAGATTTTAACTTTTTTATTGCCATATTTGAGTATGTTTCTATGTCTAAATTTAAGTTTTAAAAGTAAGTGAAATTTAATTATTACTGTTATTATTGTTATTATCTGTATATTTATTTCTTTTATGTGACACTAAAAACATGAATATTTTTCTAAATTTGCAACACCATAGTCATCTATGATAATTCATTTTGTTAATAGTAATAATAAGTAATATATTAAGTAGTGTTAAATACTAAGTTAGATGTTAAGTATTTATTTAGATTCATTTTGTTAGGCAGCTTAAGAGATAGTTTATGTAGTGTTAATTAGTTTATTATATGTTAAGTGTTTATTTAGAATAATTTTGTATTCTTATAGAAATAAAAATCTGGTTATGAAGTAATTATTTAAATTTATTTTTGATCTTATCTAAAATGGCTGCAGAAATTTAAAATATGAACAGTGCTATGGTGCCACATACTGCCATACCAATTAATGGTGATGGAGCTTACCCTTTATAAGCAATAGCGTATATATTATACTATATTTTATAAGCTATACTATATATTATAAGTTATGTCTTGAGAGGCACATAAGGAAGTAGTACAGCACATAATATAGCATTTAGAAAAGATTTTAATCTAACCTCATTACAGAGTTGGAAATAATTTAAATATTTCTGCTGCTCTCTATGTTAAAATGTTCCAAACTGATGGTGGTTTGAGGGGTTTAAAGGCTGTCGGACAGATTCTAAATTATTACTAAAATTCAATTACTTTAAAGATCTTTGAAAATATTGTGGACATTTCTTGAAAATTAATAATCCAAGTACTTTTGTGTGAGTAAAGCTGCGGGCAACAGCTAGTTATTTATAAAATGTTAAATATCACAATTTTTTGGAGATACAACTACCACTAGGACGCATACATATGGAAACAGTTGCATAGATTCAATAGTATCTGTTCAATTGTATCACATCATGGGTTTTGTTAATAAAATCAACACTAATTAACTTTTAACCCTCCTCTTACTAAACTATTGGGACCTTATTTTCCAGATTGCTGCCACCATTGATATGTGGAGGGTCTGGAATCCAATTTCTAGAAAAAGGTATTTTTATTTTGAGAAAGTACATTTTTGTCAGATTTCGTACTTAAGTAATTAATATAAAATACTAACTAAATAGAATGTTTGTATCCCACAAAACACTAAAATTGCATATTAATAAACAAAAATGATTAAGTGCTTGATATTTCAGCACAATTTTCTGTTATTAATATTTTAGCAAAAATGGCACGAAAACTATTTGGTGATAGTTATGATTTTTTGATATATGTTATGTACATATTCATAAAAATTTGCATTTTTGTTTTAATAAGTTAACTGGTTAAGAGACATAGTCAAAATCAAACAAAAATAAAGAGCAATTTGTGGCTACTTGTCAGTTAGCAGTTTAAATGGTGGTTTTTCTCCTTTAAAATGTCTTATAATAAAAATAAAAAATAAATTTTTTTTATATAAGCATGGATTTTCTAGAATCATATATAGGAGAAACTTTTTTGTAAAAATACGAAAGTGCCTTTAATTTATTTCGTCTTATGCCCTGAAATTTGCCACCGAGTCAGGACAGTTACTTTTTTTACGTATTTCCTTTATATATGTTCTCTATATTAGGCATTATCAAAACATTTGGAATGCACACAAAAGCACTATGTGACCACCAGTAGTCTACAATTATGTGCTCATTAATAGTGCAAAATAATTTTTAAAAAAACGTACAAATAAAAATATATATCAGAAATTCATATTTTGCTGCTTATAAATAAGCATTCAAATCATAAATGAATTTTTTAGAAACACCGCTTGTTTTATCTAATATCTGCTAAAACTAATAAAAAAGATATTAGATTATTTCCATTAGTATCATCCTTTTAAGAAACTTTTCATCATACTACACCATTATTTTAGTAATATAATCTGTATGGATAAATTGAATATACATATTACATATATATAACATAATAAAGACGAAATGGAAAAAGGAGAGAATAACGAAGAACTTATATTTAATTTTATATATATATATATATATATATATATATATATATATATATATATATATATATAAATTAAGGTTGATTCTAAATATCATAGGACGAATTTGGAAAGGAGATAGGGCACATCTTAAATGCATATGTGCATAGGAACCCATGACCGGAAATGTTATTTTAAGCTGTCAGGGGTGCTTTCCTATTATCAACTGTTTTTGCGTGTGATTTAAACAGGTGCTTTTATCTAGAACACCTAAAAATAGTGCATATTATGAAGCTGTTATTATTTACTTTATTTTATTATTTACATGTAGAAACAGTTCATAATAGTAAAGCGTCCTAGCAGTCGGACAGTGATATTTCTGGTCATGGGTTCTAATGCAAGTCTTAATCCTTATGCTGGGCCCTATCTCCCCTTCAAATTTGTCCTATGATTTTAGAATTGCCTTATATCTATACACACACCTTAAATCTTAAAGTTAGTTTTTTGATATATTACTATGCAAACTCAATTCTTTACTTCTTAATGTTTTGTTCTTAATGAGATGATGAAGAAAATGTACAACATTGCCCAAAATTTGCCAACTAATATGTTCATATGGGAATTCATGTTACAAAATTGGACTAAAAAATGTACTTTCTCTGAATAAACATACGGTCAACTGTCCTTTTTGAGACCCTAATTATCAAATTTAAACTCCAACAAAATCACACTAATAAATATTTTTAAATACTAATATTTATAAATACTAATAAATATTTATAAATACTATAATATTTATAAATAAATACTATACATATTGGATTTTTGAAAATCCATTATATTTATAGAAAGTGGTATTCATTTTTAAGCAACTCTAATTTATTTTTACTCAAACATTTTAACAGCTTGGTCTCACTTGTAACCTTTCACTACTTGAGACAATAAAACAAAAACTACAACAAAAAAACATAACAAATAATATTCCCAACAAAAGTAACAAATTTACCTTTTTTATGTCCACTTTTAGCATTTAAAACCAATTTTAATTTCTTTAAGATTAATTTTAATTCCTAGATACACTAGCGATTATCCACTTAATATTATTACACAAAAAATGCTTTTAGCCTCTAAATAATGAGACTTAGTTTAGACCTAATCTAATATCCTATTATCTCGTTGCATAAGTATATATATATCTCGTTGCATAAGTTGACCCCCTATTTTTGATTGCGAGATAGCAAATTTCTGGGATGTCATGTTGTTGGGATCTTCCATGTAATTCCACTGGCGCTAGTATCGCGGTTGTGATATAACTGCAACTGTGTTTACATTGTATGTTTCAGTTTCGGTTTCCAGTATGTTCTATTTGTTGATGTGTTCTATGTACGTATTGTGAATAAAGTTATTGTTATGTTATAAGTTATCAATATGAGTGCTATCATTGTCAATCATCCTAAATACATATCCCATGCCTTATAATAAACGGTCACAACAGTTTTGGCGACGAGGTGAAAAATAAGAAGAAATAATCAATAGAATTTCAAGATCGTTCAAAAACGAAACTTCAAAATGGATGAAATTTCAAAACGGAAATGTTTCAAGTAATTGAATTCAGGTACTGTAATTAATTTAAATTTTCAACTATTTTTCCAAACTTTCAATATATAAATAATGAATGCTGAACAATTCCAAACATTTATTGCTGCATTTAATCAGCAACAACAAGCAATGATAGCACAAATCGAAAAACATTTTTCAAAAGAACAGTCTATTGATTCATCAGTAAATCTTGTTAATGTGCATCCTTTTGAAAATTATGATTCAAAACGTGAAAAATTTTCATGCTATTTAGAAAGATTTGAAAATTATTGTTCTATGAAGGGTGTTATTGATAAAGATAAAATTGCTCAACTTCTATGTGTATCTATTGGTTCATCACACTATAATAATTTGGCAGCTTTTCTTGGACCAGAGAAACCAGTCAAACAATTATCACATGATAATCTTGTGAAAGCTTTCAAGCAAATGCTAATTCCTAGAAAAAATGTAGTTGTTTCTCAACATTATTTTTTAAATATATATCAAAAAGAACATGAATCAATTTCAGAATTTGTAGCTGCTTTGCAACGTGATATAGTTGAATGCGAATTTTCTGTGAAATGTGACTGTGATAAATCAGTAACAATTGCAGATGTTTTTCTCCGGGCTCAGTTCATTCGAGGATTGCGTGATGACTGGTTGCGCGAACAGGTGCTACAATCAGATTTAATAACTTTCGATGATGTCTTATCAAAGGCGATTGCTCTGGAGGCGTCCAAAATCGAAAGTAAAGAACTAACTCAAAAAGGTTCTCCACGCTCTACTTCTTACGCTTTAAGTGACAATAATAGAGTTTCAAATTTCTCAGCACGTCATAGAAATCGTTCCAGTTCACGATCTAGTTCTCAACGCCAGAAACCAGATTATAGAGCCCTTGGTATTGAAAATCTATGCATCAGATGTGGCAGAAATAATCACCAAGTCAAAGATTGTCGAATTAATAAAACTAAACTAAAATGTGATTCATGCAAAAAAATAGGTCATGTTAGTAAAGTCTGCATTTCAACTTTAATTAAGATGCCACGAAAGTCAATGAATTCCAGTCCCAGACCTTCTCTTCATGCTGTTTCAGCAGAAGTACATGATCAAAATATTACATTTGGTGTCAACTCTATTCACAGCTCTTCACCATGCTATAAAGTTATAGATTTATTTGAAGTTTGCCATGACTCTGACAAATATATCGTCTCTGTATACCTCAATGGGAAGCTACAACATTTCGAAGTAGATTCTGGAGCAAAGTTTTCCCTACTTTCAGAAACTGATTTTGAACGTTTAAATTTAAATGTGCCCTTGGAAAAATCAAACATTGCTTTTCGTACTTATTCTGGAGATATTATTCAACCCAAGGGGAAAGTGCATGTAAATGTTGCATTTCAAAACAAAAACATTACAGGTGAACTTCATATTGTTCCAGCTGGATGTGCAGCTATTCTAGGCCGTCAATGGATTCGAGCCTTAGAAATCGAACTTTTACAAATAGATGCTAATATATCAAACACTTCAATTCATAAATCACCAGTGTATCAAATCAACCCTCTCAATTCACTTTTGGAAAAATTTTCACACCTCTTTGAAGAACGAGTTGGTTGCGTCCCTCATTTTCAAGTATCACTTCAACTTAGGGATGGAGTAAAAGCCATTTTTACTAGGGAGCGTGACGTTCCTTATGCTCTCCGGGACCGCGTCAATAAAGAATTGGACTCTCTTGAGGCAGATGGAATAATATCCTTAGTGCCTGCTAGTGATTGGGGGTCACCATTGGTTGTCATTCCAAAACCAAACGGTGGAGTTCGATTATGTGTTGATTACAAATGTGGAGTCAATGAACGATTAATTCAATCAAATCATCCAGTAAGAAGGATAGATGATGTGCTTCATAGTCTTCGAAATTCAAGATATTTTTGTAAACTTGATTTATTTAAAGCCTACCTACATTTAAAAGTTGATGAAGATAGTAGCATGATACAGACCATTTCAACACATCGTGGTACGTATCGCATGCATAGGCTTAGTTTTGGAATCAAGACAGCACCATCAGAATTCAATCGCATTCTTTCTCAAATTCTCAAAGGGTTACCAAAAACAGAATCTTACTTTGACGATATTATTATACATGGTGAAACACTTCAAGAATGTACTGAAAATTTAGAAGCTTGCTTACAAAGACTTTCTGACTATGATCTGCACATAAATAAACAAAAGTGTTCCTTCTTTCAAGAGAAAATCGAATATCTCGGACATGTTATTGAATATAATAAGATAAGTAAATCGCCAACAAAAATTCAAGCTGTTCAAGAAATGCCAAGACCATCAAATATTGAAGAAATCAAACGATTTTTAGGACTTGTAACTTACTACTCCCGTTTTATGCCAAATTTTTCAACTGTATCATACCCACTTCGACGGTTGCTAAGAAAAAACCAGCCTTGGTTATGGACTGCAAGTTGTGAATCGGCATTCCTGAAACTGAAAAATGAACTTACCAGTGATAGAGTTCTTGTTCCTTTTGATCCTAGTTTACCAATTGTCCTGACCACAGATGCCAGCCCTACGGGAATTGCAGCAGTATTGAGTCACTCTAAACAAGGTGTAGAAAGACCTATTGCTTACGCATCTCGTTCACTTACCAACTCCGAACAAAACTATAGCCAATTAGATCGAGAGGCTTTAGCTATTATTTTTGGTGTTACACAATTCTTCAATTACTTATTTGGTAAACATTTCAAACTTATTACTGACAATGAGCCACTAACAAGAATTTTTCATTCTCATAAGGCACTACCACGTATGACTTCAGCACGATTACTTCGCTATGCTTCCTACTTATCAAGTTTTGATTACTCAGTGCAATTCAAAAAGGGATCTGAAAATGAAAATGTCGATTGCCTGTCTAGAGCTCCAATTCAAAAACCCGAAAACTCAGTCGATAAATTTATAGGGGAAGAAGCAAATCAAATATGTGCCGAAAAAATTTTCCAGATTTCAAGTGAGAAAATAACATCTTTAACAATCCAGTCTGAAACAAAGAAAGATCCAGAATTCAGCGAAATAATTGAAAGGCTGAACAACAAGTCTGAAGATTCAGAATTTACAGTGTTTGATGGCATACTTTTTAGAAGAGAAAGAGTAGTTATTCCAAAAAGCTTACGTTCAAACATACTAAAGGAACTTCACGAAACTCATCTAGGAATAACTAAAATGAAGCAACTGGCAAGACAGTATGTTTATTGGCCTGCCATTGATCGTGACATTGAAAATTTAGTCAAAGGATGTGAAGGCTGCGCATTGACAAAGTCTAATCCTCCAAAGGTATCTGTCCATCCGTGGGAATCTCCAGCAGATAACTGGGACAGAATTCATATAGATTATGCAGGTCCATTTGAAAATTACTATTTTTTGGTGTGTGTTGATGCTAAGTCCAAATGGGCAGAAGTCGAAGTCATTAAAGATGCCCCAACTAGTTCAAAAACTATCCTTTTGATAGAAAAAATTTGTTCTTTTCATGGCTATCCACAGGTTATTGTATCTGATAATGCTTCAATATTTCAAAGTGAAGAATTCCATTCCTATTGTTCTAATCGAGGAATATTTCAAAAATTCATCGCTCCAGGACATCCTGCCACCAATGGCCTTGCAGAGCGAAACGTCCAAACCTTAAAGCAAAAGTTAAAAGCTTCTTTTCTTGAAAAATCCTCAATCCCAAGTAAAGTTCAAAACATATTATTCCGTTATAGAGCAACACCTCTAGCTTGTGGACAGTCACCTGCTCAATTATACTTACATAGAAAAATCCGCATACGTTTAAACTCAATCTTTCCTTATCATCCAACACCATCAACAGTTTCCAGTACTCCTGTAAGATCTTTTTCAGTGGGGGAGAGAGTCCAGGTGAGGTTGTTCATAAATAACCATAACGTATGGCAGTTTGGCAAAGTCGTGAAAAAGTATGGTACACGTCATTATTTGATTTTACTAGACTCAGGTCGGCAATTAAAGAGACACATAAACCAATTAAGATCAACATTAATTCCAGAGAAAAAAAAGTGTGTGACTTTTGGGCCAACCCAGTCTTTTGACATACCTAGACCATCTAAGATCTTCTCACCTACTCAGCCTAGTATTCCAGAACTTCCAACAAATTCCAAACAGGACGTTGTGACAAAACCAAAAAGAAAGAGACAATTACCTACACGCTTTAGGGACTTCGTAATGTCATAAGCATATTTCAAATCTGTTTTAAGTATTTTCAATTAAGTGTATTTTTCAAACATATTCAATTTTTAAGTAGCTAATGTTTTCAATTAACTGTTATTTCAATTCTAATTAAGTGGGGGAGACTGTTGGGATCTTCCATGTAATTCCACTGGCGCTAGTATCGCGGTTGTGATATAACTGCAACTGTGTTTACATTGTATGTTTCAGTTTCGGTTTCCAGTATGTTCTATTTGTTGATGTGTTCTATGTACGTATTGTGAATAAAGTTATTGTTATGTTATAAGTTATCAATATGAGTGCTATCATTGTCAATCATCCTAAATACATATCCCATGCCTTATAATAAACGGTCACAACACATGTGTACAAGTTGGACCTTGAAAGAAATCAAATATAAAAATTTCTAAAATTAAAAACCATGAAAAAAAGTAAGTAAGAATTAATTAGGATAAGGATGAAACAGAGTCCATTACAGATGGATCCATATTATAATACAACAAATATTATTGAATCCAGCACAGATGATTTTCTGGAATCTTTATATTTGTAGTTTTATGGTGTGTTTTTAGTTTTCATTGTGTTATATTTTTGAAATGCTCTTGAGGAAATCATCTTTACTTTTCATATTCTTAATTTTTTTCTGAATGTAATTTAAAACATTGCTTTAAAATAAACCTTTGTATGTAAATAAAATATGACAAGAGGAAATGCAAAATTAGTTTTATATAACATATTAAAAATAGTTTTTAAAAGGGGTAAATTGATACACAGTTATTCATATCTATTCCATTGTTAATAATGCATCGATATTTCATGATCAAAAAATGTCTGACCTTACAACTGGTGTATAAGTCAATCTCCTGATTTTCGTAACATTTTGGGGGTTTGAAAAGTCTACTTAAGCATCCAGATATATGGTAATGAAAAATGTATAGCTGAAATTGTCTTTAAAAAACCTTAGTTTATTATTATACCAAAGCTGTCGGCAATATTTTTATTTTCTTCAGTAAAATGAAATGAAGATTTTCCATGGATACAAAAAGAAATCTATTTTTATCAGTGATATGAAGGCTTGCACAGGGGAAGTCATTAGTTTTTGTACAGACTGTTCTTAGTATTGATGTTAAAATGAAAATGATCCTGATTGTAATTATACTTTCATGTTATACCTATTTTTTCACAAATCTTACCTAACACTTTAAATTATTGCTTCTTAATATGGAATTTAGAATTACTTACATTTTTTATATAAATGAAAAGAGAGTGTCTAAAAATATCAATTTTGTACAATATTTATTGCAATGCATTTTTACTTAGACTAAAAAAGGTAAATAGAAATTAAATCTCTACAATTTATTTATTTATTTATACAATCTCTACAATTATGAATTAATACTGAAGCAGAATAAAAAAAAAACTGGACTGCGAAGCCAATGGTCACAGATTTGAATCCCTTTCAGGACACCAATCTCTGTCTAATGTGTAAATGTTGTCCATTCTATATATCTGTGGCAGTGTGGGAGCTGGTAATGTTGCTCATTGCCATGACTCAGGTAGCTTTAAATGAGCAACACTTCTAGCATCCTTCATGGCAAAGAACTTAAAAGTTCAGTGCCAGCCATTAGAAAAAAAAATTTTAATTGCCTAAGTTTTTGATTTAAAAACAATTTTTTTAAAGAAAAAGAACCGCACAAAGTGTGTCATATTCTGCTGCTATATGGGAGTGAGAATGCAACACTGTCTCCTAAATGCTTATAGACAATTTTTGTTTACTTCAAAATATGTTTTACAATTATATGTCCTATTCAATGTTCAACTTTTTGATTATGTAAGAAATGAAATGTCTGTTACAGGTTGGTGAATGGAATCCCAAGCAACATTTAATATTTACAGGAAATTATTCAAAAGACCTTTCAGATGTAAAGGAGAATTTGCAAAACATACGGCTACGTGTTACTTCCATTCTGGTGATTTTTAAAATTTTAATCATTTATGTCTACTTATATTATGTTAATATCTGTATTGTTTACATTTTGGGGCAGAAATAAAAATTACAAAAATTAATTTCTTTCGTTAAAACCTTTAGTGCGGGTGAAAGAATTTACCTCGAATTACTATAACACTTCTTTTTCTCTACCAATGGTAAGCCTTTAAGAATTTCTGACACCTCAGAAGGCTATGAACCAATTTTTTGGACACTTGTTGGCCTAACAATCCTTTGAGGACTTCAGCCTGCCTCTAGAAAACCCTCCATTCTTTACAGTTCTGAGCTTTTGACTTTCATTTATTGATGTTTATTTTTTTCAAGTTCTCTTCATCATCTTCTAGCCATGTTCTTCGTCTTCCATGTGACCTAGAGCCACTTGGTTTCAAATCGAAAATCTTTTTTTTGTAATTTTAATATTCATACACTGAATATGACAGAAACACTGCAATATCCTTATCTTTATATGAATGACAGTATCAATGTCTATTGATTTTGAAGAGAAAATCTTTTTTTCAGTTCTTTTAGTACTCATTCTCTGAATGTAACCCAACCATCATTTACAACTCCTTATCAATACGTGAATGAAAATATTTATGTCTCAATACTTTTTCATTATATTAGAATAATGATTTTGCATTTCAAGGAGATAAATAAAATCTTGTATTGTGCAAATTTGAGTTTTCCTAGAAAACTTTTTCATCACTTTTTATTAATTTTTAAATGAGCTCCTTATAGTTTAATTAAAATTAAAATTTTGAAAAATTCAATCCATATTTAGTAAAATTAAATTTTTTATTGAATAGGAGTGTCAGCATTGAAAACTTTTTTTTAGGTATCTGAAATAATTGTACCAGAAATTTACATTTTTTCATTTCTTTAAAAGTAATGTTTGACTTTGTTGATCTCAACTCAAACTTTGCATTACAGGTATAATTACAGATATAATACAAATATAAACAAATAAAAAATAAATATTTATACAAAAATAAAAAATAAATATTTGTATTATATTTCAGATATAATACAAATATTTATTTTTTACATTTTGACATCTTGTTACTATTGATAATTCAAAGAACTCTTGGGTTACAAATAACTAATAATTTTCCTAGATTATACTCTCAAGTTGTTATACTTTTAAAAAAAAAAATTCATTTTTATTGTTTTTGATTCCTTATAATCATTTTAATTGAAATTCATTTTATTATAATTAAATTGCTTTTTGAATGCAATTTATGCACATTTCTTTTCATTTAAAAAAACAATTATTTTAAACAAATTTTTAGCATATGTTTAAAAATGATCAAATATCATTTAAGCTTATGTTAACCTTGATGTCTCTTAATATTAAATGCTCTAATGAGTACTTTTATTTAAAAATAAATATTCATAAACTTTTTTGTGCTTGAATAATTGCTAAACCTCTGGTATATTACTATGTAATTGATATCACTTACAACAAATTCAACTAAAACAGATTCAACTTTACTTTTACTGTAAAGTAAAAGTAAAGTTGAATCTGTTTTAGTTTAAAGTTGAATCTGTTGGCTGTTTTTAATTCAAATGAATCAGCAAATACTATAATACCATAAAAATATTAAAGATAAAGAAAAAACTGAAATTGCAAAATCTGTAAAAATACAACAAAAAATATAATTTTATTTTCATAATTGCCATTCGTTTCATATCTCTATCCCACTAATGCCAAAAGTCTCAGTATTCCACATTATAGTATTTTCTTGAAAAAAGGCACCATCTACTCTACAAACAATGTATATAATTTTATTTTTAAAAATAATAAGGAAAAAATAATCAATTTGTAAAAATATTAATGAAAACTAAGATTTATCAGAATCACTGATAATACACTGATAATACAATGTAAAATATAATGAAAATTGGGCTGGTTAGAAGCTAGGTTGAACTCGCTAATGTCCCACACCTTTAAGTCTCTGTGCAACTTTTTGGGAATTGCATTAAAAAAATTTTTAAATGTACATTTTTAAAATAAAAACAAAGATGAAAGAAATGTAGAGCACTATTCTGAAATCTGATGTAAAATGTTAGACACTAAATTCACACCCTATTCTATTTAAGCTAGGTACATTCTCCTAATGTATTCATTTATATGAAGGCCTTATTGTGATCAGTTTATGTAAAAGTCTTATCTGATAAATAATGAAAAAGTGGTAGCAAATCTTTAAGCATGGATTATTGAAGAACTAAACCTTAATTATGTGTCTTCACTATAAATATTTTTATATTATTATTTTACCAGAAATTGATTAGAAGTTTTGTGACCACTTTCTTGAGAGTGTCCTTTAAATCTCTTTTTAATGGAGAATTTCTTGATACCTTAATAAATCATTAATTTAGTGAAATTTTCTCATCAAAATGAAAATCTTTATAATTAATAAATAATTTTTTGCTCCTGCATATTTTATTGAGATTAAGAATGCCAAAAGGAAGTATCTATTCAATTGTTGAAAAATTGGAGCACTAACACTTTTATTTTTGCAAAATTGATACTTTAATTGACTTTCATTTTTGACAAACTCTATAGTCATAATTTGTGCCTTAGTATAGAGGGCGCTAATTAGAAATAGACAAAATAAAGTATAAGTCATTAGTAATTATTAAAAACTACGAACAGTTATAAAAATTACAAATTATTTGCGAAAACGCTTTATTTCATAAGGCAACAGAGCTTTAGAAAAACAGCTGTAATTTTTTTTAAGGAACATGAAAACATTTTTTAATACATATTTATAATTTATGAATTTAATTTATCCAGCTCTTTTTCTCCACAGAGCAAACCATACACGATGGAAAAGAAAGGAGAATATCTTCAAGGAAATCAAAAATATGAAGGATTCTGTGTGGATTTAATACATGAAATTTGTCAAAGACTGAAGTGTCAGTATGATTATAGAATTGTAGCAGACAAGAGTTATGGAAACAGGCAAGATAATGGATCTTGGAATGGTATGGTTGGAGAAGTAGTAAATAGGGTAAGAATTTCAAAAGCATAATTTTAAGGTAATAAATTGCAATTTTAAATAACTATCATTTTAATAGTGGAAGAAGTTATCCTAATCCTGTTTTATAATATAAAATCAATAAGTAATTTGTTGTAACATTGCAATAAATTTTTCCATGAGTATCGTGGATGATGGACAATAGTACTGAGATAGCACCTTTAGAATTTCAGAATGTAGCATTTTCCTAACTGTAGCATTTTCCACTGCACACAGGAAGACATTTCAAAGTGAAAATGTTTTCTTTCCAATTTAAGTTGACAATGAATATATTTTTCATTATTATCAGTAATTTTGTTGAATCTAATAAGGATTTTTGCTTGCATTAAATATTTTTCAAGGTTAATTCCTTCAACAAAATTTTGCAAAGCATTTGCATGCAGTGGCATGATAGAAGTGGATGAAGAGCTTCAATAAAGTAAAGTTTTTTTAAAATCACTTATCGTCAACGTAAGGCACATTATTTTATAAGTGATTTTATTATTGTAATAAAGAACTGATAACAAAAAATATCAGTTATTAACTCCTGTAATAATAGTCATTAAGCACTAATATACCCATAAATTTAATAAAGTGATTAGAATAAGAAATATGTAGGTGTTTATACTAATTGATAAATAATTGAGATTTGAATATATAATAATAAGGGTTGCATTGAAGTGGAGAAAATTTAATTTCTTTTCTATTTTGACTATTTGTTTTGTGTCATTTTAGGAAGTTGATTTAGCAATTGGAGATCTCACCATTACACTTGAACGAGAATTAGCAGTTGATTTCACAATGCCATTTATGAACCTTGGAATTAGCATTTTGTTTAAAAAACCAGTAAAAAGTAGTCCGAAACTTTTTTCTTTCCTTGCACCTTTCTCATTTGAAGTTTGGGTTTATATGGCAACAGCTTACTTGGGAGTAAGTTTATTGCTTTTTGTTTTGGCTCGCTTTTCACCATATGAATGGGTGAGTCCTCATCCGTGCAATCCTAAAACTGAATATTTAGAAAATACATTCTCCTTACTCAACAGTTTTTGGTTCACCATTGGCTCACTTATGCAGCAAGGCTCTGACATTGCCCCAAAGTAAGTTTACTCATTATCTGTTTAAAATTAAATCTCATTACATGAAATTTTTATATAAATGAATATTATCTCGATTTCATTTATTACCATAAAATAGTAGAACCATGAAACAGTGAGAAAAATATTGTACTAACTCATTTTCATATCATTTGCATTATTCTGCAGGGTCTGATTTAGTTAACTGGGAACTGTAGGCTCAAAACTGCTATTGGCCCCACTGGTCATAATTTTGAAACAAGTGTGTATCATGTTAATATACAAAGCCTTTTTGAGGATTTATAACATAAGAGTTATGTATATAATATCATATATTATATACAGTAGGGAACCGATTATCCAGAACGGTCGGGACCATCGCTATTCCGGATAACTGATTTTTCCGGTTTTCTGAATCGCTACAAAAAGCCGTTTTTTTATAGTTAAACCCAACTAAAAAAAAAAATTATTTGGAAATAATCTTAAAAATAAGAAAAAACGATGGAACGATGAAAAACACTAATGATTATTTCCAAAATGATGGTAAGGTAAACATCTTTAAAAAAAGAAAGAAAAATCGTAAAATCTCATGAGGAAATTTTTTTTTTTTTTTTTTAAAAATGGCGAGAAAATTATTGAATTTTGTTCCGGTTTTCTGATTTCCGGAGAACGGGTTCGGTACTGTACTTATAAGTATGATATATTAAGTACTGAATTTAAGCTTATATTTATTTACATTTTTGTTATAATTTTTAATGGACAATTCTCAAGGGAAAAAAAACAATATTCGTAAAATTTTTAAGCCACTCCTAGCCTTAGGTCTCTTTGGTCTAATAAAAAATTGAGCACTGATGTTAAGCAATGTGAAAGGCTGTAAATTTGGTCACATTGTTCAAACATAGAAACTTTCATTTCATCAAATATATCTAGAATTCGAAAAACTTCCAATTGCAATAAAAAATAAAGTAACTTTTATGATTTAACCAATTATTAGCTTTATGAGTCTAAAACTAAATAATTTAGTTTTTATATTCATGAGTATTTATTTTATTTTTGAGTTACTTTTTTAACTAGGAACTTACATACAAAAGTCTTAAAAAATAATCAGGTTTCTTAAAAAAAACCTGTTACTATCATATTATTTTGTATACAGGATGGTCATAAAATAACTTTTCATATGAAATCCTTATTGACCTGTTCACTTAAGTAGTTGAAATTAAATTTCAGGTGGTGTTACTTGATGGTATGGGTTTGTGATTACCTATATATAATGATTTATAACGGTAGAGCTCTCACAGTTACAGTGAACCAATTCAAACTTTTCAAGTAACAGGACCCATTTTTTCACCTTAACATGAGTATTACAATATAAAACATAAAATGAAGTTGGAATGAAATGTCTAGTTTATAAAACAGTTGCGCTAGTAAAGATAAAGAGAGCAAAAAGCAGCATTGCAAATTGCTGTGTTTTCTTATTAATTCTCAATGTAGTCAGAGCCCTCTCATTAGATCGGACTTCAACAATTCAATTTTGACAAATCAGAGCAGATAAAACACTCTAGAGTTCATCTTTGCCTAGAACTGTTGTTTTTCATGCTTGAAATATGGTTCCAACTCAACTTTATGTTCTCTTTTTTTAAGATCATGTCTTGATGAAAAAATAGGTAATGCCATACTAAAATTTTGTAATTTGTCCACTATAAGTTACCATGAGAGCTCGATTGTTGAAAATCAACAGGATCTTCGGTTATTATCCTTAAATTACTCTATTTCATTTTGAAACAAATGAAACAAACCTTAAGAGGCTCATATAAAAGAAATATTATAAGACTACCCTATACTTAGACATATTTTTTTCTATAAAGTCTTGGTATGAAAGTGAGCTGGTTGTAAATCCTCTAAATTCTTACTAATGACTTTGTTAAAAAATTTTCCCTCATAAAAATCACACTAAAAATTCAAAAAATAGAATCATCACTTGGTTTAATATAATCATTTTAATTATTTTATGCTGTGATCAATTGCATTTTGATTTCATATTGTGTTTTAAAATATACAGGGCAACTTCAACTCGCACTGTGGCAGCCCTCTGGTGGTTCTTCACACTTATAATGATATCTTCATATACTGCAAATCTTGCAGCTTTTTTAACAGCAGAGAGAATGAAAAGTCCAATAGAAAGTGCTGAAGATTTAGCTCGTCAATCTGATATTCAATATGGATGTGTAAAATCTGGTTCAACAAGAAAATTTTTTGAGGTATAAAGCTATTTTATTATTTAGTAGTACTATGAATGATTACTGTGAACAAATAGGATAATAATAAATAATTAGCATCATGAATTTCAATTGCTAATTTGTTTCAGAATTCCCAGCTTCAACCATATAAAAGAATGTGGACTGCTATGCAATCTGCTCAACCAGGAGTATTACTTACTAACAATGATGAAGGTATAGAGAGAGTAAAAAAAGGAAATTTCGCTTTTCTTATGGAATCAACAACTATTGAATACTATACTGAAAGAGACTGTGAATTAACACAAATAGGAACGCTTCTAGATTCTAAAGGATATGGTATTGCTACTCCACCTGGTATGTAATTAAAGAAAGGAGTGATTTTGAATTTATTTTCTGTGACATAATTTTAATAAAAGGAAGTTTGGTTGTTCACATCATATCAAAGCTACAGTCATGGGTAGGACTACAAGTTTGTCATAAAAAAAGACGATTGAAATTTGAGGAAGCTTTGTGAAAAATTTTGAAAACTTTGCTGGGACACAAATTCAAAAAAATTTGCACTATATGCACTGAAAGACATGGATATGACTCAAATAATAAAAGTATATAAAAAAGCTGAAATTTTTTTTTTAAATTTTATGCAATTTCAATATTTTTATTCTAATGAACAGAATTTCGGCATAAAATATTGTACGTCATAAAATTATTCTCACTAAATTTTTGTCATTCATCATATATTGATTTACCAGTGTCCCACATGTTTTTTAAGCAAAAGATTTAGAAATTTTATTGTCCAGCGTAATAGCCTGAGTTACCACCTCATTTTGGTTAATCTTCTGGTTAAGAAGGGGTTAAGTAACCTTTTAATTCATTTTATTATCTTTTTATATACTGAACTATATGTTAACCTTATTAATTTATAATATAAAGGATAGAAAGACCTTCTTACTTGACGGGATTTAGACAAACTCTGAACCATTTTGCCCATACATTTTTTATCCGTTTTACATTATCAATTTTGAAGTTTCAGAAACGCACTAAATGCTGTTTAAATATGTTTTTTTTTCTAATAAAAAGGAAATATTTCATATTTGAAACAATTTTGAGCAAACCCTAGCATTTAAAAAAATTTGGAGATATTAGGAAAAACATTAACTCTAAATGTTTTTTATGAGACAGTTTCTTAACTTGCAATCCTAGTCTTGGGCTATGGTGATGATCTAGCATTCATCCTAAGTGATGGCCTGAAAATGAAACACAGACTAAAGTAGCGCAATTTAAATTAGAGGGCAGATATTGTAATTATTATCTATCCTCTATACCACATCACCCAACTTTTTGTGAACTTTTCCGGCTCGGCAACAGTGGGGGGCATTACCTTAGATTGGATTCTGAACCACCCAGCCTTTATATAAAAGAAAAGAAAAGTCACTGTTGGAATTTTATTTTTTAAGTTTTTTTTTAGTTTTAATAACAAAATACACACAAAATTCAGTTACAGTGATGTATAATGAGAAAAAAGAATGTTTCTGTAACAATAAAAATTTAAAATTAATTTTTTCAAAAGCAGTAAAAGACATTGCGTTTTATAATTCAATTAAGTCTGATTATTTTAATGCAATACAACAGAAAAGTAATCACTTCAAAAGTTGAAAATTTAGTTTGTCTCAAACTTTTCAAATGAATGAGTTATAATAGTTTTAATAATGATATGTACTATACTTCTATGAGAAGAATCCACACCTCAGGTGCAAAAGTAATTTGGTGGGGAAAAAAATCAGGTTATGAAATAGTGATTACAAAGTCACCTCCTTGCATTTCTTTGCTACATTTTAAAAAAACTAGGCAAGGCCTGTCTCAAAGTTGCCTTCCCACAACAGCTTGAAAGCAGTCTAGGAGAATCTGAATTAATAATATAGTTTCCTTGAGTGATGCCACATGCCTGATCTTGTAAATGGGATCCGTAAAGATGATCTTTATCAAACAAGAATAATTGTATTAACTTGGTTATGAATGTGAAACTTATTATTTTTAAATTTACTATCTAATACCAATTAGACTATTTGTTTTATTGAAGGTTGCAATACAGCTTTCATTAGAAGTTTTATATATGAATGGAAAGAAACAAAATTTCAAAGAAAATTGTTAGAAAATGTATAAGTTACTTTAAGCTATTGAAAAAAAATTACATACATGATTTTAATTTTACTTTTACCTAATTGCAGTTTAGTGATAAAAAAATATTCATAAAAAAGCTTTTATTGACTAAACACATATTTAAATCTCATAGTTAAAAGACAACATTTAATTTCTCTGAATATAAAATTGATTATTGATTAAGAATTTTTTGTCACCTCTGGTGCAAAGTTGAAACAAGACAACCTTAGATCCTTCACAAGGCCTAAATATTTTTCAAATTTTATATCATATAATGGGTGCAAAATTCATGACCCTTTGATATATCTGAAAAATCCATGAAGAATTGTTATTTAAGTTAATTTTTCTCAGTTACATAAATGCAATAAAGAATAATAGAAAGAAAAACAAATTATTTGGTCTGTAAAATATTGCTCTGATTTTTCTAACAATCTATATTGTCTTGAAGAATATTCTTCAAAGCATATACAGAAATTTCTAGGAATATTTTGTAGATTTACTTATAAACAATTTAAGTAGAAGCAGTTTGTAAAAATACATAAAAATATATGCAGAGAGAATATAAGAGTGTTTTGTAAAAAAAAGTGAGTTAAAAAAAGTATGTGCATTGAAGATCACATATTAATGTATAATATTAAAGCGTGAAGAAAAGAAATACTATTGATACCTAACAAATCACAATTGAGAAAGACAGGACTGAAGAAAGAAATTTAACCTGTTTGATTGGTAAAGGAAACGGAGAGGAGTTCAAAAGTGTTTTGTTTCTTCCTTGCTAATTTGTGATTTTTAATTTGTATACATTTTGTAATTCATTTTTGATAAAGATTGATAATTATGGAACACTGTGGGTTTAATCTTTTTTAATGAACTTTGTAAATTTTTTTAATAGGTTCGCCTTATAGAGCTTTAATTTCAAGTGAAATCTTGAAGTTACAAGAAGAAGGCTTTCTCCACAAGCTCAAAGAGAAATGGTGGAAAAATCCTTCAACATGTAAAGACGATGATAAAAAGCCTTCTTCTGCCAGTGAATTAGGTTTACCTAACGTAGGTGGTGTTTTTGTTGTTCTTTTGGCTGGGTTAGGAATGGCAGCGATAATTGCAGTTTTTGAATTCATCTGGAGAACAAAAAAGATTCCAAGAGATGAACGTGTAAGTCAGAAAATGCTTCTTTTTTTTTAGCTCTATGTTTCAATGCGTTGCTTTTTAATTATGTGACTGCAAAATTAAGTAGTCCATAAAAATGTATAAATTGTGCTGTACAGCTGTAAGAGTACAGCTGTACAGCACAATTTATGCATTTTTATGGACTACAGAGTGAGCCGTTGCTCAGTGGTGTCAGAAATTTCCTAAGATGAGCCGTTGTTCAGTGAGTGATGTCAGAAATTTCAAACCACCCATTTCTGCATTTCAACTCACTTGATCTTAATTCGAATATACTCATACTCGATTGATACTAGCAAATTTTTTAATAATTTTTAAAAATTGCACCTAAATAAAGAAAAAGTGAATTTATTTTATAGGTAAAATTTTTAAATATTAAAATTTTTTTAAAAGTATTATTAAATTTTTTAGTATTAAATATGATCATAAATAAGGCTATTAATATTTAAACATTAGTAAACCAATTTTTGCCCAAAACTATTTCTCACAATTTCTTGCTCATTATTAAAAATCATTCCCTTTTTGTTGGATTTTATCCTGTTATTTTTCTTTATTTTACATAATGATTAATTTTTTTTTTGCTCTTTTAGGATTTTTGCAACAATCTAATTTTTTACATTTGCGAATAGGCTTTTTTATTTATTTTTTCTATTGAATTAGTAAAGTTCGTTTGCGATTAATGTTTGCTGAAATATGGAAATGCACTAATATATTGCATATCGAGCTTGAATTAAATCAATACACTGATCATAACCTAATGAGGGAATCCAATTAATTGATAGAGTTAAAATAAATTTATTTTGTTTTTCATTTCATATTTATATAATTTGAAGTGTGATAATAATTTGTTACTTTATTTAAATACAAAATTTAATAACAAATTATAATACCTTGCAATAAATGTCCATACACTAAAATGTGATGGTATAAAGAAAAGAAACATGTTAAAAAAACTCACTTTTGTGGCTAGGATTCCCCATGCTGTCAGTGTCATTATTAATAAATTGTACAAAATAAGATTGTTTGATACCCCCTTAATATTTAGGGCTTTTTTTAACTAAAAACAAAAACTACTTAGAAAATTGCTAGAAAAATTTCAAATTTTCAAGTTATTCAAATCGGTTATTAAATACGATTTATAAAATAATATTATAAAATATTTATAAAATAATAAAAAAAATTCTTTAAATTTTTTCTGTGCTTTAAATGCTCATATCTAATTTTTTCCAGTTTTAAAATTAGTTTTTTACTTATCAAGAATTGCTCTAAAATTTTGTTTAATTTTGTTAAATGTTTTTAATGTTTAAAAAAATTTTTTTTTTTTTTTTAAATAAAAATATTCATATCAGCATAAATATTTAACCAACATTTACAAAATTTAATGCAATTACTACAAATAACAACCAAAGTAATTGATGCAAGTTACAAGCTTATTGCTATATTTTCTGAGAAGAATGTGTAAGAATACTCGTTTTTTTCTTCTTACTTTATTGCCAGTGTTTCAAACCTCTGAAAGCCTTAAATTTTATTGCTAAGTATGAGAATTTACATGATCTAAATACTTATAAAGTTATGAAATTATCCTCTAAGTATTTGAGAAATTTAAAAAAATGTCAAGAGCTGAAAGTGTTTCTACCATTATTGTAGGGTAGTGCACATTAGTACACTACAATACACTGTAAATTTTTAAACCAAATCTAGTAGCAGTATTTTGAAGTTATTCAGTTATGTTCTCTTAAAAAATATTATGTAAAGCTGCTAAATCATATTTATCAAAATTAAAAAAAAAAAAAAAAAAAAAAAAAAAAAAAAAAAAAAAGTGCGGTAGATTTAAATTTTTACATTATCTAAAACTTAAAATATTATTGAAAATTTTTCGTTAACGTTTTACACTATATTGTAAGTTTGCATAAAAACTGAGTTTATCCATGGGCACTGTAAAGCCTAGCTATGCCTCTGAATGTGATTATCAAAATAGGTATCATTAATACTTATAAATTATAAGAGTAAATAAAATTATTTTTCTCATTCTTCATTTTATGCATTTGTAACAAATTATTTCTATTGCATGCAAAGCCTTTCTCTTAGTGACTCAAATATAAAAGGTAAGAAATGATTTTGTCATTCATTCTTAAAACCTAAATTACTTATTTCAAATTCTATGATACAAGATAGTCTGTAATAATCACCCTTTAATGTTTTTTTTCTATATTTTTTATAATTCTATAGCAAATTACTATTTTTAAACCTAATATTTAATCCTGCAAAACTGTTTAAAAACAGCACTAGTATTGCTGGCGCTATGGATGTCTAGTAGATTACACTGGGGAAAGAGTTTCTTTTTTTGTAGTATGAGATTTTTTTTAACAGATCTTAGATACTTTCACATTGTTGATTTCAAGTCTGAAATTGGTTTCTTTCTAAAAGTTACAGTTTTTATGCAATTTCATAATATTGTCCAGACAAGGATTTTTTAATACTCAGTCGAGTGTCTATTAAGTGTTCTCACTTCGTTGTTTTGCACAGCATAGTAGGAGGAAGTTGATAATACATTTCAGTTTATGATGCGCTAAATTAAAGTTTTATGGTTTATGCCTTAAGTATTATTTTCAAAGGAGCAGACAAGTATATATATATATATATATATGGCTACATTACTATACGCTCTTTATGAGCTTGTACATTCAGACAAAAAATAAACTGAACTAAAAATACCATTTTGAGAAAAATACGTAAATTTCGGAACAAAACTAATATCAAATCGAAATCCGTACACCTGAATTAAGTAAGATTAAGTGCTTGTATAAACTCAACAAAAAATTTATTCCTCAGTGAAATCTATCTTATTATAGTAAAAGGAAAATTAAAATGTGCAGGATTCACTGCAAAAAGTATGCTTTTAGCAGTTGTGTTTGGACAAATTAATATTTTTATAATATTTTACTATAAATTTTCTTATTGCTCATTGTGTTACAAACTATGTTAACAAACTATGTTTACAATTATTTTAAGAAGCTCCTGAAACATTAATGTGGCCCTTTGATTTAGAATAAAACTTTTTTTGTGTACAGTCCCCCCCCCCCAAAAAAAAAATATGGAACACCCTGAATAAATTTTTGATCTAGTGATCAGATCTTCATGTACGAAGACTCAATCTTAATGGTTGGAAGGGGTGATCTCAAACAACCTAATTAATTAATGGAGACAATATATCGAGTTATGAAATCAGACAAAAATATAATTTCTCTGAATAAACATTCCTTTTTTTGACAGATTTTACTGACCCTCAAAATATGGGGAATTAGCTACAATCTTTGAAATATGGTCTCAATAGTTTGATCAGAAGCATGATTGGAAGTTTGGAACCCTTAGTGTTAATTTTACACTATGCATGTTTCGTCATAGCTTGAAAACTTTTTAAGCGAATCAATGAAGCAATTATAAAATTTGTTTTTCAAAGATAATTCCATGCAAAAAAATAATTTTTTATAATTATTTATAATTTTCTATTTTATTTAATAATAGTCGAAAAAATTTTGAATTATAAGGTGTAAAAATTTCTACATCATTTTAAAGAATGCAATTTGATATCTCAAAATAAAAAAGTTGAACAAAATCCGTCGAATAGCTCGAGTTATTGAATTTTGAAAAAGTTGCGTTTTTAAATCTGATTTATTTGATTTTAAAAGTATTATATATTGTATATTTGAGGTCACTCTTGTGATCTATTAAGTTTGAGTCCTTGTCCATGAGGATCCAATCATTGGATCAAAAGTTATTTATTATGTTGCTTTTTTTGTTTACTATATATTAAAGTTTTGATTTTATTTACTTTTTACTTTTAGGAATTAATCAACTTTATTTTTAGTCATTTCTTTTTATTGTAAATATTTCAAATGTTGCATTTTTATATGTATGTTTAAATTGAAAAATACAAGTCTCAAAGAGTATCAATTTTGTAAATTCATAATTATTGTTAAATATATTGGCAGTGTAATATTAAATGTAATATTTTATGCGCATTTAAAAAGAATGGAGATTATTCTCTTAATAATATGTTTTTGTGAAGAACGATCTTTGGTATCTTGAGATTCTTGAGTACCTTTTTAAGATATTTTTAAATTAATATTTGTTTAATTTCAAATCGCAGACATAAAACTCATTCTGTTTGTCTTTTAGTATCAGTCTTTAGTTTCTAATCACATAATCAGAAGAGGTAAAAAACTTGTAGAAAACCATTTCTCTTCTAGCTATGTTGTTTGAAATGAGTATTTATATGTCTACCAACAACTATTAACATTTATAACACACATTTTTTGTAAGAACTTTGTTAAGTAAATATAGATGTTATAATCCACTAAATGAAGTGGAAGTCATGGTTAATTTACTTTCAGTGGTAAAAAGAATAAATAAAATATCCCAATTTTTTTTCTTCTCTGGCTTATAAATAACCCTGGATAACTTAGAATTATAATTAGTTTATTAAAATTAATAAAAAACAGTATTTCTTCATATTTTAAATTGCTAACAACTTTGTAGAAATAAAAAAATAAAATAATAAATAGTTCAGAGCAGTCTCTAAAATAGGTGTTTAAATAAAGTTATGTCTATAGAATTGCAATTAGGATCTTATGCATTAGATCCCAATTGCAATTGCAATTAGCAAGGGTTGCAGTAATGAGGAGCTGTTAATACAATATGTTATATATATTCATTTCTGTTCTTAGTAAGCAAAAATTTGAATTATTTTATTAATACAATATATCTATTTCTAAAACTTTCTGTATTAATAGACAATAGTTAAATTTATTATACAATATCTCTATAACTGAAACTTCCTGTATTAATAGACAGAAGCTAAATTTGTTGTACAATTTGATTATAACTAAAATTTCCTGTATTAAAAGATAGAAGTTAAATTTGTTATTCAAATAGTCTCTAACTAGCACTTCCTTTATTAATAGACGATGACAGAAAATTAATTTTTTATGCAATAAGTTTATAACTTACACTTCCTGTATTTATAGATGGAAGTTAAACTTTTTATATAATATGTCCATAACTTACACTTCCTGTATTAATAGACAAAAATTAAGTTTGTTATACAATGTCTTTAATACTTCCAGTATTACTAGACAGAAATTACTTTTGTAATCAAATATATTTATGTATGACACTTAAAGTATTAATAATTCTATTTTTTTTTATTAGAGAATGATATTAGCAGAAATGCTAAATGAATTACAAGATATCTGCAGATGCCGAGGTTCAAGCCGTCCGGCCCCTAACTATTTGGATGGGGACTTCACTCCAGCTAACACAGAGAGTGGTTTTGTACTTCATTCAACCACAAGCCAAGACTTTCTCTCATGACTGCTAACTACATTGTTAGATTGACTCTGTATTTTAATTTCTTTTATATTTACTTGACCAATGTTTGACTGCATTAGAAACATTCACTACTTACAACACAGTATTCCATTTTAAACTACTCAAATATGAACTGAGATTTTTTTAAAACATTGAAGCCTTGTATTCAATGTATATTGAAGTGCAATATTTAATACAGTACATGTAGAATTTCAATATAACCTGCAAATTAAACATAAATGTAAAATTTTAATTATAAATAAAGTTTTGTGAAAGTTTTTAAACAAACTTGACTTGATTTTTAGCATGGACATTTATTTTATCAATCGTACACAATTTTTATTTTATTTTACATAAAGTGGTGTCTGGCTTGTGGAAGTGGAGGAAAATTTATGCTTCCATACCTTGCTCAAAAATATTAACAAATAAGTGTTAATGCCTTTCATTTTTTGTTTTCCATGCTAAAATATTAGTTATTCTCCTTCCAGGTATAAAATAAGGCTGGGTTTACTTTAGAGGAGATATTAGGGTAGAGATAGTCAGTCTATTGTTCAGGTTCTGAAAACTTGTTCAAAGATGAACTGGTAAGGGGATCACCTCTTTGGCAAACAATTCATATCTTGGGGTTGCATTGTACAGGAATATTTTGTCACTATTATGGCAGCTGGTCACGAAATTGTTGCAATTTAACCTCCTGGTCCTCAATGGGTTATTGTGGGAATGCTTTACTTTAAAAAATAGTTAATAATACATATATATTTTATTAAATTTTTTTAAATTTTTCCAAACAAAATTTTTCCAAATTAAAATTTTCAAAATTACAAGGTTACAGAGTTGAACACTAGAAGTCGTAGACCCCAAAAATTGGAACAGCTGTTCAACGACGGTCATAAAAATATTGAGTTGAATTTTTGAAACATGTTTTCCTAAAATATATACATACCTTACAATGGGGGCCTGTCATATAAATTGCGTGATTATAATTAATCTAATCAATGCATAAAATTTTATTGATATTTCTTATAACAATAAAAAAATTTAAATAACAGGACAAAGCCCGGGATATCCTGGTTGGTAGGGCACTGGGCCCATGTCCAAGAGCTCGTGGGTTCGATCCCAGATGGCCGAAGACTCCCCGTGTAGTAAATGGTGATTGATGCACGTTAAATCTGTCGAGTCGCAAAGTCCTCCATGTTCCCGTAACAAATCAATACCTCTGGGGGTACTGATTCAGGAGTCTCCTTGTCTTCTGGATTGGTTCAAAATTACAAGGCTACGGAGTTGAACATTAGTAGTTGTAAACCCAAAAATAGAGTCAGCTGTTCAGCGACGAATAGGAAGTAAAAAAACAGTACAACTAAACTAACAATTTTTTTAATGTTATACATAATATAATGATTTATTTACTTAAATAATAATATATTATATATATTTATTATTTAAATATATACACATATATAATATATATGTATATCGATCCCTACACGGGTGTACAATTCATCTTTTAATCAACTTCTTTATGGTTTTAGTGTTATTCTCTGATATTTATTTATTATTATTCTGATATTTAATTATTATTTATCTGATAGTATTCTCTAATTATTTTTTCGATGGAAATAAAATATTTTGTTTTATTTTTAAAACAAATATCAATATTGATACATGCTCTACAAATGGGGGTCCTAGTTTTTCTGCTGCAATAATTATTTATTTAACCAATGCATGCAATTAAAATTTTAGTGAGTCACCATAAAATGATAAAAGTATTTAAACTTAAATAACAAATTTTAGTTTCGTTATTTGTCTTTATCTAAATTAGTATTACAAAAATTCCATATAAGAATATACTATGTACCTGTTGTTTGACATATTGATAGTTCTCACTTATTTAACATTTAATATAAAATATATATGTAATAGTTGGGTGAATTGCATCATCTACTTCCTCATTGAAAGGCGCCTGACTGTCCATGGAGACACAATGTCTAGATGGGAAAACTCCCGAATATTAAATGAACTTAACTCTTTTCTATAGAGCAATCTAATTTAGAATTCATTCTGGTTCCTGCAACACTGCGTGTAGGCAACTCTCACCGTTCATGATATCACTGTTAAACTTCTTTCTTTCTTTTTTTTATTTTTATTAAATGTTAAGTTTCATTATTAAACTATTGTCTTTTTTTTTTCTCCCTTGCTCCACAAGCCCCTACAGATAATGGGGGCTCGCGTCGGTGATGTAAAAATACAAAGCTAAACTCATGTTTGTGAAAATTGCAACACCATGAGGGACTTATGTGAGTGAGCTGAAATTTTCAGGAAATGCAAAGTAGAGCATAATATGCAAATGCTTAGAATTTCAGACCCGTAGCGCATGCGTATGCTGAGCAGCGCCCTCTGAACTGCGGATGGATCCGAATAAATAGACGGCTGTAGCGAGGCGTGTATGGTTATCGGTAGAGTGCCTGTATTGAAAAGAGTGATGACAATATCCAAGAGCGCATGCGCTGCCGTCATATTTTTGTCCAAAGGGGTTGCCAGATGATACACCGAAATTGGCGCCACTCGCTCATTTGGTGTTATTCTGAAGGTTCTGTTATTCTAAGAGTATATACTAAAGTATCAATAATATAAACTCTAAGATTGGAAAGCACATGATATTACAGATTTTTTAAGAAACATTGTCTAGCATCTGAAATTGTTCGAAAATTAACGTCAATGAAAAAAAAAAGACTTATGAAAAGACTTCAGCTTTTAATAAATGCCTTAAATAAAATATAAAAATTAATAATGATTATGCCATTTATTTCAGAAACAATAATTAATAAAACAAATTATATAATTTATTATTATTTATTACTTTTTCAGGAAAAAATTATCACATATTCACCTGAAAATGTATTGTTTATTTCAACAAATTGTAAACAAAAATTTCCGTAATTAGTTGAAATTTAAAACAAACTAGCATTTTATACAGTTGGTAACGAAAAGTAAACAAATGCTACTCTGTAACGCGCATTGTAACATTGTAACGCGCCATCATGTCAAAGTAATATCGCCAAACTCTGCACTTCTGAAGTTTTGATAAAAAGATGCTCAAATCTTAAAGTCCTAAAGTAAATCTTAAGTAATTTAGATAGAAATTATGTGTATTAAAAGTAAATACATTTATTCTTATCTAACCATTAGTTATTTCATCATCTTGTTCTCTTTACAATGAGATAAGCATAACTTTATATGCACACAAGTAAGTGATAATAGGGATAAATTCGAATAACTAACAACTATCCAAATTTTCTGCCATAATTTTAACATTTACTGTACTGTGAAGTTTCTTATTGAAAAAAAGTAAGTAATGAACTTATTACATGCATTTATTAATACAGAACATAAATTTTTTGAGTCAGATAATTTTCACTCCGTGCAATTCCAATGGCGAATTTTCCACTCTCGCCTCCGGCCGTAAAGTTTTTCTTTCCACCAATCAGGAATCGTTTCTCCCTTGTCCACACTCTTTTACTCTAGTCACTCTAGTTATCGGTGGTTATCTGCTTGTGGTAACGTTAGCTCAGACGTTACTTATGCCTCTTCGACGAAAGAGAGCGAGATTTCAACAACTTACGGAGTTTGAAAGGGGGAGAATCATCAGCCTTTGTGAAGCTGGATTGTCTCATCGTGCAGTAGCCGCTCGTGTGCAGCGTAACAGCAGCACAGTGATGCGTATTTGAAAGCAGTGGACGGACGAGTGTCAGACAACTCGGAAATCCGGGAGTGGACCAAGAAATGTCACGTCAGCTCGCGATGATAGACACCTGGTCCGCATGGCGCTGACAGGCCGTACGGCTCCCTCTAGACAACTGGCAGCACAGTGGTCAATAGCTACAGGTGTTTCATTGTGTGCTTCATTAATTCGTAGACGTCAACTGCAGCGTGGACTGCGCGCAAGGACTCCTTTATACAGGATCACCATCACGCTAAACCATAGCCACCTGCGGCTACAATGGGCCAATCAGCATAAGGACTGGCGTGCTGATTGGCAGCATGTCGTGTTTTCTGACGAATCCCTCTTTAATTTGTGGTACCATGATGGCCGCATTCGTGTCAGACGCTATGCCTGTGAACGCCACCTTCCGGAGTGCATTATCAGTGGACGAATACCCGGAGTTATGGTCTGGGGTGCCAGAGCATATCATGGACGATCTCAATTGCTACGAATTGTGGGTAATCTGAACAACAACCGTTACATCAGTGAAGTTTTACAGCCCCAAGCTGTTCCCTTCCTTCAAGCCTTGCCAGGCGCTGTATTTCAACAAGACAATGCCCGCCCTCATATTGCTAGGACTGTTCAATCCTTCCTTGCATTGCGGCAGGTACAGTTTCTTCCTTGGCCTGCGTATTCCCCAGATACGTCACCGATTGAACATGTGTGTCATTTCGTTGGCCGATGCCTCGCTCGTGATCCTCGTCCTGTTGCTTCTACAGACGAACTTTGGGTACGCATACAAACTATATGAAATGCTCTTCCTGAGACAGATATTCAAAATTTGCTTGACTCCATGCCACGTCGTGTAGCAGCGCTTATTGCGGTGCGTGGTGGCTACACAAAATACCGATTTCGATCTCTTGTTATTGTTTGTTTGCTTTGAAAGTTTAATCATTTATTTGTACCACTACCACTCAACTGCGTAGTAAATTTCATTCAATTATGACGATTCCTTCATGGTGTTGCAATTTTCACAAACAGGAGTTTATAATTTTTTAACTTGGGAAATCCAGTGTAGGGGATATGAACCAAATTTGTGGACTAAATGACTTTTGAAATCCCGTGCAGGGGATACTGACCATATTTATGGAGCTAAATAGATTGCAATTCTACTCTCCTGTAGGAGCAATTGATTAATATAACAATTCAAATGGAATTCTACTCTTGTATAGGAGTAGTAGATTTATTTTAACATTCGAGCAAATGTTGTCCAAAGAAAACTGTGTTAAATTCCGTCTTGAATTCGCCGTGAAGATCAGCAGTGATCCTTCAATTTGCCGAAAAGAGCAGCAGTAAGATCCTTGAATTTGCGGAGAAGAGTAGCAGTGAGATCCTTGGATTTGTCGAAAAGAGGAACGTGATCTAATCATCTGGCTTGAATCAGCCTTGAATATGAAATGAACTTTAGCTCTTTTCTATAGAATAATCTAATTTAGCATTCATTCTGGTTCCTGCAACGCTGCATGTAGGCAGCTCTCATCGTTCATGATATCGCTGTTAAACTCACTTCCTTCTTTTTATTAAATGTTAAGTTTCATTATTAAACTATTGTCTTTTTTTTCTCCCTTGCTTCAAAAACATATATAATAATAATAATAAATAGCTACACCTTTGACAATCGTTTTTAAGAAAACTCAGTTGTGTCAATTTAGTTTTAGTCAGTTCATTTTGTCTTGAATAATAAATGAACAGTAATAAATCTAAATATAAAATTTCCTAAATAAATATGAATATCCAAAAAATTGTTCCTATACAATAAAATAATAAAAAAATAAAGTAATAAAAAAAATATATATTCTTCTGCTTATAAATTTTATTTAATGACAAAATTTATCAAAAGATATATTTTTTTTTATCCAAAAATTTATTCATTATATTAAAGTACAAATTAAAATATCTAGTTAAATTCGCTTTAAATTATTAAAAAAAAATTCATTTCAAAGCATCCAATATAAATTACAGAGTGAAAATAAAAAGCGATCTGCTTACAAATTATTGGCGTAAAAATAATGCACCAAATTCGAGGCACATGCTTCATCGAAAAAGCTGTAAAAATATCCGAAATTTTATATCAGTATAAATTTAATTGTAATGAAAATACCTATATATGTTAAATACATTATAATCTATCAATTTAAATAAACATATAAAAAATAGTAGCTAATTTACAAGTTAAAAACCAACTAAATTCATTCTATAACATTTCATGCTAACATATAAATTGCAAACAAATGTCTAAAAACGAATATAAAAGAATAAAAATCTTATTTGTGAAATGCAAAAATACTCCTTTTATGAAGTTTTCTTCACTTCCGTATGCGACCATTTTTAATTGAATTTTATAGTTCAAAATATAGCTCATCAATTCACCTCCATAGCAAGAGACTGGGGATAGGATTTACATGAGGGAAAATGGTTCCTGAATCACGTGACAACGTTCTTTGCAACGAGGGAAGAGGGACTGGTTCTCTCTATGCAAATCATTCCTCTAAGGGGTCTACAGGCCCAGACCCGAAATTCTTTAGGGTCTTCCCAGAAGCCTGAAAAATTAGAAAAGTAGGTAGGCAGGTAGGTAATTTATTTACGTCGCACTAGAGCTGCACAATGGGCTATTGGCGATGGTCTGGGAAACATCCCTGAGGATGATCCGAAAACAAACCATCGTAATTTTGATCCTCTGCTGTAAGGATGACTCCCCTGCTTTGGTAGCCCGACGACCTGCGCGTGAAGTTGAGCACTTAACGATAGAATAGTATATTACTAATTTTGGTAATCTTTGAAATATTTTTAAAAAATGCTTTCGATATTTTGTGTGTAAATTTTGGAAAATAGAAAGAAAAAAAGATGAAGTTTGGTCATCGTCAATTTGATGCATTCCTTGTTGGGTAAACTTTGATGGCTGCTTGTTTCTAATTCTATAAAATTTGAATGATCCATCTCCTTTTATTTAAATTAATTGGGATTTGGTCTTTCTAAATATTTATCTGCAGATATCTGTAAAACACTAAAACATTTTGGGTGGTCAGATTACAGAATTTGTTCCTTTTTCCACTGATACATCGAATCTTCAAAAAAGTTCTTTTTGGAAACTGTCTTAAAAATTCCATTGCTTCCTTAAAAAAAATTTAAGTAACTTTTTTCCAACATATGGCTTTATTGGAAATCAATCCATATATTACTGGCAGCATGTACAAGAGCGAGAATATGAGTAATATGAATACATGAACAATAAGAATACACAACAATTTAAATAGATGAACAATAAACGAGAGCAGTGAAAATTAAGGATGCCAAAATTAAAGTAAACGACAGTAAAAGATGTCAGACAAATGGAGACACGAAAGTCCTATAGGGTATTCATTATGCTTCTAGCATCCCAATATAACTTGAGAATATCGCCACTTTAAAATATTTTTTCATTAGTAATTTTGTTTCAATTTAACTGAATTTTTTTTTATATATTTTTTTTTTCTTTCATTAATTTTACTAATTTTATTGGTTTGGTTTATTGGTACAACATGCATTTGCAGGCTTCTGTGCTCAATTAAGGTTTATAAACCTTTGTCAAGTAGAAGGACATCGCAAAGAATACATCTAGGGTTACGGCGGGATAGGATCCTGCCACGCTTAACAGAGCGTTTTTCGGGCTGTACAGCTCGGCCAGGGAGGCTCCAACCTACAAATTTTAGATTATTTTGCTTCTTTAATTTTTGAATGGTTACAGTTTAAAAGAAATTCTTGAAATACAGCTAGTGAAATATAGTCGCCCGGTCACCACTGGGGACCTTTAAATATTGAGTGGCGACTATATTTCTAGTTTTTTATATTTTAATATTTATAAAAAAATATCTGTCTAAGAGTTAAGCCCAAGAAATATACATCCCCTCCCTTATCTTTGCCTTGTCCGGTATTCCTCTATTTTCTTATAACGCCTTTCGAGATTCGTGAGTCGTAATAATTTCGTTTTATAAATATCAGAATTTTTATAATTATTTAGAAATCCATAACTGCTACAAAACAACATAAATTTTAATAAAATCGTGAAAATCGGAAGAACATGGTAAAGAAGCTGATAAATCATTACATGATTCAAGATTCGTGAGTGGTATTAGTTTAGTTTTAAAAATATCGGAGTTTTTAAAATAACTTTAAATTATTTTAGAATCCAAGGGTGAAATATAAACACATGAATTTATAACTAAATTGGCGCAAATTGAAATGTGTAAAAATAATTGCAAAAAAACCGCATGGATCTGCACAAAATCGAGCTCGTCAAAAGATGATCACTTAAATGCGCGATTAGAATTTTCCGAAATGTATTAATTTCGCATTTAAAAATAAATAAAATGGAAAAATGAGTTCGATTCAATTTTATTTGAGCAAAATAATTACAAGAAAGTTTTATAACCACATCAATTGCTTAATTTTTGATCAAGGTACGGGATTTCGGAATGTTCCTTCGAAATTGAAATTCTTTCAGACCTTTTGATGAAGTTTCGTCCCAATTTAAAAATTTGCGTAAAAAACCCCGCTATATTAAATCTTTTTAATAGTAATCGCGAATTTTCTCATAATATTCAAATTTAATTGTAATACTTTGAAATTACTCATAGATTTTATTATATTTTGATATTTCTTGTAAAAAAGTTGATATATTTTATTATGTTGAAATAAGTATTCCAAATGTATGTAGGGGAGAGTCGGGTACCCCCACCCACAGTCAATTTCATATGTATAGAATATTTTTTTCAAGTCAATGGGCCACCGGACATTAATTGTTGTATTAAAAAAAGATTATTTTCAAAGTTTCAAGTATTTATGCAGCTGTTAACATGGTAAGCAATAGTTTTGAAAATATGTTGAATACAGTAGTCATGAAATTAAGAAAAATTGGTTGAATGTTTCGATTAAACTTCATTTTAATACTAAAAAAAATAATTTTTTCTATACATACAGCATTGAAGTATGTAGTCTTAAGTTTAATTTGCACAAGGAAAGAAGTTTGTATGTAAAAAATTGTTCGAGTAATTACAAATTTACAAAAAAATTGGATTTCGGGTAGCCCCGCTCACATGAATGTCGGGTATTACCGCCCAATTTTATTTCGTCGATAAATGTACGGTTGCAAAGATTATTATTTTATTGCTTCAAATTTGAATGTTATATGCATTTTTAGCAACAAATATATGTTTTAATATTATATGAAACATAAATTTATATATTTAAAAATGAAAAATTAAATATTTTTAAAATGTAATTGATATATCCAAATTAAATTTAATATCAAGAAATCATAAATATTATAATAAGCTATTTGCTTACTTATTTATTTTCACTTATTTGTGAACGAATCAATCTACAGAAGCATTTGAATGCAATCAAAATACAAAGTGAATTTGTAATTTTATAAGAAGTATTTTATACTAAGTTTATAAGAAGAGATCAACCAAATAAGTTTTTATTGAAAAACAACTATTGTTATTAATTATTGTTACTTAAATTAAATTATTTTCGTTAAATATTTAATATAAATATATATTAATATTATAATATATTAATATACATTAATAATGATAAAAAGTATGACATTTGTTGTTATTAAATGATAGAATTCACTAAAAGTATATAAATATGTAATAAATAAAATAATTTTGTGATAAAAATGATAAATGAGGTTTATCTATTGTCAATACATTGGTCATTCTCATTTACACCTGAAAAGATAGCCAAAAAACACAATTTTTGTAACTGGGCAGGGCTACCCGATACATTTTGAAAAGAGCTGAAAAACACGTATTTTTAAATTTCTATTTTTTTAAGTTTAACTATTCTTTTTTTGGTTTATTCTTTTTGCATTATTTAATTAGATGATAAAACAATAGAAACATACAAAAATGTTGATTATTACTCAGTATTATACAGAAATATAAGCAATACTCCTTAAGTGAGCGGGGCTACCCGACTCTCCCCTATTTGATATCTATGCATGATTGTATTAAACAAAATTTCAAATTTAGAAGAAGGGGAAAAAACGAGATGAGTTACTAATTTACTAGATATTTTTACTGACTACTAGAAATTTTGGCTGGTTAACCGCATTTTTCGAATTTTTAACGCCCTGTGACAAGATATAATATTTTTCTTACAAAGAACAAAATTTTTGTAATAAAATTTACATATGCAATAAATAAAAATGCAGAAAAAAATAGAAAAAGACACGAAAAAAAAAAAAAAAGACACAGCGCTACCTTTTGGAAACTTTTTCATCCAAAACTCTGAGAGAACTAACTTTTCTCCTATTGCATAAATTTCTGAAAGAATTTTTTTTTTAAACATAACTTTTTACTTGAAATATTTTTTTAAAAAAACCATAAGTCCAATTTCAAGACACTTGCCGCAGAAATTCATTTAAGGAAGAGAAACTAAATTTTTAACTAATTTTTAACTAGAAATCAAAATGTAGTAAAAATAAAGCAGATTTTTTTTTTTTTTTTTTTTTTTTTAAATAAGACATTGAATTGAAATCTATAGTTCATTAAATACAAAAAGTAGTTTCAACTTTTTTTTGCTAAAATGCATAAGAAAGTTTCGTCCATAACAAAATCCTTTGTTTTATAAACAATTTGTTATTATTATTTTTTCAAATAAATTTCCCCCGAAAAGAGTTATAGAAGTTTTCAAAAAGTCATAAAAAGTTGGAAAACAATTCATAAAATAGCATAAGATAAAAATATCGAGAACAGTTTGCATTTATTTCAGACTCGTCAGAAATTGATGAAGCATTATATCATAGCAAAGAGTTATAAATATTCGCATTGTTGAACAACAATTCATAAAATAAAGTAAGATAATAGATTAAATTCTTTTTATATTTCTGTGCTGTGTTGTCAACAATTGGTGAAACAATATTTATCATGTCTGTATTTATCACAAAATTGAACCCAACTTATTTTCCTCTATGTTATCTTTAAATTTGGATAAACGTGATGGAAATTTCAAATAAGAAAGTGAATAAATTTTTTTTCTCTGCAGTAGGTTTTTAAAATTGTATCTAGAGTTTAATACAAGAAGTGGCCGACATATTTGGGAAGAGTGCCACTATCTTTAAGAAAAAGTTATTCATGCCACTCTAAAGTAAGAAAATGTTATGCATGCCACTTTTGTATTTTCTAACATGATTAAAAACATAAAAAGGTGGGGTATGTTATTTAAAGGCTGATTATGGGATTTTTTTTACACAAAAGAAACATTTTTTTTTCATTTTACTCTCAGTGGTGGAGATTTAAAAAAACTATGTAATGAGTAAAATAAAAGGTTTAATATCAAAATAATTTTCTCTTTTTACAGAATCTATTCTTTTGAAGACAGACATTTTATTTTATAACCGTCGTCGAACAGCCAACTCAATTTTGGGTTTACGACAACTAATGTTCAATTCCGTAGCCTTGTAGTTTTGAACCCAATCTAGAAGACAAGGGAATTCCTGGATAAAGTATTGGGAGAAATTTCCTTCGTGGAGAACTTTTTGATGGAACTAACCTGTATTTGTGTTACAAGGAGAGGAAAACCACGAAAACCTCCCACGCTTAACCCGACAGCAAGGAGACTCTAATCCAAGATTCTTCTACCACTGGGGATATTTTACGTCAGCACTGTGGTCAGTGCGAGCCGGGGGCAAAATTCGTATCCACCGGCCACCGCTGGGATTCGAACCAGATTCACTTCTCTGAAAAGCGAACGCTCTATCCCCTTTCAACCTAAATTTAAACCTTTATCAACCTAAATTTGAAGTACTTTCAAGTCAAAATTCAAATGAGCGGGACATATTTGAATCGCACATCATTTCCTTAAAAAACATTTGAGGATTGAAAAATATATTTTTTGGTATCTGACGTATTACTAATGAATAACATTTTATAGATAATTAGAAATGCTTATATATATATATATATATATATATATATATATATATATATATATATATATATATATATATATATATATATATATTATGCGTGTGTGTTATTTCATTGAATGAAAAAAGAAAGATAAGCCATTCAATCAAACCTCACCGAAATTTTCACCCGAAATGCTAAAAAAAATAAAAAATTGCTCATTTATTTTTTGGCAAGTTAGCATTATTAATAACCTTTATCCTTATTACAAAATATATTCTGCTGACATTTTGCCTCGAAGAACAAACATTTTATGAACGTGGAATCATGATATTGCTAGAAAGATAACAAAAGCTATTGGATATGTAAAACGTTTGCATAACTTATAAAAATATTTATTCACTATGAGAAAATCTATTTTCATTTTCATATATACATATGAGCGAAATTACTTTCCGAACACCCCTCTAAATATTTGTTTAACTTACGCGTCAAAATTTTTTATCATCATTATATTATCCAAAAATGGATGGATTGTGTGCTACATGGAATAAAGCAAAACACAACGTAATGAAAGCATAAATATAGTTCAGAAATGTACATAATATAGTTCTGTTCTCTAGACAAGAACCTTCTACTAACATTCGATGTTTAGACACTGTGGAAGGTTCTTGTTTAAAGAACTAAAAATATCCCTTTTTGTGCTTTATTCATGTTATTTTTTGCCTTATTCATTATTATACTAAATAATACGACATAATAAATAAAAAATACTTTTGACGTTGAATTTATTTTGGATAAACGAGTTTTAAGATTGTGTGAAGAAACTTTTGGATTCTTTTAAATAATTCTAGAGATGCCGTTTAAATAATTTTTAAATGCTCTCGTTTTCAACCCCTCTCATAATGAAACTATCGGTATCCTATTTTTTAGATTGTGTCTTTAGATTGTTATTTTAAGGGTAAAAAATCCAAATTTGTTTAGAAAAAGGTATATTTATCTAAAAAAAACCTGTGTCTTGTGTCTGATATAATAACTTTAAATTTTATCCTCATAAATTAATAAAATTGTATAAAGTTAAATCTTAGAATCACGGAAATTACAATCTGAAAATCGATCACTATTTTAAAGGAAATATTTAGGCTTAGTTTTATCCACTATGTTTTCTGAAATTTTGTTTAGCTATTGAAATATTTATAAAGAGTTTCTATTTGTATCAATCTCGTGTTTCTCTTTAAGTTATCACGAAATAAATAAATGTTTTAGGAAGAAAAATAGGAATCGATGGTAATTTCATCATGTGTTCACGTATTGGAAAGAGGAAATTCGCTTCGATTTTTCTAACAACAATTTGCATACATTTTGAGTTGAAAACTCTACATTGAGCGTGAATGCACGCATTTCATTTTGGTAATTTGTTTAATACAGAAATGGTAAAAATGCTTCTTGAATAAAACATATTGAAGGAAACTCTTTTATTTAGTACTTCGTTTTTTCATGTTTTTCGAATACAATTGCATAAATAAAATATATTGGAAAAAAAAGATTTT
The DNA here is from genome assembly GCF_982258835.1 of Parasteatoda tepidariorum. NCBI lineage: Eukaryota > Metazoa > Arthropoda > Arachnida > Araneae > Theridiidae > Parasteatoda > Parasteatoda tepidariorum. The sequence goes on from NC_141766.1 coordinate 4,756,414, forward strand.
TGATTATAATATTTATTCAAATGGATAAATAAGGATTTATTTTACCGCTCTTGATTACGACCCCATTAAAGACCATTATAACGACGTATAAAGTACGTTTTGCTATTCCATTAACACAATGTTATTTTAATGTCTTTTAGAACGTCAGAACCATTTATTCCAATATAGTGATTTGATTCAGAAAAGTTTCAAATAAATTATTTAAACCAGTATTTCTTTTGTCTTTACATACACAATGAAACGCTTAGAATCCCTTTTGAATAAAGTAACACTTTAATTCTTAGCTTCCAATAAAACTTTAATAATTCGTTTTAGATAATTTCATTCATTTTAGCTTATGAAAAATAAGGTTTAATTGCGTGAATTAAATAACAAGTTAAGAACACCCAAAGCGCATGCTATCTAAAGAGCCAATGTTCCAACTCTTCTATCTAATCTTACTCCATCATATCATCTTCTTACCTTATCTTTAAAAAAAACTTCTGCAGCTTATGACAGAATTGATTCACAAAAAATCATGTTCACAGAATAACGTATAATATCACTCTCACAAAATTTCTGAGCTATTTAAATTATCACTGGTTGCATAAGAAAATAAAATTTTAAATTGATACAATTCTCAAAAATTAAGGTAAAAAAAAGCACACACATTGAGAGTTAAAAATTTATATTTAGGTGAGAAGGAAGCAAAAAAAAAAAAAAAACGTTCTCCTGATCCGACGAACCACTAGGGAGAAATGCATGCTCAAAAATATCAAAACCAATTTGATTGTCTAATAATCGCTTCTCACCTTCTTTCTGTTTCCTTCAGCATACAAACAAGTTTCAAAGTTTTTAAGCCCGTTTTCTAAAAAGTGATTCGTAAGATGTTGATAGCGTTTCTCCTTTTTAATCACTTACATATTAGTTTGAGACCCTCAATGTTTGACTTTTTTTTACTTTACTTTTGAGATACATTCGAATAATATATATGAAGGGTCATAATCACGGAACACCCTGTATAATCTTAAAAAAATATTTTTCACCATAACATATACTTTGCAAATGATGATTAACAGTAAAAAGCAAAACGCGTTTCCGCAACAGCCCGTTGTGGGCCATGGGGTCAAGGCTCCTCAATTTCTTCATGATCAACGGCAGAATTGTGGAAATGCGATTAGTATTGTGCTCAGATCACTTTTACTTCCCAGGCCAGCTGGTACCCATTGACCTGATGCTGGGTGGATTTCAAGACGCCACTGGGGATTGAACCTCAATTTAACACAATGACAATTCAGCACCTTAACCACTGAACCATCGAGGCTCGATGATTAGCCACGATGGCTCGATTTTTTGAGAATGATGATTAGCCGTACATATTTAAAAAAAAAAAAAATGCTTCATCAAAAGAGTGGTCCAAGCACCATCTTGTTTTGTATGGCTTTGAAAAATTTAAATTAATTTTTAAAGTTTACTAGTTGTATATAACAGATCGGTTAGAGCAGTGGTTTTCAATTTATTTCGGCTATGAAACCCTACATGATCGACCTTCATTTGATGGATCCCTGATATGGTAAATAAAATATATTGGCATTTGTGAAAATATTAACCAAGGAAAAAGACAACGAATTTATTTGAAAATAAGAAGAATAAATTTTTTTCATCGTTTTATTTATGATAATATTAAAATTATATTTTATGTCAGACAGCTTAATTTGTAGAGCAACAGTTAATCTACAATTTTTTTAAAATTTAAATGCTGAAAATAAATAAAATGAGTTGAATTATGGTTTGCTGTTTGGAATGAGCTCATGAACATATTTCTTCATTATTGAATTTAGCTCTATTATTTTGGATTGAAAAGTTTGATTTGAAATGCTAATGTAATTTTTATATAAATGCCATTTACATTATTTATTCAATGACTGCTTGTTTTTTTTAATCCCCTACATTTAATTTAAATAACTTCATTAAAATAACCAAAATATTAAAAAACAATGAATTATTGATGAGACATAAATATAATTACAGATTACGAAAATCACAGTTGATTAATTAATGTCCTAACCTTCGAAATTTCTGTGACCTTTCCATGGAACCTTAGGGTTCCCCGAAGCATCTTTTGGGAACCTCAGTGTCAGAGAATTCTGATGACTTCAATTTAAAAAAAATCCCAAAATATGGTTATTTTTTTTTCTTTCTTTACCTCAAGATTACCCTAACCTTTTCAATAGTTCAGTCTTATTTGAAATAGATCTTTACTCTTTATTAATCACGTATATCATTTTCTTACGCTCAACTGCTTTTATTTCAGTTCTTCCTTTATTTTTGGAAAATGAATATTTATAAGAGATTCAATGTTGCTTCAATAATCGTGCGAGCAAAAATAAAACCCAGTGGTCAGTTTTAGCTCTTTGAAATGAATAGGAATTTTTGTTAATGTCCGTGTTTTAAATTAGTGGATTATTTGAGATTTCAGCAATAATAACCGAATTGATATACTATAAAAGATTTATCGAAAACTAATTTTATTTCGTAATTTCTTTAATAAAAAATTATTTAATAAAACGAAAGTTTTTTAAGTTGCTACGTTAGAATATTCCACTAATTTGTCCGTTTTAGTCTAATTAATTATCTGGTTTTAGGAAATTTTAGTAAGATATTTATTGTTTTTTCAAAGAAAATTTAGGGAGAAGGGAAACTGGTAAAAAAAGATCAAAAATTGACCTTTTTTCAAAATGATATAATTTCGTAAAATTTATTTTTCTTGTCATTATTCTTGCTTTATAATAGTCATAAAAACCCAACTTAGGGAATAGACTGCGCTACGTATTGAACATAGTATTAATATTTAGATGTTTTTTTTAGAAAATATCGAAACTTTTTTGTCAAAAAAAAATGCAATTAGTTATTTTTATCTTAATTGTAAAATATAAAATAATAGTTTAAGCAACTAGTCCGCAGTCTGTTCCTTAGGCATATGCATAGAAAACATTCATGCAAAATTTCAAGTAATACAAACTAAAATATTTTGAGGAAAAGTACAAAAAAGGCATTTATCAATGAAATAGCCAAAATAAGAGAAAATCATCATAACTTCTGTTTGATTTGACCTACAGGGGAATATACCAATAATGGAAACACTTCTATATTAATAAATTTTCTTCATTTTTCTCCAGAAACACTGTAAAAATCATTTTATAACTTCAGAAGTTTTTTTTAGATCATGTGTTTTTTAATGCATGTCAATAAAGTTTAAAGCCTCTAGAAGTTTGAGGGACAGACATTAAATTACAAACCGAAAATAATGTTTTTAAACACCCTGTGCCAAAAAATGTAGCAATAGATTGGTAACTTGGGACAATTATGTTAGTTATTATACGCAATAACTACATAAAATTTCATAAGCTTAGTTTAAATATTTATGATGATATATTTATGATGATATGAACATTTTTATAAAAAAAAAGCAATTTTTTTTCCCTTTGCGTTTTTCTTGCCAGATTTTTAAAAATATTCCATAAATTAAACAAAATTTTTGGAGCAATTTAAATTTAATTTTAAAATTATTGCTATAAAATTTGAGAAAAATTCGTTTGAAACTGTGTAAGATAAGAGTAATTGAAGTAGTTCTGTACATGCGCGAGAAAAATATTTATTTTACAAATTTAGTTGTGAATTGTATTTTGCAACTAATAAAATAAGTCTGATTTGAATATCTCTAAATTTTTAATGGTCTCATGCAATTTTCTAAGTAGTTTTCGTACTTCTTAAAAGAAAATTTAAAAAAAATGATAAGGGGTTTTCCACATATTTCATTTTGTACTACTAAAAAAGTTTTATTAAAAATGTCACCGGTATTGTTGGGGATCCTCCGACATAAAAGTATCTTTTTTTCCTTATTAAATCATATTTTGGTGAATGAATGTTTCTGGTAAGGTATTATAATTTGTTATTGAATTCTGTTTTAGGATACAAAATAATATTTGTAGTAAATCACTTATCATTTTGAGCTTTCTTTTAAAAAGTACGAAAATTACTTAGAAAATTGTTTGAAACTTTTTAAATGTTTAAGATTTTTAAATCGGATTTTTTTCATTTGTCGTAAAATACGATTCACTGCAAAATTAGGAAAAAAAATACTAACTTTTTCCGCTCATTTGCAGTATAAAACAACTACTTTAATTATCCACACCTTGAGCAGTTTTAAATGAATTTTCCTCAAATTTTAAAGTAATAATTTTGTCATTGATTTCAATTTTCTCCCCACAAATTTTACTTAATTTTATTAACCCCTTGACATACGAAGACGTCCGGGACGTCATTTGTTTCTTATGTCAAAACAATAATTGACGTTTCTCAGACGTCTTCAACACAGAGATGCCAACTTGCTCCAGCAAATAAATATTTTAAAGTGGTAGTTTAACAATTGAATTGTGATTCTTGGTTTAATAAATTCAACTTAGTAGATTTTCATCCACCACTATTTCTAAATAATTCGAAGGCTTTTACAATTCATCACTTTATAGTAGTTAAGTCATGCTATACAACCTTTTAAAAAGCAAGCAAAAATAGTTAAATATTTGCAAAATTTAGTATATATATATATATATATATATATATATATATATATATATATATATATATATATATATATATATATATATATAAATGAATAAAACAAAAAAATTATTTTTTAATCTAAATCGATGGGTACGTTATTTCTTCCTATAAGCTAAATGTAACACATTCATATACAAACTAATAAAAATAGAAAAATCCTGTTTTATTTAGAAGCTGAAATAACTGTTGTGCTTATCTGGGCAGAATTTAATAGTCCCATTCTTTCTGTTTGTTTGCAACCACTCAAAATACATCGTTTCATTGAATGATCGGATTTTTCGTCATGGCAGTAGTTCGGTCAGATTATATTTTAAATTATGAAATCTGACAAAAAAGCATGGCTCGAAATGTTTTTTATAACCATTAAAATATGGAAACTGCAATCTAGATAACCCATAGTTCCATCAGCGTCTGAAATGTTAACTTAGCCTTTTTCCTATGTGTTTTAACAGGATAAGTCTAGGTGGCCTTAGTTTTTTCAAATCCAAATAAAAGTACTAAGAATAGATAAATATTTATGCATATTCTCAAGCATGTACTCAATATATTTTCAGCTAAAAAAATGGAATATTGATAAACCTTTAAAAAGATGTCATTCAAAGTGTTAACTGTGAGAAACATCAACTATTGACTGTTCTTCTAATACTGTTGAACAATTCAAATTTTATCCGCGTCAACTAGGAAATAGCCAATGAGAATCGAGTGCACATTCTTCGAATGCTGGAAGCCATGTGATAAGGATTACCGATTTATATATTTTATTTTCCATCACTGGATGCCAAACAGCCAGTGTGTCGCGAACACCGTATGAACCCACTTAGTTCATTGCTGCTTGGAACGTGCTTTGGCCGAAAAGGCTGATCTCATTACCTGCCAATCTCATTATCGACTAAACGGGAACTCGAACCCTAGCTTTGACACCACAATATCCCCTTCCTCTTTTCAACACACGATGAGTTTCTAACGTTCTGCACTCTTCAGTTGGCGACCCTGAACTATTGGAGAACAAAATTCTCGCTCAGGTATAGATGGCAGTACCACAGAGCTGCTTAACATAAAAAAGTGTGGTATTTCCTATCTTTCAGTCTAGAGAGCACCCCCATATATAATCTAATTAATTACATGTAATCTAATTATCCTCTATATACTTTAATTAAGCCATTTTCCTCGGTTCATTTAACGAAACACAACTCAGCCTCAATATAACATCCTTTACTTAACTACACTAATTGAGATTGGAACAGTTACATTTTTCGAAATAATTAATAATAGACTAATGAAAGGAACTTTGGTTCCGCAGTGGACTGATCGTAAGGACACGGTTCCCTGTAGAACACCGAAGTCAAGCATCACTGGCTGCGGTCGGAAATCATGTGGATGACCACTTTGATCAGCCTACATAGGGTCCAAGGGGGCACGGTATCGGTCTTCGTTAAACTGTTCTACCGTAAAGTGCTCGACTTCGCGCGCAGGTCATTTGGCTACCAAAGCGGAGGCGTGTTTCCGGATCATCCTCAGGGATGTTTCCCAAACCGTCGCCAATAGCCCATTGTGCAGCTTTAGTGCGACGTAAATTAAATACCTACCTACCCTAAAACTAAGTACATATTTAGTGGACACAACGTGTATCTATTATTATACAAAACAGTTCGGATATCGACATATCGAAAAATAATGAAATGAAAAATAAAAAAGATGCTCATTGGTCGATTTCCAAACAGCGACGAAAACTGGGTCTTCTTGTTAGAATGAAATAGAAATGAGTACCTCTGTAAGATATGTGATTACTTCGGAAACTAATGCTATTCATGCTGTCCACTGAACTATCGAAGAATCTTTGTGGGATATTGTCCCACTCCTCTTTCAGAGAGGTTTTCAGCTGTTGCACGGTTTGGGAAAGGCGTGTTCTTTGTGAAACACGTCTGTCAAGGACATCCTAGGCATACCTTATAATTTTGGGTCCTAGGAGTACCCAGGTCCTTGCATGCGGTCAATATTTTTTCTTTCTAGTACGTCCGATACTTCAGCGCACTTGTGTGGCCGCACTTTGTCGTCCAAGCCTGGACCTACCACACCCGCAAAAAGACAAACATGATTCAGAATAATCTCTCTGCATACCGCTATGATGCAACGCTGCCTCGCTCAAAGATGTGAAGCGATGTTCAGCCATTGTGCTTGATTGCATGTCCATACCGGCATGCCTGGGCCTTACCGACCACGTTTATTATGCACAACGTGTTCCCCTCTTTCTCCACACTAACTGATGGTCAGAATCACTTTTCATAGTGAAACGCCGAAGAACATTGCTCTGAACCACTGTTGGTTCCCTCAACCGTTTTTTAGACCAGTATAATTACGTGCATGCCAACCAACTTCTCCGTGAGATGATTCTGGGATGTGTACTGGCTGTGATTGTAAGGTCTGCTGCTATCTGCCTAGGAGAGACATTTCTGCTCGAGTTAGAAATGGTCACTAAAATGAGCAGAAAATAAAAGTAATTTACAAGATATATACATAAAATATACATGATAAAATAATATTAGGTGTGATGTGGTGTCGTAAGTGTTACTTTGCTAGTCCAGAGACCCGGAAGTCTCGGTAATGGGTTGCTTTCTGTGAATGTTAGCAGGTATGCAGCTCAGCCAGTTCGGACCCTTTCGGGTTACTCTTTAATCGGGCTCGTCACATCCTGGTGTTGAAATCCGTGTGTGTTTATGTTGTAGTGTTGTGTTGTTTAAATTTTTAAAATACTTTGAAATTATGCAGTAAGAGCTTAGAAAAGCAGTAACTGGGCTATAGTTAACGTTCTCTTCAATGATATCAAGGTTAAAATTAAGAATCTGAAGTGGTACACTTAGTAGCATCACTTTATCACAAAAATTTAGTGTTCAGTTTGGCTATAAATTCGTCAATATTATCAATTTTTAAATCTTTCCTAAGTGAATCATTACTAATTGTCATAAGGCCCCCTAGCATCATCCTTAAAATTTTGCCTTCAGTGTTAGAGAGACTTTTCTTTAGGTTGCTTGTCATGGTAGCCGGGCAAGCTTACGTAAGTATAGATCTTATAGATTGTAAGTAAATTAACCTTTTATTAGATAAATTCAGTGTTGAATTTTTGCCTATAATTGGGCTGAGGCTGAAGTATGTCCCTTTAGCCTTTTTAATAATCTCATTAATGTGTTGACTCCAACTGAGGTTTTGAGATAAAGTTACCCCTGGATACTTAACTCTAGTAACAGGTTTTATAGTTGTATTGAAAAGGGTTATTGAATGGGTGTTCATTTTCTTATTATTGAAAATAATAAATTGGTTTTTATCTGGATGTACTAATTGGGTCTTCCACTTTATGCACCAGTTTTCAACTAGTGCTAGTTTGCATTGAAGGAGTTCTACTGCTCTTTTGGAGTTCATAGATTTAGTTACAATGGCGGTGTCATCCGCATATAGGGCCACCATTTCATTAAGGTTGTTATTATCAATAGGGAAGTCTGCGGTATCGTGAATATACAGAATTGGTCCTAAGATTGATCTTTGCGGGACACCTGCTTTTATAATACTGTAAGGAGAGAATACGTTATTTAACTTGATTCTGAATTTCCTATTATTTAAACATGAGATTAATAGATGAAGTATATCTAATGGGAATAAGGACATACATTAATATGGACATATTATAAAGTTTAACTATTAAGCCCTTATGCCATATTCGATCGAACGCTTTCGCGACGTCGAGTAGGATAAGGGCCATAGTCTCATTCTTATATTTTCCGTTACTTATAAACTCAAGTATATTGATGAGTTGTTTGGTGGTTGATAAGTTGGGCCTGCAACCATATTGTTGTTTAGGTACACTATTTAAACATTTATCCAGTCTCTCTTGAATAATTTTTTCTAAGATTTTGGACATAGTTGGCAGTAGACTAATTGGGCGATAATTACTTGGGTTAGATGCACTTTTACCAGGTTTTGGAAATAGTTTTAGGTCAGAGTTTTTCTAGGTATCTGGAAAGTACCTAGGACTTAGGCACGCGTTAAAAATATTTCTAAGTATGATTCTGGAGGGAGCGTTCTTTATCATTTCATTAGAGATATTATCATGGTCGGGGCCTTTTGATTTTTAAGATTCTTAACAATATTGATTATCTCATCATTATTGGTAATATCCATAGCATTATTATTTATGGTGGAGTTAATAATATTATCGTAAGCAGAATTCACATAATAATCATTAATTGGGCATGAAATGCTCTTTAGAGAAAATTGATCTTGCATTATGTTCGAGAAGGCATTATCCTTATCATTGTTGAGATAGGCAGTCTGATTATTATGTTTAAGGGGTAGGTTTAACGGTATTGGTCTTCTCAGTGTTCTGGCCATATTCCAGAGTAAGCAATCCTCCCTATTGAGATTGGCAACTTTATCATTCCATAATTCCCTTCTAAAGTTTTTGTAAAGTCACTTAATATCTTTAATTAGTCTATTATACTCTGTTTTATAAATAGGAGTTAAGGTACGCTTATAGTCTTTAATATCTCTAGGTAACATGAAATTATCTAAATTAATATCTCTTTCAGTTGTGGCCAGATTTGCGGCCTCAGTTAGTTTGTTACTAAGCGAAGTGCTGGAATTATTTATATCTGAATGGGAATTAATATCAGTGGGGGCTCAGGAATGGATTTAGTTAGTGTATTATGGTAGAACAACCAGTCTATATTTTTCTTAATATGTTTTTTTTATCACACTTGGGGTTACATGTCGTAATTAATACAGGTAAGTGGTTACTGCTTAGGTCATTGATGGCCTGTTGAGCAAATGAAGATTCATATTAGTGATCATGATATCAAGGATGTCAGGATTATATGAATGGAGAGATTGTGTGCACTGCCTTTTATACAGATAACGGGTACTGCTCTACCACGCCCTCGACACTTGATTTTATTGTTATTGGTCGGCTGTCAAGAACGCTATTTTGCATAAATCAGTTGCTCCTTAGCCATTGTCAAGCAGTGTAAAAGCCTAGCGTAACCTATTCCAAGCGTAACCTATATCCAGTCAAATTTCATTTTCACTTTTTTATAAATAGCTAGTGTTAGTTGTAAATAGTTACAAAACCATTTAGTTTTGTATTCTCAGGTTTTTTTTTTTACTATACCAATGGTCAACGATTTCAAACCCGTAAAGGCAAGGGAATGTTTTTAACCGTAAACTTTATTCTTGATTGGATGGACAGACTACTGCCGGTTATCTTACCGTAGTTTTAAAATCAAAATTTTAACTGTGCAAACTAAAAATGCTAAAAATTAAAAAAAGGTATATATATATGTAACATAAAAAGCTTCGATTAATCGTTTTATGTTATTTTCTCTGCTATAAAACTTCCTCCTAATTAACTATTCTAATCGAAACACTTACTCATACTTTTAAAAAGGCACATCCTGTTCCTAAATCTATTTTTGGCTCACGTATGCATAATTATAAGTAAAGACATTTTTCCCTTTAATCTTCGTGGGAATCACTCGACCTATTTCATAAACCAATTGTAATTTCTAAGATTTCCCTCTTTTCCCTAAATAGAGAAATTTTTGGATTTTTCGCAAGATTTTCCCTACCGGATCGCCGATGGAGTAAACTTCACTTTTCGCTCGTCATCTATTTGAATATGATCTAATAAATAATTTTGCTTTCATTAAAATCCTGTGTCTGTTTTCCTGCTCGGTCCGACTGCATCATTTTACATATATATATAAAAAGTCATAGATTTTGTTGGTTGGTTTGCGGCAGCGTTTAAAGATATATATTTTAACTACAATATTAGTGCAAAATTTTAATAGATTATTATTCTCTACCACCTCCAGGATACGTGGATATTATAAACAAGTTTTTAAATAAATAGACATCACACTTCGTTTTTATAGCCATGTAAATATATCGCTTAATATCTAAAATTCACTGCGATTGAGATGGCAGAAAATATTAAATAACAATTCTAAAGTTTCATGCAAATATTTTTGTTAATTAACAATAACTTTGACTTGAATTTCTAGACTTGAGCGTTTACGCAAGTCTATCAGCAAAATTTATGGTTTTTTGTTTTGAATTTCAAGAATTTTTAATCCAATTCTTACAATTTATGACCAAAAGGCATCAATTCATACTTATAAGATTTTGATAAGTAATAACTTTCTTTATTACCCTTAAAAGATTCAAGATACGAAGCTAGACTTTCTGATGAAATTAAGTAAGTTTTTCGATAAGGAATGTTTATTTAATCTCATCCTGTTATTGCATTAATAAAATATAAAAGCCTATTTTGCTTCCAGATAAACTAAAATAGTTTATAGACATAAAAATGAGATAAATATATTCTTATTGTAAGTTTTCTAGATTGAAATATCTTCGTATTTAAATGAAATCATATGTAAAAGATTGAAAAAATTTCAGAGAAATGCCTTTTTTTTATAATTGAACAATAAACAATTGATAACAATAAACGATAAACATGATTGAACCAAACAATAAATTCGTTAAAATGCGGCGACAAATAATTTCATTTAATTTGGCAGATTCGTAATCTACAAGGATTTGTATTTACAAGTAAAAAAAAAACAACACTAAATGCGTTTTATTTTTTTAAATCCTTTTAATCGATTCACCGATAAACGATGTAACCTTATCTTGAGTAAAAATGACATTTTAAAAGTAAACCATAACTATCTGAAGTGGAACAATCGATAGCGATGATCGACATTTTAAATGAATCCTGGTGACACACTGAAAATCTATTTTATCGACTTCATTCACTATCTTTTTAGGTCACTACTATACAACGATTGTATAACAAGAATAATTTCATTAGAATTAAATGAATTCTTTTTTTTATGCTATTATGTTCAAATTAATTCTTTATTAACCATACTATTAAGTTTGAACTGTATAAGAGAAGTGAAATTAAGTATTAAGGATTTATTTTAGCGATGTAATTCACGGAAATAAATAAAAAAGCGAAAACCCTTTCATTGTACAGGTACTGTTCGATAATGCTCAATGATTCTATAAAAAAAAATCGATGAATTGGAATGCATTTAATTTTTTATTCACCATACTATTGAATTTAAACTGGTTGGCTAGGTAGAATTCAGTTATAAACATCTATTTAATCTTCGCAATTCACAGAAATAAAGTTAAAAAAAGTGAAAATCCTTTTATAGCTCACAGTGCACAAAATAAAAAATAAAAATATGTCACCTTGAGTAACTTTCGCTCTAATTATTGAATTTTCACGCACTAAGTGTCAATCTTAATGATTCCAGGGGGTGACTCCAAATATGCTAATTAATTAGCGCTAACTATTAATTAAGTTACGGAATCAGACACAAAAATGCACTTTCTTTGAATAAACGTATTTTTTTTACATATTTGGATTTCTGACACTCAAAATAGGGGGGTGGGGGTAGACGCCACGAGGAAATTGTGATCCTAATAGTTTTATCAGGAGAGCGGTTATAAGTTTGGTCCCCTTAATGTTAATTTCACCTTTTGCGTTTTTGGTCATATCTCTAAAATTAATAGCGTAATTTTATAAAAATTGCACCCACTCATGAAACTCGTTTAGCCAAAGATAATTTCATGCAAAAACTAATTTTTAATAATTATTTATTATTTTTTATTATTTAATTTAATACTGGACGAAAAAATTTTGAATTATGAGCCATAAATTTTTCTATATTATATTAATCAACATATTTTTCTAGAGTGAAATCTAAAGTTTCAATTGTTTTTATTCAGTAGAAACTGAGAAAAATTGAAATTAACTATTTTTTAAGAAATAATTTGGCGACAATGAAAAAAGAAAAATTAAATGGAGCGATTAATGCCTAAATTTGGTATACTTTCAAGGAAGTAAAGACTGCCTGTGCGCAATGCTAAACACATTGCCGAAATCTGCATCAGCATCACAAATCAGCATCAGCAATTACCGCATTGTGTAGCGTTAACATTCGTGAATCTCCTGGCACACAAATGGCTGTTGCGGGAATGATTTATTTTAATTCTATTCAATAAATAAAATAAATAATAAACCGCTTGATAAATAAATGCAGAAAAAGAAAAAAATTAATAGGCAGCTAAGATGTCGGCATTATTTTCTCCATCGAATTATAAATAATTTAGTAATCAGAAACTCTAGTCGAATATCGGATAGAAATAAATAAAAAGTCCTATTCTGAGAATTTTGGTTTAAAATGAAAATATGATTTCAGTAGTTCAAAATAGAATAAAAAATTTATTACAAGTAAAAAGTGTTCAGAACTTTTTTAAAATATAAATATTACTTGAATTTAAAGAGCGAAGAATAATAAAATTGATACGGATACAGTAAATGTGACTTTATACCTAATTTTTCTATTCAATATGTATAATAGTTCATAATAATTCAATAAATAAAATAAAACCAGTATAGAACAGATGAAATAACAATGATTATTTTAAAATGATTACTGATAATTTGCTGTTTTAATTAATTTTTACTTTTTCTCTCGCAGCATTGAAGGGATTTTGTAAGATAATTCCATCAATTTAATGAATACGTAATGTTTACGGGAACAAAGTATCTTCTTTTACAATCACAAGGGCTTACTGATTGCTTGCTAACTCCAGAAAATTCTAACTCAGCTCTGTTTTAACCAACTTCTTATCTTCTAATTTTTTTTCAATATCCCTATTTTTATGTCCTGCTATTTTTTTAATAGAACTTAAATAACTTTTTAATTAGTAGGTATATCGACTTCAGTCGATTCAGCTCAAAAAACTACATCCGAAACACTATATGTCTTACCTAGATTGTAAAGAGTGAGCAACCTTTACCCCTTCAGTTTATTCTAAATAGAGAACTTATTTCGAGGAGGGTCCAGATATACAGTCCTAAATCACCTTTTTAAAACAATTTATAGCTCTGCAACAATTATTTCTATATTCAATTACACAGGTACACGTTTCAAAGTTTAGGGCCATATTTATAATATTTGAATCAATAACCATACATTAGTGATTGAATTTTGTTTCTGCTATACTTCTTTTCCAACGAGTTTCATACGTGTCTAGTTTTGGCAAAGGCATTGAAGGGACCTAGAAAGTTGTGCAAAATTTCGGTTTCTTGCTATTTTAAGGTCACACTATAAGTACAGAAAGCAAAAAAAAAGAAAGAAAAAAAAAAGAAGAAAAGAACTACCCTGTTTGATCGAATGATCGGGGTCATCACGTTCTATGACTCAATCGTAATGGTTTGAGAGGATGAACTCAAACATGCTAATTAGTTGGTGCAAATGATATTTCAACTTTAGAAATCAGACAGAAAAACGTACTTTCTCTGAATAAATATAAATTTTTTCGAAGTATTTCTGACTCCCAATATGCAGGGGGTAGCCGCAATCTGAGAAATAGGGTCCCAATAGTTTGGTGAAAAGAGCGGTCGAAAGTTTGGACCCCTTTTGCCTATATCTCGAGAACTTCTTAAGCGAAGAGGAAAATTTTTGCGTACAATTATACAATTAGAATATCCAAAGATAATTACATCAAAAAGTAACTTTTAGTAAAGATTAATTATTTTTTATTATTTTATTTAATAATAGTAAAAAAATTTTAAATTTTAAGGTATATAATTTTTTAGATCATTTTAAGGAATGTAATTTTGCACGACAAAATACTAAACTTGAGCGATATCAGTTGAAAAGTTCCAGAGAAATCGAATTTTATAATCGTCGAATTTCGAAATCTTAGGAACTATTTTGTGCCAAATTTCGATACTTAAAATCTTGTTTGGGCTAACTAGTCAGCATATCATCCCTTTAAACCATAAATTTCCAGTCGTGATGATGCCATCTTTAAATCAAAAGTTATACAGTGTGATCCTTTCCACACTGTACGCCACACATGCATTTATTTTTTTTAGGTGCTACTCATTCGCATCTATTCACACTAAGATATACCTTCACTGTTTGTACTTGTAAATTTTGACGGTCAAAGCCTTAGCCTATTTTCGAAGATTTTTGAATGATCTTTGACTTTCGATCCAAAAATTCACTAAAGTGTTCATGTTTTAGTAGTTAGTGTGAAAGTAGCAAAAAATAAAATAACGATCAGTGCCATAGTTCACTCATTTCACGAAAAGTATTACCGCATGTAAATAGATGTGTTTCATTCCAAAATTTTGAGGATCTTCAATTTTGGCCCCAAAACCCTAGAATAAATTTTTTTTTTCAAAAAAAAAAGAAAAAAATTATCCTTGCCTAATAATTTACATAAACAACATATCCTGAAAATTTTAACAAAATCTAAAATGTGAGTATCCAACCTTGCCTGATATTTGCCAAATATTTAAAAAAAAAGTCTCTAAAGTATAGACTCTTAAGTAATAAGCATATGCTTTATCAATGCAATTCAACAAAATGAATAATAATATTTCCCTTAGTATAATAACTATTACTCAACGATTGCAGTATTAGATAAGCCAATGGATAAGGAGGAATTTAATTTTTAACCATAATATTAAAATTAACTTTAGTAGCGAGGGAAATAAGAGAATTACGAATCTTTTGTCATCGCGTTTCACTAAAATAAATGAACAAAAAAAAATGTGAATGCCCTTTTATTGTAGGGGTACAACTGAAATAAATGAAGAAAAATTAATCAGTCCCATTGATTATTCTTAATACTTCTGACAGATTGCATTGGAAAAATTGTTTAATTGAGTTGGACTAAATTTTCTAATAACTATGCTATTCAGTTTGTACTTTATTAACTCCGGAAAATAAAATATAAAACATCGATATTATTAACGCAATTAATTGAATTAGAAAAAAGTAAAAACCCTTCGAAGGTACAATAGTAGGGGAGAGTGGGATCAATTGTAACAGGGTACGTTTGTAACAGAGCAAAAATTTCGAGTGTTGCGTTCTGGATTAGGTTCCAAGGTGGCGCACAAGGTGTATTTAATAAATCTACATGTACACCCCTGCTGGCAACCATTTTTATGTACTTTTGAAAGAGTTACATCACAAAAGATATTTTCACGCTATGTAAGTACTTTTTTTGGTATTAGAATATTGTATTGTAACAAAGTAATTTTGTTTAAACAAATAAAAATTATTAACCGAATATGTAAGTGGACACCTTAATTAACATTTCAGAAAAAAAAGGATTAGTTTTGTTAATTAACTAGCATTGTTTTTAACAAATGAAGCTGAAATGGCGTCTTGGGGACGATTGTAACAATAAGTAAAGGGACGATTGTAACAGCTGAAAATATATAATCTAATGTTTACAAACCAATACTTAACTCTTTAAGAACCACCAACAGTTTCCTATATCATTTATATTATGTTGCACGTGCATTACTTTATTTGTCATCTTTCACAGCACATATTAGAATTTTTTATCCCTTAAAGTTAAAAGTTTAACCCTTTAGGTCTCCTCTCATTATTATTTTTACTCCTAAAATATCACTACTATTTTGATCAATAAAAAAATATATCACAACTATGATAATAGTATGTATAATTAACTATGTTTTAGTTGAATTTATGAACTGTTACAATTGACCCCGTAAGTGGGGACAATTGTAACAAGTGCACGACTGTCAAAAATTGTTAATAACTAATATAATAACATTTAAAATAAGGTATTTATTTTTTTTCTAGTAGAGGATAGTCTACTTTACTCGTCTGTCAATTAATACTAATAATATATTAGATTTTTTGTTAGTTAAAAATAGTTAAGTAAAAAATGTTACAATTGACCCCACTCTCCCCTACTGACTAAATGTTTTACAAATTTGTTAAAAAACCATATTAAATATAATTTTCGATTCATAAAATATTTTTTCAAAAATAATTTGGAGTTGTCTTGCGTTCTGGTTTATAAATGAAACAACAAAGTTGTTAAGTTTTTCCATAATAATGTTTCTTAAAACAAGGTTGTTTTTGTTCACACTAGTCACGCGTAGCAAAGCTAGTGTCGACAAACTTTATTACTTGTTAAGCAGTCATATATTGCAACTCAGAAATCTAAAGACAAAATGAAATTAGCTTCAATCTAAGCTTTACTTGAGAATAAATATTGATTTATATAAAAAAAAACAAATTTGTATCAGAGCATATCATTATACTAAGAAAGACATTTTAAATTTAAATAAATGTATAAAAAACCTATTGAGTTCATTTGATAAATATTACCAAATTTTTTCTTCTCATTTTATCAAAAAAATTGTAATGTCAATTGCATTGAGTTGCAAACTAAGCAGTTCTCTCAATAACTGGCGATGAATGTTTGGTTACTATTTCCTCTCTTGAGATTTAGGAAATTTTTTGTTTTCTTTTCTCTGGAGAAAAGAAAGATTCTAAGAACTTTGTCCACTTTTTTTCTTCGAAATTGAACATCATAGCAAATAAAATTGAGCTGTACAAAGTTGAATTTTCACTTTACTAATATAGTGCATAAAATTGATTTTCTTTTCTTTTTTCGTTTTTTTCCCCTAACAAGAAAAAAGTCTAATGGCGAATGTGAACTCTTATTGAGTCAATACTGTCAAGAAGTTTCAATTTACTTTTATCGATATGATATGATTGCGGTTTAAAAAAAACAAAAAAATTGCCAACTTATAAATGAAAAAATCCATTTCAGCATGTCGCAAACTAGCGCCACTATCCACTACCTTCCCACGAAAAAATATGTTTATTTATGCATAATGCTGATTAATTGAAACTATACAGTGCAAAAGTTAATAATTAAAATAAGTAAAAAACACTATCATTTTTAACATGCCATCTTTAGTTGTAATTCAGAAAATAAAATATGTTAATAAAGAAGTAAAGAGAAAACTTGGAAGTCACTTTTGCACCCTAAAAAAGCAAATTTCTACTAAAATATTCACAATGTAACTATGCAAATTCTCATAGAATTGTAAACCAGTGTTGCCAGTTTATGATAACTTACAGAGAAGAGATTTGACCTATAAATAAAAAAGTTATTCACTATATACATTTCAGCCCCATTCTCCTTTACAACCTCATTTAATGTTTCAGAAAAATCGCTGAGTTAAGAAAAAAGTTAATTCTATATTAACTACGCTATTAAGTTCGAATTTTATTAAAGAGGGGAAATTAGTTATTTTTGGAAGCTCATAATTGACAGAAGTAATTGAATTTTTCATTGTTTTTAACTACTTTTTCTAAGTTTTAAAAGAACGATTTACACTGAAGTCTTTTTAAGAAAAAATTTTAAATTAAGTTGCTGCCTTAAAGTATGGTAACTTTAATGTTATGTTTTGTTTTTAGTGGTAAAATGATTAAAGAAAACTTTTTAATAAAGTCACATGAAAAAGAAAATGGCCATATATTTAAAATATTAATTAAAATACGTTATTTTAATAGTGATCAAAATACAATGTTATTAAAAATTGTCTTTAACTCTTAATACTTTGTAAAAGGTGTTAACGATCCATAATAAGATGGTTTTAAGGTTTCTTTCATCTTATTTAGAATCTTAAATGTTGAGGCCTTAAAAATAGCAGTTTAGACCATAGCAAAAAACAATGTTAATAAAGCCCAAATGAAAGTACATACTTAGTTGACATTTGGTAAATGAACTAACTAAACAGACATTTAGTAAGTCTATTTATGTTCTATTTTTTCTGATTTATTCACCTTGTTTTGTTCTTTATGTCTACATGGCACAAAGTTTTATAATTTCCTTTGTTGGATCACAATTTAGAGTTAATAATTTTTCTTACAAATATGTTGGCAGAGTTAAACAAATATTGATTATAGACTTTTTAATGCTTGCATAAATAAATCTAATTTGAACTTACTATTTTGTTAATGGTACGATACATAATAAGCTTTTTTAATGTTTTTTAATTTTGAAGCAAGATGCTGTATCCTAGAAATACAACATCACAAGGTTTAAGATGTGTAGACAATGTAAAAAAAAGATATTTTTTTATAAATTTTTCTGTTTTCAGTTATAAATTTGCATATACCACTATCTAATGTAAACTATCTTAGCTGGTTAATAATGCAATTATTGCAATCATAAATATTTTTTATAATTGAAATACTTTTTCTACCATTTTCAATTTATTCTTCGTAAGTTGTTATAATGCGGTATAACATTTTTAAATATTACTCTACAAATTAAAATCATCAATTTGTAGCCAAAGTTTTGCAGTGGCAGACGGAGTTTTACAAAAATTTTATGCTAAATCCAATTTATATAATTCAAATTTGAGTATTTCAACAATAATATGAAGTTTTTATTTTATATTAAAAATATTCTATTTCATATCTTTAAAATTCACTATATATTCACTATATACCATTCAAATTGTAGTAGTCTTGGCTTCAAGAGAACCTAAGATAAATTAACATTTATTAACTAGATACAAGACAAAAACAATTGAAAAACTCATAAAACACTATTTGACGTTATTAAAAAAACCTTTGTAACGTCAATTAATACTACACTCTCCTCCTGCAAAAAGCTTTCTCAAAAACTCTAACTTCTTGAAAAACAATAACTTATCCATCAAAATAACTCATATAAATTTTCAAATAAACATATTTTTTTCAAAGAAGTTTTAAACTTATCACATGTTACAGCTTTTGTCAGAATAAATCAGAAAGATTATCATTAGTATTGTTGTATACTGTCTTTAAAATTTTATCACCTATCATATGTCCAACAAAAGGAAATTTCAAAAATTTACATCATGTATAATTTTATTTGATGGTTTACCATTATTTCACCAGTCTGCTTGACTATCAGAATAAATTTCAGTTAGAGCATTAATAAAGTTTTTATAATTAATTTTATTTTACATATTTGTAATCCATCTTAATTCTCTTGCTGTTTCATCAATAGCAAATAGTTTTGCTTCACATATTGAGAGTCTTTGTTAGTCTTTGTTTAAACCAGAGAATTACCTAACATAATTACACACCCTGAAAAGGATTTACCTCGTTCACCATTTCCCCCTCTTGCATTTGCACTTCAGTTTAAATTCCTTATCATAAAGCAAAACTTATTCTTTAGAAACATTTAAGTATTTCAAAATCTTTCTAGCCGAAATATAACTCCTTTTCTCATGAAGTTTGTTAAATTGTGATAAATAACTAATAGTTACAAAAGAAATATCGGGCGTGTTCAGCTTGCCAAATATAAAAGTTCTTCGACAATTTCCTGGTAATCTGTCTGAGAGTAAATGATCTGTTGGATTAAAACATCTATCCCCACCTTTAGTTATAAGAAGATAAATTTTCTTACATTAAACTAGGCCATATATGTTAATTAATGATTCAATATACTGAGTTCGAGGTAAGCTAATTCCGTTTTAGGTTTCAAAACTTCTATATCTAAAAATTTCGAATTTTCAGTAGTTTCATTTAATTCAAATGATTTTTAAATGATTATGCCCTCACATACTTTAGAACTGTTAGAAATGATACTAAGGCATCAACGTAAACACAAATAGCTAAAAAAAATTGGTTTAGTCAATTTCATTAACTACGATGCAAGTTGGTCGAGGCATATCTAATTCAGGTTATTTTTTAATTTAATATGCCATTTTTCATCAAACTGAGGGATGCTACTATTTAATTTGCAAACTTTGTTCTTACTATACTCCTCTTTATAACCAGGTCGAATTTCCATGAAAACAATTTACTCAATATCTGCATTTAAATCAAAAACAATTTGACGCATTAATCAAGTTTTTCAGATAATGCTATTAATTGCCTAAATGATTCAATGTTTACTACTGGTGAATATGATTCTGAATAATCTACGTTTTTAATTTGATTACATCCTGCTGCAACAAACCATACTTTAAAAATTTCTTTGTCATTTAAATGCTTAATTGTTTGCATCTATTTACACTTTATTATGTTTTCTTTATTTGATCGATCAACTGACTCAAAAACCTTATGTTTATTCCTTAAAAGAAGTTCCGTTTTTTAGAGCGTTTTTTCATGCCACAAGCATTTATCGCTATTTATTTTTTGATCATAATTTATTTGAACGGGTGAACCTTTCAATACTAAATTCGCTGTTATTAGTCAGTTTTAAATCCTTTCAGAACTTCTCAAAATTGTCGTTTTGATCTTTCTGCAAGCCAGCTGTTACTAGTGCTAATTTATCCGATTTCTGAAAGGGAATTTGAGTATCACTTTTGGTAAGTGATAGCGATTCGTTTAACTGGGTCAAATCCTCTATATTCCAATCAAAAAATTCGTTTCTGCTTGTTAAAAATTTACTTTCATCATAATAGATTCATCAAATTTAACTAATCTCTCCCCAATTACTATATTTCCTGTATATCCAATATGCATGATTGTTTCTAGAATAACCAACAAAAATTCCTCGTTTACCAGGAACTGAAAATTTATTAAATTGAAATTCCTTAGGAATAACGAAATAAGCTACACAACTGAAAGTTTTTAAGTAACTTACTTTCAGTTCTTTTTTTGACATAATTCAATTGGAAGTTTCTGCTTGCTTTTGCTTCGGGTGAGATTAGAAATATGAGTACTACAGTTTATGACTTCTTGTCAGAATTTTAATGCCAATTCGATTGTATAATAATGCTCTAGCTTTTTCTACAAGAATTCTTATACTAGCTCGTTGCTTTCGAGATTATAAGGTATAGCTTTTATATGAATTATACCAGATTTTTAGAAGAATTTTTCAATATCATTATTCACAAATTCTAATCCATTATCTATTTGAGACTTTGGATTTTCTTATTCACTAAATTTGCATACCTTTCTTTAAAATTATTTCACATATATTCCAGTTAGTCTTGATTAGACACTTCATATTTAAGTTTCAAACAATAGGAAAATACATTTCAGTATAGTCATCAACCAATATTAAAAAATATTTAGAATTACCCAAAGAATTAGTATTAATTTTTCCGGCAAAATCAGCATGAACCAATTCTAAAATAGAATTATCGTGATCTACATTTATTTTATGATGATTTTTACAAGTTAGTTTTCCCATATCACACGATTCACAATTATAAATTTCAAAATCCTTAACATTTATACTGGTAATATTTTGCATTTGAGACATATATTTTGGATTTAAATGTCATTGTCTTTTGTGCCAAATGTCGTAAATATCAGAACTTTTTACTACATTGCATTCAATAGAGTGAGCAGAAATTTTATCTTTAAAAGGTTCCATGTTAATTTCGAAAAGGTCATTTACATTTATAGCTCTGAAACAATGTCATTATTATTACTTAAAATAAAAATATTATTGTTCTCATCTGATTTTAATTTATAGTTTTTATTAACTTAGATACAGAAAAGAAATTATTTCGTAAGTTTTGAACAAATGAAACATCACTAGAAAAAGGAAAACCATCTAGGGGGGTGTAACTCTATGGGGAATTCAGAAATACTAGAATTTCAGTGAAAAATAGCTTCTACTTAAAGGAAATTATACGTTAAATTTACTCATGAAGTGTAATTATCTTCTTCCTCAGCTTTTATCTGCAGCTTTCGTGAGTTCAGCATTGACTCAAATCAAGGGGGTGGAGGAAGGGGTGCCCATCTTCCCCAAAGCTAAGGGGGACATTACACTATATTTAGAAAATTTCACCCCCAATTCCTAAAACAACAAAAATACATATAAAATGTTTATTTAAACAACAATTTTTTGATACATTTAATTTATCTCAATACGATTCACTGATAGAAATATTTAGTAAAACACAACAAAAGAGAATCATTTGAAGAAAAAAAAAAAAAACAGTAATAGGATCACAATGAAACACTAACATAAAGTGGTGAATTTTTCTCCTTTTCGAAAATTATATCACTTTAACGACGAATTTGATTCAAGTTGTTAAGCCTAAGTTTAATGTAATTAAGCATTTTTTTCCTTCAAATTTAACTAAATATTAAAAAAAAAATTTTTATACAAGGATTTCAAGTATTCGTAATTAATTCCAATATTTTAAATTGGAAATTATTTCAATTATATATCACCTACATAATATATTAGTATATAAAAAAAGCAAAAGTGAAGCATTCGCGCAACAGTCCATTGAGGGCCATGGAGGTAAAGGATCCACAATTTCATGATCAACGGCATGATTGCGGTAATGGGGTCAGGTCACTTTTACTTCTCAGACAAGCTGAAACTGGATGGATTTCAATCTGCCACTGGGGATATAATCATACATAATGTATCAGTTAGCTCTCTCAGGGACTCTCTCATAAATTAAGGATATTTGCAGAAATTGAAAAATATTTCAATATAATATGCATTTCTTTCTGTTTTTCTTTAAAAAAACACTTGTTTAATCATATTTTGACATAAGTAATGATCTCAATACGATATGTGTAATTTAGAAATTTTTTAAAGCTGATATGGTATATATCATAATGAAGGAGAGCTTTTGTTTTTTTGTTTACCTGTGGTAATGGCATGACGCAGATTGTTTTGTATTATAAGTTTAATTTTTCCCTTTCCGCAAAAGAATTTAATACAGTTAATGTGTTTAACAGTTGATAAAATCCTCTAAAAATTGATTAAGTGAAGTGGCCAACTAAAACTTTTCAAAATCCACAGGTCTCTAAATTTTGCTTCTAACTTTCTCTTCTTCATTAGAAAAATCTTTTTCTTCGGCTCTATTGCGATCCCTTACGCGATCAATACTTTCCAATTATTTGTGAACTCATACCAGTGAATTTAATTCTTTTATCAAAATTTAAGAGTTTAAAAGTACGGCACGCAAAATGCTCAGTTTCTTTTCTTTTTTTGTACACCGTAAAAAATTTCGAGCTATGTTGCGCCAAACTTTGGTAATCATTTGCTGACTACATAAATTGGTGTTCAGTTTTACTATATATTGGTATTTCATTAGCTCCAAACAACGAGAGAAGGCTGCACCAAAAATAGGTATTTTGAAAAAACCTAAAAACAGGAAAAGGTTGCACTAAAAATAAGTGTTTTTAAGGCGAGCGAAGGTTGCACCATGATTTGGTATTTTTAAAGTGCTAAAAAGCAGGGTAAGGTTGCACCGTTAT
The DNA here is from genome assembly GCF_982258835.1 of Parasteatoda tepidariorum. Lineage (NCBI taxonomy): Eukaryota > Metazoa > Arthropoda > Arachnida > Araneae > Theridiidae > Parasteatoda > Parasteatoda tepidariorum. Next base: position 4,780,110 of record NC_141766.1, read on the forward strand.
TAAGCACTTTTAAAGAGCCAAAAAGCAAGCAAAGATATCACTAAAAGTAATCATTATTAAATATTTATTAAAAAAGAGGAGAAAATTGTATCATAAATTGATATTTCATTAATACTAAATTAAGAGAAAGGGGGCTATCATAAGTGGGTTATTTAATTAAACTGAATATGGATCAGTTACACTTTAGTGTAACTTTTCCTTATTATTTAGCAGGAAAGTAGAGCACTATATTTATATAAATTAAATATAATTTAATTATTTAAATCTATAGAAATTAAAAAAAACTATTTTTATTTTAGTTGTGTTATTTAATATATATATATAAAATTTTTTCCATTCTTCACATTGATATATATGTAAAATTAAAATTCTTTTCTTCACATGTTATTCGTTAAAGCACCAACAGATGCTATAGAGTAAGTACCACTAATGTTATAAAAAAGAAGAATTTTAAGAAGAAGCAAATTTTTATTACTATGTATTCTGAAATTATTTTATTATTTAAAAACGAAAATAATACTTTCACAAATAAAAATTTATATAAAAGAGTAGACAAAATATTGGATTGGTCAACCCCAATCTCTACTGAAGGAAACATTCCACTGTTAATTACATCGGCGTAGAGAAATAATAAATTTGAAGTAAATTTAGAAATGTAAAAATAATTAAATAACTTGGAAATAATAGCAAAAAATATACAGATCCAGATCAATATTCAAACATAATTTATTCATTTACAATCACCTTGATGTTTGTATACATAGACAGAATGTAATAATTTTTATGCAAAATAATAATCTTAAAATTTAAATATATTATACTTTTTACATATTTTTACATATCGCAGCATTCATGAGAAAAATACCAAATATTCAATCAAAAATATGATAGATAAGTATGCACTTGTTACTAAAAAAGTACATTCAATTCAAACTTATTTTTAATTTACAGTAATTTAAAATCAAAATTGTCTTAGCATACGCCTATATGTTTACAGTTTTGTAATTTGGAAATATCTAAAAGTAATTTTCAATATTTTAATAAGATACTAAATTTCTTTATATATTCTGCCTCATTTGAATTAAAATTTAAACTATAACTAAATTACTTTTTTACAAACATAATTTACTAATTGATAAAAAGATTAAAATTTTTCTGAGTTAGAGAAATAAATTACTATATTTTTTTTGCAAATTAGTAAATGGTGGTGAGTATTTGAGAAAAAGCAATATTTTTATTGCATATTCATTATTATATGTCTTTGAGATTCATATAATTTTCATAGATCAGGTTACTAATGCTTATAGGGTAATCAGAGTAAGTTCATGTTAGCAAGGTATTGTCTAGTGGGCTTTAGTGGTAAGAGCTTGGTCTCCAAAGTAAAAAAGTAAAACTAAGGTTCCTAGACTGGACAAATTTTCCCTCAGTTGGAAAATTTTCATTTACAGATTATGGTACATAAAGTTAAATACATTACTTGAACTAAAATTTATTAAACTGGAAATAATATACAAAAAAAGCAAAGTACATACGTGAATATGATACATAAAGTTTCAAATTGTCATTATATATATATATATATATATATATATATATATATATATATATATATATATATATATATATATATATATATATATATATATATATATATATATATATATATATATATATATATATATATATATATATATATATATATATATATATATATATATATATATATATATATATATATATATATATATATATATATATATGTCAGATGTTTTTTGAGCTGATGGTATAGATTGTTTCAACACAAAAGGCAAACCGTTAAAATGATTTTACAGCTTTACAATTTCAGATTCTAACTATAACACTAAGTACTACATACAAAAATTTTATTATTCATATTTAAATATTTATTCATGATCAAATGATAGATGTTAGGGAATGGCAGCACTGTCTTTCTAATATTTATATTCTGACAGAGGATTATAATGTAAAAGATTGTCTGGTGCTATTATTTTAACTACATCACATTTTTTTTTCAGTTTAAAAACACAACAAAAGAGAAAAAGATTACACACAAATGAAACTTCGGAACCTTTTCATAAAATAATAATTATTTTTCCAAACACAGGTTTTTGATTTTCAAAACTTGAAACTGCATACATTCCTTGTTTGTAAGCTGTTCTTGAAACTAGTACTTTTGAAGTTTGAAAAAACTGTTTATAACCTTCTGGAATTTTGGTAATTTCGTCAGAATAATTATTTTTATCAATAGGTTTAACATTGGTTATAACAATATTTTTTCCTAAGCCTTTTTCTTGATTAAAAGCATTAAAGTTGTTGGTGCCTTTGTGTTAATGAAGAAAGATTTAAATTATTGTAATTTATGCTAATAAAATGTATAGAAATTGAAATAATTTCACAGAAGAAACAAAATTTGAATCCCTAAATTTTTTAAACATAGAAAGATCAATAAAAGCAAGTCATATTTAAAATGATCATCACTTGTATAGATCAAAGAGTTCGTGTTGAGTCTAAGAGGGCGGGATATGGCTGCTGATATACACACAAGCATTTGTTTAAAACTCCACATGTATACTGTTTATGAGGATTGTCTTTTTAACTGAAGTTCTTTTGTTTCATATAAGCAGATATATTTCAGAATAGAGAAAATTACTTCTACAATTAAAATAAAACTTTTTTTAAAAAAAGAACAGACTTTAAATATTACAAAGGATGCATACGACCATTTTCATGATCAATTATGACGTTCAATTTTATGCTCATGTCGTCTTTACCCTCCCTCACAAAACGCAAATGTGGGCTAAATTAATATACATGAATCTACAAAAAAATTAAACAAATAAATAAATAAATAATTTATGGAGAAATAAGTATCTAAAGCAAAGTATCTGTAAGCATCTAAGTATTTTTTTTATTTAGATTTAATACAAAATATATTTATTAACTTTTCAAATACGATATTTTGTTTCATTTAATATTTGTTTCGCTAAGTTAAAAAATATGAATAAGAAAATCTATTTTTCAAAAAAAATTATAATAAGAAATCAGCTTATTTCTAAATGCTCTAAAACAAATCTTGTTCTGCTCGGTATTTCGTTCAAAATTTTAGTAAGATTCGTGGTGAATAAAAACATTTAGTGCTTTGTTTTATTTAACGCCAATATTGGCCACTTTCTTTTTTTCCTACTTCGTGCGCCGAAGAGAAACCCAGTTTCCATGGCAACAGCTGCCTAACTTGAACGGAGTATAATTCGCTTTGAAAATTTTACAACAAAGGCATTTAAGAATGCATAGACAAAAATTCGTGTAATTATGTGACATTACAAACCAAAATGAGTAATATGGAACATGAAAATCGAAACAGAAACATAGATATTGATTAAGAGCTTTAATCCTAACTGAAAGTACATACGATTTTTTTTTGTTCGGTAGAATGCAATTAAAACACGGATCTAGAAAATTTTCCCCAGCGGTAAATTTGGCGGAAAGCTATGCCACTTAAGATTGCCGTATTTACAGTTTATTTGTCACTGGTATTGCACGTTCTGTGAGCATAAAATGGATGTATCTCTTTATTTACTGAAAAAAAAGCCAATATAAATTTTAAAATATTTAATTATTCATACAACGAATATATTTTCCTAGAAGAAATTTTAAAGTAACTCTTTCAGAACAGACAACAAAATTTTTAAACATGATATGAAAGGAATGAACTGTAATAATGCAAATAAATAAGAAAAGTTTACTTACCTGCGAGCGACAATTTCAAAGACAACTTGCATGAGATGATATCAAGCTTCAACAACAAAATCGTCCACCAGTCAACAGTTACAAAATAAGTTATCGGTCACAGTTAAAGCTTGTGCTTCTCATAGTACGAAAGTTTGGTGCAATCGATTGCACCATGAACGTATTTCTCGATCATATTTACCAATTTTTGGCGCAACCTAAGTAAAACACTTTTTCATTTAACCAATTTATGGTGTAATTAGAAACTTTGCACCAAGCGTTGGTTAAGCATTTACCCAGATATTTTACAGTGCAAGCTTAACATTGCAATAACAAAAAGATTTGTTGCATCAGAACTTTCAGAATTCCATTTTTTCGAGCATAATAAACGTATAATAAAATGGATCAAAGTAATCATCCAGTCAAAAAATTCCTAAGAAAATATCCTCCCCCATATAAAATTAATTACCAATGCAGAGTGTGTAACCAAATTTTGCAACACTTTTTAAGAGCTGAAAAAATATTTTTATGTACTCTAAAAATAAAAAAAAAATTGGGATATGAAGTAATGAAACCTTTATTCCTTTTGTTGAAATTTCGTCAAATATTTACATGAAATTATCAAAATCCAATAACATTTCTAAATACTTTACACTGTCATGATAATAGTTCTTGGCAAAAAATTCCTTTTCTGATTTTATTACCATTTAATGCATAATTTTAAATATATTCAATCTAGATTTGTTCATTCTGTTTTTTAAATTGTTAATTACATTTATGTAAAAAATAATTTTCATTCAAAATTACAATTTGAGAAAGTTATCGAGTATATGCTTAAGATTTAAATAAAAACTATATATGAATATATACCCAACGAAAACATTTGCAAGATTAATATTACAGATCATACTTTAATGATAAAGATGTTTAGAGAACAAGAGCTAAGCAAGCCATAATAAATTCACATTACAAATGTAAATAGTTGAATTCTCCCTATTAAATTTTTTTTAAAATTTATAATTTGGTTCAATATTTTTTAATAAAATGATTAAAAACCTCTTTCTATAATAATTATAATTATATGGTCCCTATATTCATCATATGTAAAAAACATGATATTATTGATCTTTTAATTTAAATCATTTTTAAATCAAACAAAAAATATATAAATTTTATTATTTATTTTTACAAATCGGAATCACATAAGATTTTTCACTGTCTTTGCTTAATGTTAAAATGACCCTCAATTTATGCTATTTAAAAACTTGCCTCTGAAAATTATTGAATTTTTTTTTCTATAAAATAACTCAACAAGAGTACTAAAAATTTTAAAATCAAATCCAGTAAACTGAGATTGCAATATTGCAGAGAAATTAGTGTCGATAGTGCGGTATTGGTCCTCGTTAAACTGTGCTACCGTAAAGTGCTCGACTTCGCGCGCAGGTCGTCGGGCTACCGAAGCGGGGGTGCCATCCCCTCCGCAGAGGATAAAAATCGTGATGGCATGTCTTCGGATCATCCTCCGGGATGTTTCCCAGACCGTCGCCAATAGCTCATTGTGCAGCTCTAGTGCGACGTAAATTAACAACAACAACATAGATTTCGAGAAAAGTGGTTAGACAACTAACATCTTTCTATTGCTAATTCTATCTATGAACACTAAAACTGAATTTCAAAAGAAAAAAATATTTAAAAAAATTATTTCCAATTTTTTTTGCTTATCATACAAAAATGCCAAATATATAAAAATCTCAATTTTGAATTTTTTGCTGCTTACGTCGATTTTTCTATTGCTTTTATCTTTATTAAGATAAATTTCATTAGATGTATATTTCGAAGTGATAAAGCTTTGTGATTGCCGACAGTTCAGGCCCCACATGAAAATACTTAATCATTGTATAATCCCCTAGACAAGTTGTGGTGCTGATCTATAAATAAAACAGTGAAAGAACGTCATCGGCTTGCTTGTGTTAAAGACGATTGCGCTTCAATTTGGGAGTAAAATTTGGCAATGTTTAGTTAGTCCCCACGATCAGCGAAAATTCCAGAGATTTTCGGTTTAATTCCAGATGACGAGAGATGAAGTGTATTGGTTCAATTTCAGACGACGGGAGATGAAGAGTATTGGTTTAATTTCAGAAGACTAGAAACGAGAGAGAAAGAGTTGTGCAACAAATGGTGCATTCTCTTTAAATGCGTGTTAAGAGTTTTAAAAGTAGCAACAAAAGAAAAAAAAATTTGCGAGGAAGAAGGTAACTTAGCCGCTGGTTTTCCCCACATTGCATCATAAAAATAAGAAAAAAATTTTATGACGGAAAAGATATTTTTTTTACATCTTTTTGTATTGATACCAAGAATAAATAAATATCACTTCCATTCAAACCTTTTTCGTACAATATTTCTTACTTAAACAGCTGAAAAATATATTTCCCTAAAAAGATTTGAGGTAACAGCGGAAGGTTAGAAATTTTAACCTTGTTATATACGCAAATCTTTTTTTCTTTTTCTTTTTATTAACATTTTGTCGGCGGCTTGAAAATTTGTCATGATAGGGGATTTCTCGTAATGTGCTGAACTTATTGTTACGAGCTTTTACGGTATATTATGTTTTATTTTTAAATATTTCTCTTTACTGATCCAGTAATTGTCTTATTCAACAAAACTCTGAATTTATAGCATTATTTTTATTAGTTTACAATAGATTTTTATTTGTTATTTTATTTGCATAAGTTTATTCTGCATCGAAGAAAAAAATACATAGATTTTATTGTTTTTAACTCTAAGCAATCGAAACTGTTTCAATCGTTGCTTTTAAACTAGAAATAAAAATGTAAAAGAATTACTTTTTACTTTTTTATGTTTACTAGTAAATGTTTCGAGCAGTGCGTTTATTTTTAGCTTTTTGTTTCCCACAATATGGGGTTACATCATGTTCTATTTGTTTTTAACATGTATATTTTAAATTTTTGCATGTAAAAACTATGTGTAACTATGTAGGTCCAAATTTTTTTGCAATTAGTTAATCTCGAAAGTAAGCGCTTTTAAACTGGCACTTCTTGAAAAGTAGCCTAAAGCAATGTATACACAAATGTTGTTCCATTGAACCCTAGTGCACCGTAGATGTGTTAAAAGGGTTCCAAGAGTTAAGACTTTTTTTCTTTTTTAACCCGCAATGATTTTTGAATTTTTTATTATATTTATGTCTAATCAATAAGTCAGGTTTTATTTAATATTTCTGTTGAATTTTTGAAATAATTTAATCCGAAGTCCGAATAAAAAGTAAGACACTTTTTAAGAAAATAAACATATAATTTTTATAATAACAATACACTGAATAAATTATAAAAAAGACAAGCATTAAAGAATTGCATTTGTATTTGTCACCGAGCATTTTAGATTAACTAAAATTGCTAATAAAGAAATATGTCTCCTTGATAACTTTTTCCAACTTTTATAGCAGCTCTTTTAAGTTTTCATATTAAAGAAAATCATAATTCGGGTCATTTTAATCGTTTTTATTTTATGCATATACACCAACAACCAATTCAGTACTAGACTAGACAAAGCTCCAGGACTGTGAATTTAGTTGTAGGACATAAAATTTGATTTAAGATAATTAATGATAAAAGATGAATAAGATAATTCCTTTTTTTTATTTCATTTTTTTTCTTCCGTTGTTGAACAGACGATCCAATTTTGAGTTAAAGACTACTGACGTTCAACTCCGTTGCCTTGTAATTTTGAACCCAATCTAGAAGACGAAGGAACCCCTGGATCAAGTATTGGTTTCGTGGAGGCCTTTTTGAGGGAACTAACCCGCTTTTGCGTTACATGGAGAGAAGCCCCGAAAACACCTCATGGTTAGTTTGACGTCAAGGGGACTCTAACCTATGAGTCTACCACCGAGGATATTTTAAGTCAGCATTGTGGTCGGTCCGAGCTGGGATTGGAGTTCGTATCAACCAGCCATCGCTGGGATTCGAATTCTGGTCACCTCATTGGGAGACGAGGGCTCTATTCTTTGAACCACCACGGTTCCATTCGTCTTATTAAATAATCTTAAAATAAAATAATATATTACTGTTGAATATCTTCACAATTATCTTTATATATTTTTATCTTTATATAAGTTGGAGTTTCATCGAAAAAAGTTAGATCATTTGGTGTTCCATTGTCGATAAAAATTGGGAACCGCTGGCCTAAAAGTAATTCAATCCTGGATGATGGTAAATAATATACATGAAAATAACCGCTCTCCACTTGCCACATGGCGAGTCAACAACAACAAAAAAAAAGCAGAGACTTAAATTAAATAAACAACCGGTCACTTTTACCTATCGTTTTTATTTATTTATTTTAAAGATCGTTTAATGATAAAAGTACATCAATGCAGAAAGACTCTGCAAAACAGAATTTTCATTAGAGTGTCCAATTTCTCTATCAATTCAAAATTTTAATCCTTCAGAATCTATTGATTCTGAAGGATTAATTCATGCGGAAGATACATGTGGTAGGAGATTTCTTTAACAATTTAAATATTTCAAAGTTTTAATGCATATGTTACCGGCAAAGTATGAAATCCGGCATTGTATAGAATGACTAGGCATTGTATAGAATGCCTAAAATTAGCCGGCAAAGTATGAAATGATTTATATTTCACACATTTCCTAGGCATTCTACAGATTGCCAAATGAGAAACCGGCAAAGTATAAAATACATCTCCTATTCGTTTCAAATATCACTTGGCAAGGCTCGTGACTTTTAACGTGTGACTTTTGACTAGTAACAAAAATTACTTTTTTACTCTGCTACATGGAAATGAAGGAATTTAATGAAATTTACATGGAAAAATTTAATGAAATATAATTCAAAATGTCATTCAAGCCTGCCATGTTGCAACAAGTAGGTTAATTTCATATTTTTTTATATGAAAATTTTGTTTCCCTTAATAAGATAGGTTTAAATTCTGTTTTGCATAACTTTTTAATTTTCTTTCCACATTTTGAATAAATGTTTTTCAATGGCACTCTCAGTATTTTTTTCAGAATAACATTTTTATTTTTGAGAAATGCATGTTATTGTGAATTACCGAAATCGGTAGTTTTACATTTATTCGATATTTTAGTACTTACTGATGATAGATTAGAAGAAACATCAGTGTAGGGTATACCGGGCAAATGTATACCGGGCAATGGCACTTAACTAGAACTAGTATGATTGGACCTTTGTTAAATGTTCGAAATATATACTAGGTCTAGTTAATTGCCATTTCCCGGTATACATTTGCCCGGTATACCCAACACTGATGTTTTTTTAAGGTCAAGGGTCACTGCCCGGTATACATTTGCCCGATAATCCTAACACTGATGTTTCTTCTAATCGTAATCTATCGTTAGTAAGTATTAAAATATCGAGTAAATGTAATTATATCCACGAATAAATTAATATCAAATCGGATGTAATAAATATTTCTGACATTCACCGAAGCGACTATGATTGTCAACATTCACCGGTGAAAGTCAACAACCACTGATTTCGCTCATTCACAGTAACATGCACATCATTTACATAATGACCTCATCAGGACGTTTATTTCATACTTTGCCTAAATAGTATTTGTCATTCTATAGAATGCCTAGGTATTCTATACAATGCCTAGGCAAAGTATGTAATACTTCTCACATTTCATACTTTGCCTAAAAACGTCAGGCATTCTATACAATGCCGGCGTTTCATACTTTGCCGGTAACACATACATTAAATGTTTTTTGTCTCCCCAGATATTTTCAAATTAAGTACTTTAAAGTCAGTACGATGAACTAAATTTTTCATATATTTATATTATTTTTATTGTTGAATTAACCTTTTATAACCATAGATAACTTCTAATACTATTTCATCCAAGCAAAAAAAAATTGCAAAAAGTGACTTTCAAAAGAAAAGGATTTATCAATATCAGTCACCGATTCATTAGATTTGAGGAAAAAGTGGCTACTAAGTTATTCGAGTCTACCGGCCACTGGCTACTAACTAAAAATTTAAATTTTCAGGTCTAATATACAAATTAATAACTTTCCACCGGTTTGAAGTAGCTACTTTCGCTGCATTAATTATCCAATGCGCTTTTAACCTTTTATACGTAGCTAGTAAAAACACATATAATGTTTATCAGTAGCGCAACAATGCTGTCAATACGTAACTTATTCATTATTTTTGTCTAGTTTTCTCATTAATCATGACATAAGTAATAAATAAAAAGTATGGAATTTATTGTAGACTTTCGATTCAAATATAATCGAAAATTTCTCCCAAATAGCAAACTGTCTTTATTTATTTATTCCAAGTTATGGTTTCCTCGCATTCAGTTCATTTATTTTCAAACCAGCGAAAACTAATGTCTTTTTTTTTCTTCCTTTAAAGCATTTACCCAAACACATGAGAATTTTCTCAAAAAATCTTTTTTTCAAATAAATGAACTACCATTTAAAATCTCTGCAATTTTCCCGAGATTCGTAAGAAGCCAAATTTGGCGAATCCTGAGCCGGGAAAGTGGATGTTCTGGCGAATGATCTCCAAACACGCCAAATCCCAATCAATATTAGAAAGAATAAAGGACACTACACAGTCGAATATGTTCGCAAGGAAAGACTAGTTCTCAAACTTATTTGGTATATAGCAAAACTATTTTTGGTCAGGACCTAACAGGTGGTAGTGGGGAAGGGTTTCCCCTAACAAAGATTTGGTCGGGATGTCAAGATGCCCGGTGGACGCAGGGGTCTCGTCGCACCACAAAATACTTTTTTGGAGAACATTATCCGAAGATATAACTCTTTATGTAAGTTAACTTTCTTTCTTCATTCAATAAATTTTAGGCCCGACCACCTGTGGTTTGGTGCTCTGTTTATCCTTTCAATTTTTCGTAAAAGATCGATGCTATCGATCGAATTTGTGTCCTTGTCGACCTCTTCTCATCTCCTATTTTGCCTGTTGCGATCTATTCCATGTATTTCAAATGAAAAGAAAAAATTTTGAAATTATTAAACTTATTAGCAAATTATGGCCTTCAAACTAAGTTTTCTTTCAGTTATTTTTGCAAGTTTATTTATTTTATCCATATTATTTTATTTTTTAAAATAATGGCCTTTAAAGAAAATCGCGCTAATTACTAACTTAGAACTGAACACTTTACAAGGGATAGTTTATCCGTAATATATAGCACTGTATAGTAGGTCTGTCACTATAGGTGGGAACCATATAACAATCCCATAATGCAGTATCTGCCATATTAACCTCATGGGATAAATATATTATGTATCAGCTATTGTCGCGTCATTCATCATTTTAGATAAGATATTTAAACTTTGATAAATATGTCTATATTTGATAATACAGATAGATGACAAACTATTGTCTATATACAGATAGATGACAAAATAATACGAGCACTTCTGTAACAACTCTATGTAAACAATCCTTTTGTAAGATTTTACATGGCAAAACTGTTGGCTCAATTTAAAAGATCATGCTTACAGCTTTTAAAAAAGGTGACACTTTTGCCATTGCAAAATTCGGATTGACCAAAATAAAGAAGTGTTAATAGCTTCTTTCTAGCTTTAATAGCAGCAATTTGGAAATCATTCTATAGGAATGTGATATTCATATAAGAATGTTTTTGAATTTATAGTGGTAGTAAAAGAAAAAGAACTTCATACGCTCATTTCGGTTGATGCAAATTTTGCATGGTTAGAAAGACACCATTTTTAAAAACTTCAAGCATGATCTTTCAGATTGTGCCAACACAGTTTTGCTACATAAAGTCTTATAAAATATATGCTGCCAAACGAGAGATCGTTTGCATAGTGTTAGTATTATTTTGTAACCCATTTATATATGTACTGATATATTTAGAAAAATATGCTATATTATTAAATTTCTCATGTTAGATATATTCAAAGAATCTGTTTCTAACTTCAAATATTTTTAGTTAATTGTTCTTTTTATTTACATATTTGCTTATTTTACAAAAAAAAATGGTATTTATAAAAATATATCACTACATTAATATTTCAACAACTTTTTTAAGGTGTATGTAACTTACAAGTGAGGACATAACATAAATGTATTGCATTGTTGTGAAGGTGTCTATTGAACAAAAGTAAATTGTAAACGTTTTGAAAATATAAATTTTATTGAAAAATAAGTGTTTTAGCCAAAAGTATATTTTCGTGTATCATATTCATCTTTTTTTGTAGATATTTATCTACATTTAACGTAATTGTTTTTTCTCTATTAAATAGCTTTTTCAAAAATATAGCTACGTAATTATTTTAACACATTTTTTTAAGATACTAAGTAAGTGCCTTTTGCGAGAGATGATATAAAAGTAATGAACATTATTGTTGGTTTTCGATTATTGATATGTATATTATAGACATTAGAATTTAAAATTCAAGAAAAATGCACGCACTTTGAAACTACTATATTTTATAGAAATATGTGTTTTTCAAACTAAAAGTATGTTTTACTTTATTGTATACATTCATTATTTTGAACTTGATATAATGGTATTTTCTAAAGAGGAAAACAATTTTTTTACATACTAACAGATGACATAACAGTAAGAGTGCTTTTTTAAATTTTCAATCGAACAGCAATGTCAGATAGAAAAAGATTTATTGAAGGGAGAGACATATTGTTTAAATATATATCCCACACAGTAAACTTATGGAAAAGATATAATATTTATTTTTAGATAATTTCATGTCATGTCATTCATCACTATAGATGAGATAGACGACAGATGCATCTATAGTCGTTCTCATGTATCTATTATTATTATTATTTTGCGGAAACTTTTAAATCAAGATCTTTATAGTTATTTGGTAGTAACAGCTATTTGAATGTTTTACAATGATTTGTATACTGAAATTTGTAAATTTGTGTAAGTAACCAATAGTGTGAGACTAATTGAAATAATTTAAGCTATTATAAAAGATATATAAAAGAAATAATAACTATTTTATTCACTTACCTCATTAATAATAGGAAAAAAGTATTTCTCATTGGCTTAATTTTCCCCTAAAATATTTTTTTTAATAAGGTAATATTATTAGATAAATCAAGTGTTAATTATCTGGTGATTTAAGAGGGCCTAGGAAGAAGCGTTTCATTGCAAATTTTGAGTCATCTTCATTACATATGAAATGCGATGATTTTTTATAATTACATTAATAATTTAAAATTTAAGGAATATAAAAATTTAGTTCAGATATATCAAGATTTAACTATGAAGTTTCAAATGCTGAAATATTTTTTTCCAACCTATCAAAATGCAAACAAATTATTGCATCATTATTTTTGATTATGATGTGGATAAGCAATAAAAGTATATGAGGAGTACGGGAAGGATGTTTAACAAAAAATATTGAAATTTAATTACACATAATATGAAATTTATAAAAATAAGAGAAAGTTCAGGGAAATAGTTGTTAATACTTTTGTTCAATGAAACATAGTTCAAAATTTAACATTCATAAAAAAAATCATGCGAATTCAGTGAGATGGTGATAAATAGTTTTGATCAATTACACGCAATTTTAAATTAATAAATAAAGAAGCATTGCAAATTTAGTGAAACCGAAGCTAGTACTGTTGTTCTATTACTCATAATTTCAACTATTTCTCTTATGCCCGACACATTTTTCCAAACAGTGAAAATGTTTAGAAGGACACAGTGATTTCTCATCTCGGCACCTGATTGTAATATGCATTCCAAGTATGACAATCAGTATTACAATTCTATGTATTACAATCCTCTTTAAAAATATCAGCGTGTTCTGAAGAAAGAAATTTAAAGGAAGTAAAGCTTTCTCGAGGACGAAAAATTATAGGCATATCCATTTTTTTAACAACACATATTCATAAAAAGTCGTACTCTAGGGGGGGGGGGTGACAATTGTCCCGGGACTGTCGTGGGTCCCAGCAAAATTTCTTATTAAAAATGCCATGTTTATTAATTAGTTTTTAAAAGAAAATTGTAATTAAACTGTGGAATAAAAACTACATTTTTGTATAAAGGGTCTACAAAAATTCTACAAATTATAAAAATAAGGCTTTTTGTGCTTTGAGGAAAGGGCTCTCAATAAATTCTGTCCTTCGGCCCGTAAAGCATTTGTTCAATCCTGAAAAAAAATATAATTTTCTTAAAATTCCTAAGCGTTATTTTTATGTTTCATTTAAATCGGTATATAACAACATCGTTTGCTACGCTCAAACAAAATCCGACTAATTTAAAATTTTCTAAATTTTGCATTCTGTAACATACTTTTCAAATGCTTTTATTATAATAAAACACTTTCATTACAATTTTATTCTAAATAGTAAAAAAAACCTTTGTAAAAAATAACCATCGAAGTCTTGGACTGAAAACCCTGACTTTTATGATTCAAAATGATTCGTGAAATTTATTAAAAACTTTACTATGGTACAGTATATGTTACCCTAATTAAAATTGCGAGCCGATAAAGTGTGAAAAATCAGCACTATATATTTATTTATTCAGAAATTAATTTCGGTTTATTCAGGGTTCCATTAAGGCAAATAATAATATTATTAACTGATCATCTTTTACTACATTGGTGCAAGAAATAAAAAGAATTTGCAGACTTGGTCGATTATCTCTAGAACTACAGGACCGATTTTAATGAAATTTGATATGTACATACATTGATACAATACAAGACAAATAACCGTTCCACAATTGTAATACACACGCAAGATCGTGTGTAACACTCGTTGGAGTAGGAAGGTATGAAACAGCGGTTGCAGAATAAACAAACAAAATGTTTGGGTGTTTGGTCCCCTCTTGCAGATATACAGGCAATGCAGCGTAATTTCATACTTGAAATAAGGCAGTTCATCATTTCTTGTGGCAATTTCATACCTTTCGAGTACAGCGAGTGTTACGCACGATCATGCGTGTGTATTACAATTGTTGAATGGTTATTTGTTTTGCATTGCATCAATGTGCAGTAAAACCTTTTTTTGTGCGGTGGATAGGGACCGCATAAAAGAAATCGTACAAAAAAATATTCGAAAATTTTATAAATTCTTACATATAATAACAACTTTGTACGATGTACAACCTAACATTTTTTTATGCGGTGAATAGGGACCGCATAAAAAAAGTCGGACTCAGAAAATACATCAATGATTCATGAAATAGATGAGAGAATGCTTTCAATTAAATTAAATAATTAAATTAGACCTAAAGAAATTGTAAAAATATTTAAATTCTTCATTGTACATATACATGGAGAAGTTTTCAAATTATACATTAAATAGCTTGCTGCTATTCGTCGTAATCCAAAACGCGCATCTTCTTGTGATGAATTGGTTGAAAATCGCTTTCGTCGCTTGAAGATAGGATTTCAATTGACTTGTTTTTTGGTACCATAATGTCAGTGATCAGTTTTTGTGACGACGGTCGACTGGTCAATTGCTTGTAAACGTTACGATATTGAGACACGCATGATCTCAGCTCTTTTTGGAATTTTAAGCGTCTTTCCGCATTGGTATCTATTTTAAGAAAATGCGTTTCCAATTTTTTTGAAATATGGATCTCTGCATATATTTTATCTGCTGTAACAGATTCCGGTTCTTCTTGTCCATTTAAGGGAGTACTTATGACTAAAAAATTAAATAAAAATCATAAAAACTACATATAAATAGAAACAAAAGTAATTAATTTATTTACCTTTAATCTCACTATAAAATGAATCCTTAATCATATGAATCGTGTATAAAACTCTGAATACGAATACGTATTTGAGATACGCGCAGACGAGAATTTACAAAATAAAAATAATGGTTTAATTTTGAAATGCAAAGTATTTTAACACAGCAGACGATTTTTTACTGACTTACTTCAACTTGTTTAGCGCAGAATAAATTTTAAACAGAAGAGAAAATGGAGTTGGTAATAAATGAACAAATGAAAATAAATAAACAGAGCATCGTGAAGTCCAGATACATCGTTGTCAAGGAGACCACGCAATCAGAGTTCGTCCACAACATGTATATGCACATTGATAGGAAACATTAAACTGGTGCTAACGCCGCTAAGATTCATATACCGCATAAAAATAAATCGCACAAAAATGAAATCGCACCAAACCAATCGCACAAAAACAAAATCGCATAAAAAAGGACCGCACAAAAACAGGTTTCACTGTACGTACTTATCAAATTTCATTAAAATCCGTTCAATAGTTCTAGAGATAATTGACCAAGTCTGCAAAGTCTCTTAATTTTTTACACCACTGTGCATTCAAACTATCGTTTGTATTTTTTTTCTTCTGTAAAGTGTCTGAAACGAATTTTGAAAGAAACTATTAAAATATATGCAAGCTGCTCAGTACGGAATGCTACACCAGGAAAACAATTTGCAAGGAGAGCAACAGATTTAGCAGCGTATGATATATGTTATCTTGAAAGACTGGATGTTGACTTTCACCAGTGAATGTCAACAATCACATAGTAAATGTCCGAAATATTTTATATTAATTTATTCGTTGATATTATTATATTCATTCGATATTTTAATATCTGCTGAGGATAGATTAGGAGAAACGAGCAAATGTATATCGGGCAATGGCACTTACATAACTATATCTAGTAAATATTTCGGACATTTACTATGTGATTGTCAACATTCCCAGGTGGAAGTCACCAATTTTGATCATTCACAGTAGCATATATACTAAGATTCAGCGCATAAGAAGCAAAGTGAGCTATGTTAGGTTGTTGGTTGGGTGTGCTGTCGATTTTATTCTTCCTTTCTACCTCAAAGTGTGCCAGCATATATTCATCATGGATGATATAAATGAATTCTCAAAGAAATACCCTAATAAATAATGAAAAAATGCAGCAATAGGCCAACCATCAATAAAAAGAGATTCTTCCCCATGCCTAGCAGTGGTTGATGGGGGAGGTGGGTGCAAGAACATTTTTTCTATTTGTCTTTTAGCAGCAAATGTTTTGACAGATGGCAAAAGTGCTGGCATAGGTTGAAACTTATAGAAAGGTTGCGAAACCCAAGCGAAATTCGGATTGACGAAACTAAGGTGAGAAAGTGTTGATACTAACCAGCAAGCGTGAAATCAATCTATAGAATTGCAATAAAGAATGCTTTTAGAATTACAGTGGTATTAAAAAAGGAAAGACGTTCATTTTGGTCGATGCTAATATTGCATGGGTAAAAAGGACTCCCTTTCTATAAGAGTCAAACGTTGTCTTTCAAATAGTACAAGCAGTTTTGCCATGTAAAATTTTCCAAATCATTTGCTGCTAAAAGAAAATTAGAAAATACTTAGAATAGAACAGTTAGTTAGCATAGAATAGTTAAATAGAATAGCTAAAATAGAAGTGTTTGTATTATTTTGTCGATATATTGTAAATATGTTTATTTAGTTTAAGGATAAATAAAACACTGTTATTGCTCTCTGAGAATGTAGAATGCATTTGGGTACTCATAGAGTCATTTTAACTTTAGTCTTTGAAATTTGTTCATTTTAGGAATATTTGTCATTATTTATATAGGTTACGAATGAATCAGTTTATAGTCTTTTATTCTTTTAAAAATTGATTTATAAAGATGAAAACAGCAATGAAATTTTGTGTTATCTTAAAGTCATATCAAGAATTTAGTTTTCCCTTTTTGTTCCACTGAGAGCAATCGTTTTAATTTTCTTTCTCGCTCGACGTAATTTAAAATATTGTGAAATATTCTATTTTTATGTTGCATTATGTACCATTTGTATTATTTTAAAACAATATTATAGAAAAATAATGCAGACGATATATTAAACTGAAAAAGAAATCCAATTTGATCCGGATGTGTGTACAATTAATCACATTGTTAGCAAAAATATAAATATGAAATGATACTTTTTGAAAAAAAGCAATTTAAAAAAACTTTATTCATTTGAAAAAACATGAACGCGTCAGAGATCATATTTAATGCTCTAAATGTAGAACTGGCACATTTCGAGGAGGTTATGGAATGTTTATACCTTCTCAGATAGTAATTTAAAATAATGATATTAAAATAAATAAAATGAATATAAATATAGGAAATGCACCCTTACAAACAAAACACACATTAATAAACTATTTGGGGAAAATATTGCGTCAGAAATGAGAGAAGATAGCAGCTACGATAATTTGTTATTCAAATTTTGCAACATAAAATAATAGAAAGAACAAGTTCCGATTGTATTTTCGCAAGCAGCAATAAAAAAAGAACTTCCATATAATTTCACATCAATATAAAAAAAATTTGTTAACTTTTTTAATAAATTTCCAGCTATCCTGAAAGGAAGGCAATGATGAGTCAATAAAAGTCCGTAATAAATTGCCAAAAATCTGAATTTTCACATTTCAGTGATGTAGAAAGTGCTATAATTAAAGGAATGATAGAAAATTCATTTGTATATTAGGTTAACTTTTATTATGCTAGCTACCACTAAATTGTTAAAACTTTGTTGTTTAATGTTAGTGACTTTAATTCATTTATCTACCACGGTGATCACTTACATTTTGTTTCGACGAGATAAAAGCTAATCCTAAGTTAATTGTCCTATCATTTTTTCTTTCATTTCTTATTTTTTAATGAAAAAGCTTAAACGTATCTATTCCTAGTCGAAAATGGAAGGAACCGTTTTAAGTTCAATTTCGGTTTCAAAAAGCAAATTTCTACGAAGTAAAGAAAAAAACTTAAACATTTTTTTAATACGTACGAATTAAATTTTAAAAAAAATACATTCCTGAAATAATACGGCGAGATAGCTTCCCGTATTGAACCCAAATAGCTAGATAAAGAGAAAATAAAATACTTCCTTTCTTGGTTTTAAATTGAAGAAAGAAAATCTTACTACCACTTTCTATTTAATTTATTAATTTGAGGTCAGGTTTACAACGCCGCACAGATTAATAGATTTACGCAATTAATAACGTGAAATATCTTGCTACCACTTTTTATTTATTTTATTAATCTGGGGTCAGTTTCACTTATCTACGTAGGTTTACAAGTTTACGCAATGAATCATTTTCAAAATCTTTTTTTTTACCGCTTTTTATTAATTTTTTTAATTTGAAGTTGCATTTACTTCACTGAATTAAATAGTAAGTAAAGCGATTAGTTACGATTCGTAAGTGACGCTTTACGTGAATCAGATTCCACCAATGCGACATTCTAAAGTCAAATGTTCATTTGTCATCCTTATTGTCTGAATTTTATGAAATATGGTTTGAGGGGTTATTTTACTCAATAAATCAAAAGCATTAAAAAGTTATTTGTTTCCTCAAAAAAGTGCGTTTTTACGGCACAATTTAAATATTTAGCCCCGGTTACAGTTATGTATATTTTAAGAGATTGTGTGACATATTGCCAAAGCAATTTACAGAATGAAAATCCGACTAACTGTTCAAAAATTATAAGGATAATCTTTTTTTCTTTCTCATTTTTTTATGATGTTTGCATCTTTGGAATTATTATCCCTCTTGACTCTTGATGCCCTTATTTAATATTTGTCAAGTACATAATCATAACTCTAGGAAGAATAAAATAGTTTGATTTGAAGCACCACATTCAACTAGACAAAACTTACTCACCAGTCTTAAATGTTTGTTTGCTAATGGTGAACTGGCAAATGTGAACTTCACGCCCTGGTTTATTGTCATACTTTAAAAATTACTTAGTTATATGTTATTTAAAGAACCTGCCAATAGTTGTTGGCCCAAAGTATTTGCATACTTTAAGTCTTTATAAGAAGCTGACGAATAAAATTTAAATAAACGAATCGAATTTTCCCAGTAAACTACTTGGTGTGATCAGTAGCCGATTACTCTTTCCTAAAAAATAGGTTTCTGGAAAGTATAATTTTTATAATATGCCTCAAAAAATTCTGTGTTGCAGAACGACGAATTATCTTAGACTTTTTAGAATTTTTAATTATGATAAATATAAATAAAAAAATATATAAATAAAAAATATATAAATAAAAAAATATGTAAATAAAAAAAGATAAATAAAAAATATGAATAAAAATATAAATAAAAAATATAAATAAAAGGAAAATTCACTGACGACAAGCAGTTTCTTCAGGAGCACATTAGTATGGAGTGCAAGAACAGTTTTTCAGGGCAAAATACCTCTAGCTGCCCCTAAAAAATAATTAATTGAATTGGAACAAAAATTATCCCATGTGTCCTGATAGTGTTTATTGAGAGAATAAATTTAAGTATTTTTAGCCAATTTTAAAGCAATTTGTGGACAGGCCTATAAGAACCAGTAACACTTTTGGGATTATTATTTTTATTTACAAGGCAGTGGTTCAAAATATAGTACAAAATCATTCTGTTTTTATATTTTCGAACACTATCCATTATTCATATATACCCTTACACTAAAAAATTTCTGATAAAATTACAGTAAAAAGTACTGGCATGCTGAGTGCTTCAATTTTTATCATAATTTTTATCAGGAATTTTTTAAGCAGTTATGTTTCTAGACACTTATTTTATACATTTAAAAAATGGAAAAGTAATAACCATTTAAAAGAGCTGCTATTTCGATTTGAAGTAGTTGGGTATTTCAATACTGAAATACTAGCGAATAATTTGGGCTGCGTAAAATGTGCACTAAAAATCTCATTAAAGCAATTAAATTTTTTTAATGATTGAATCTAGTTCTGATTAATAAATTACGTAAAAGGTTTCATTTTTTCCAACTTTTAACTCTGTGTGTGAATATTTTTATCCGTGTCTGGATGCGAATGTCAGCATTCACTAGTTTTTGGAAATATACGAAACACAATTTAGTTCAAAGAAAATGTTAATGAAACAATTCTTCCTTTCTGTGCCTCGCTCTTCCCAAACGTAGTTTGAATTCCCCAGACTAATCGATATTTGTCTGTTCTCTCTTGAGAAAATTTTGTTCTTTCTAAAATACAAGATGTTCCTTTATGACATTTATCATAAATTCATTTTTAAGTCTAGAAAAAAAAAACGAATCACTACTGCTGCGGAATACGAATCCTAAATTTTAAAGCCTGCTTGGCTGCCGAAAAAAACTAAGAGGAGTTGAAAAACTAATATTGAAATCACCATCAAGTCTCACAAGGCAATCAAAGTAGTTGTCGTGCCACCTTCCTCACTAGTGATATGACAGATTTTGACTTCACTTTTGACAAGGATTTAAAAATTGTATATGTGAAGAGCAATTATTATGAAACACCCTGCATAAATAACATGTTAACGTGCTTTCTGATTTGAAAGATAATTCTCACACTGTTAGAATTTTCATTTTAAAATTACGGTAAAATAACCAGCAGAAGTCTGTCACTCCTATTAACTGTAAAGCTTACGGTTAAGAACGTTTCTTTACTTTTAAGGGTTTAAAGCATTTGCCCAACTAGTATGGTTAAAAAAAATGAATACAAAACTATACGGTTTTTTAAACTATTTACCTCTATAATTTCAAAGCCGTAAAAGTGAAAGTTAGCAAGAGAGGAATGGAGAAAATTGCGCCAACGCTGAGAATGAAACCCCCGCTGAATCACTCATGAGTTTGTTAGATATGCCTTCTTAAAATTTAATCTCTTAAAATGAATGATATTTTTCTTAAAAGTATTAATAAAGCATCAAGAAACATCTTTTTTGTCTTACAAACAGTTGCAAAGAGCCGTGATGGCTCAGGGGAAGGAGCGCTCGACTTTGAATGAGGTGAAATGGGTTCGAATCCCACCGATGGCTGGTGGGTACGAATCCACATCCGGCTTGCACCGACCACAGTGCTGACGTGAAATATCCTCAGTGGTAGACGGATCATGGGTTCTAGTCCCTTTGACGTCAGGTTAACCGTGGGAGGTTCTCATGGTCTTTCTCTCCATGTAACGCAAATGCGGGTTAGTTCAATAAAAAAAAGTCCTCCGCGAAGGCAAATTTCTCCCAATACTTGATCCAGGAGTTCCCTTGTCTTCTGGATTGGGTTCAAAATTACAAGGCTACGGAGTTGAACATTAGTAATCGTAAACCCAAAAATTGAGTCGGCTGTTCAACGACTGTTGTAAAACATTCTGTATTATAAAATCATTTAATAATACAGCGACCTAAAATATCCTTTTTACACAACTCAAATCAATATTTACATACATACATATATATTTTAATGGGGTTTCAGTAAATGTAAAACTAGCTCTCGCCAAAACACAAAGCACAATTATTACGGGGTCGTCCCAAACTTCATTCTCAGAATGACTTAGTTTATTACAGTTGCAATTTTTTAGGTATCTCTTCGTATTCAAAACACTAAACGATAAAGTAGTTTTAAGAAATATAAATTCGAACAATGTCAGTTTAAAAAAAACTATTATAAATTAATCGGACAACCTTGTGTAAAGAAGCTGACTTCTAATATCTTTTCAAAAATGGCTAATTAAACGAATATGTACTAAGTGATTTAAGCAAATGGCGAATTTATTTGGATCCATTATTATACTCTTTAAAGAAAGAAAGCTAACTCCAGAGTTGCGGATATGAGATTTAGATTAGTTAAAATATTTTAAAGCAATGGTTTAAATTTTATGGATTTTTCAACATCATGATCACTTACATATACATTAATATAAATCTACCCTCTATTTCATTAATTTTTCTAAAAAAATTAATTCCACGCTTTGCGGGTGTGACATGAAAAAGACAGGCATCCTTCAGTACCGTCATTCGGGGCTACTTTGTGCAGGATTTCGCAGTTTTTGAACTTTGACATGTAAAAAAACTATGTTAATTCAAATTTTAGTAAAATTTATCGATATTATATTCATAACTGGACTCAGACGAGTGAATTTGATCAATATTGGCATTATTTGAATGTAATATTTACGAATAATAAGTCAAAACATACCTTGCACAAAGTAGCCCCCAAATGGGCTACTTTGTGCAGCGATAGGAATTCAGTTTAATAATCATATTTTTAGTAAAATATTGATATAAAATTGTTAAAAAAGTTAATTGTTGGCATTTTTAAAGACAAAAACATCAAGATGTGTAAAGATATTAGTTTGAAAATAATTTTCAGCGTTAAAAAAACATTTTTTTTTTTTTAAATTTTTCTTAAAAAGAATGTTTATTTCAAAACATTTGAGTTTAAACAAAAGGAAACCATATACTTTTTTTAACATTGAAATGGATGATATTTCAAAAATAATAATTATTACATATTCATTAACATTTATAATATTGATAAATTTGAACATAACATGCTTGAATGAACATGACAGAACTTGCTCTTCAGTTTCTGTCAAAATCACCTGATGTCCTACAAAATATATTTTTATGTGTTAAATCGTTTGATTAATTTATTAGAAGAAAAATAATAGTTTACCAGCACGTTTCATGTGTTTCTTGTGAATTTTATTAGAGATAGTATTTCTGTGGATTTTGTACTTCCGAGAAGCTTCTGCAATCGACATACCACCAGCAACTGCTTGCAAACATTGTTGCAGCTTTTCTAAAGTGTAATCACTATAGTTTCTCGTTCCAGGTATTTTTTTTATAACGTCTGACCATTTTTCTGTCGAAAAAAAAAACGAATGAAACTTTGCACAAAGTAGCCCCAAAGTGCTTTTTTTTCATTTTCCGTTTATTTGTTATTAATTTTCAAATTTTTTTTAACGCTAACATGATATAATTGTTTATTAATATATAAATAAAGAATTTTGCACTTACGACAATTGTTTTATCAACGTCTTTGCATTTCACAGCTAAAGTTTCCACGCACACTTCTCGACATCCGACGTCCTCGGAAAGTTGTTGACATTGGATGAACGAAACACACTCTGAGATTGTTTTAAAACTCGAAAAAATGTTTGTAGTAATAGAAGAGACTTCTATCTTCAAATTCCACGCATTTTTAACGTGAAATAAACATAATACTGAAGAGCAGCACTTGAAAAATGCCAAATTCGAATTTGCACAAAGTAGCCCCCGCTGCACAAAGACGACTGCGAATGACGGTACTCAAAATTATTCGAATTACAGCAACTGTGTGAACTTTGTTGTTATGTTAGACATTAATGGTATAAATAAATATTCTATGAAAAAATTAAATTACCTTCTTGATTCTTGCTTGTAAGAAATATTCTTTCGTTGCGAGTGTAAACTGTGTAATAACCAGTGGCCCTAAAAATTACATTATTTTTGTAGTTTACTACAATTACAACTTCTTTGTTACAAATGTAGTTAACAACAACTACTTTTTTTAAATATTGAAACTACAAACTACTTTCGAATTGTAGTACTTACTTCACTGCTCTAAGGATACGAAATTTAATGGAAAACTTAATATACACCTATGTTCAAAATGGTTTTGAATAAGAAATTGGCTTGCAATAAATACAAGGAAATCACTAAGAAATATTTATTAATGTTTACAAGAGCAAGTTTGTTATTCCAAAACATTTTTTTCGAATTTGTTCATTCAACTTCAACTTCTTGTGCCTTTTCGGGCAGCGAATGTTTCATTTAAGAAAGGCGAAATATCAAATAATTGCAATTGTTTAACGCTATTTTAGTTCCTCTAAGAAATTAAGTACATCGAAAATACGTTTCTTTGAAATAACATCAATCTTTCACGAGTTCGCATATGAAAATTTGACCAAAGTGATTCTATTTTTTGAAATGACTCGTTTAAATACATAATTTTAAATATTGAAATTCGGTTCAGCTGGTAATTTTCATTGCATCCATTGACCGACTCGCGAAGACCATCAAATTACGAAAAATGGTTTCTTTTAAACTAAAGTTCAGGAATCGCTACAAACTACTGGTTTTTTGTATCCCACTCTTAGACCACTGGTCATAACCAATTAGACAAATATTTACAATTAATACCTTAATGAATGAATAATATTAAAAATTAATAATTTTCTTTCATTTTTCTCTTTTCCTTCTACGCTCTCTTTAATAGACATTCTGCATATTTAAGAGGATTTGCTTTTTATCTCTTTTCGAGCATTTCGTCACTTCATAAGAAAGTATCAATCGAACAAATAAAGCATTCAAAGTCCAAAATTACATCTTTAACAAATTCTAAACATTTTTATTAAAATGATTTAAATTTTTGATCAAAAGTTAAATTTTCTTTCTAACTTTATAAGCGCTTAAATTACATTTAATACATTTAAATTTCAATTACTCTTTTATTTATTTCTTGATTTTGTTTAATTTAAAAAAATTATATGAGAAATCTGATCCTAATATTATATTTGCTTTGAAAATTTAATTTCTTTCTTTAGAATTCAACATAATTCTCATATAATTAATCATATATCATTTACAAAAGTATTTTCCTGAAGAAGCAACAACTTATAAATCAAAACAGAAATAATAAACAATTGTACGTAATGTCTAAGCTCAAATCAGGCTAATTTTGATTTATTAACTGGATTCACACTACTAAATCAAAGGTTGCTGTTGTCATTTAAATATTTTCCAGTATATAATTTTTACATAAATTTGCTTTATCGATTGCTTAAATTACATTTGGATTCAATTTGAAATAATGTTGTAGGTATGACTTTAAATAAAAGTCACGCCCCAAACAGAAGTATGTCACCGTCGCACATGTACAAAGCTTAATAACTTGAATTAAAATATGTAATTCTTTTTTGTTTCTGGAATTCAAAGTATCTTAATAAACTATTTTTGAGTGCAAAGTATCATAACTTTCCCTGAGAGAAATTTTTCTGTGGAGATATAAATGTAACTTTCTGTTGCAGTTGTTACAATAATTAAGAGTAAAATTAAATAGTCTTACTTTTTGTAACGAAGAGCAATTTTCTGTGGGCAAGAAATAAAACCTATCAGATTGTCATAATTTTAGAGATTTGCAGAATTACTTGCCTAGCTATTTGCAGACAAGACCATGAAACAAACATTTTTGGCGAAGTCTTTTCACACACAGTTCATAAATTAAAATAAGCAAGTTAATGACAAAATTTTATTCTTTTTCATTAAAACATGTGTGGGTGAAATAGTATACACCTTTGCAGTTAATATTCAAAATTTCAAATATATTTCAAGAAGTTATAATTCTCATCCTCGTATCCACATTTCTCTGAACTGAGCGGAAAAAAACAATCCACATTTCTCTGTACTGAGCTAGTTTGAAAAACTGAATAGATGCTAAGCCCATTTTTTTAAACGCGCATTTCGACGCGTGTCAATTTTCTTAAACACGCATTTTAAGCTGCGTCCATATTTTTAAACACGCATTTTTATCTGTCTCCATTTTCTTAAACTCACATCTTGAGGTGCGTCCATTTTCTTAAACATATTTTTTAAACTGTGCCTATTTTCTTAAATACACATTTAGAGCTGTGTTCAATTTCTTAAACATGCTTTTAAACCTGTGCCCATTTTCTTAAACACACATTTTGGGCTGTGTCCATGTTCTTTAACACGCATTTTGATTTGTCTCCATTTTCTTAAACACATATTCTGAGGTGCGTCCATTTTCTTAAACATGCTTTTTAAACTGTGTTCGTTTTCTTCACATATTTCCAGGTGTATGCATTTTCTTAAATATACTTTTTAAACTGCGTCCATTGTTTTAAACACACATTTTAAGCTGTGTCTATTTTCTTAAACACGCATTTTGAGCTTTATCTATTTTTTTAAACATGCATTTTTTGCTGCTTCCATTTTCTAAAAAAACATGCATTTTTAGCGATGTTCAGAATCAGAATTTGACATACTGAAAAAATATTGCTCAAGGTGACTATTTTCTAGATAAATAAGCGATATTTTCGTTTGGATTCATTAAATACGCAATTTTATTCCTATTTTATGAGCAGATATCTTTTATCCAGCTTGCTCGTCCTCTTCTTTGGAAATGGAAAATTGAGGCAATTTCTTTTTAAACGTGGTAATCGTGTTCTTAATTGTGCTTCAAGAAATAATTCATGAAATTTTTCAAATTAGCATTTTAAATTCTTCAGATAACAGACAAGAAACATTTTTTAGTGAAGAAGGTCATCGAGAAATATATTAAACTAAAGGGGATTTATACTTATTTGCAAAATAGCTTTGGAGTAGGGAATTTTTCCGTGATATCAAATAATTCGTGTTATCGAAATGCTATACTGTATTCATTTTATTGGTATATTTTTACTCAGGCTGTAAGTTCATTTAAGAGTGAAATTTTTCTTCGTTATTACCTTTGATATAAATGATACAAATAAGTACCGTCATTCGGGGCATACTTTGTGCAGGATTTCGCAGTTTTTGAACTTTGACATGTAAAAAAACTATGTTAATTCAAACTTTAGTAAAATTTATCGATATTATATTCATAACTGGACTTAGACGAGTGAATTTGATCAATATTGGCATTATTTGTATGTAATATTGACGAATAATAAGTCAAAACATACCTTGCACAAAGTAGCCCCCAAATGGGCTACTTTGTGCAGCGATAGGAATTCAGTTTAATAATCATATTTTCAGTAAAATATTGAAATAAAATTGTTAAAAAAAGTTAATTGTTGACATTTTTAAAGACAAAAACATCAAGATATGTAAAGATATTAGTTTGAAAATAATTTTCAGAGTTAAAAAAAACCATTTTTTTTTGAAGAATTTTTTCTTAAAAAGAATGTTTATTTCAAAACATTTGAGTTTAAACAAAAGGAAACCATATACTTTTTTTAACATTGAAATGGATGATATTTCAAAAATAATAATTATTACATATTCATTAACATTTATAATATTGATAAATTTGAACATAACATGCTTGAATGAACACGACAGAACTTGCTTTTCAGTTTCTGTCAAAATCACCTGATGTCCTACAAAATATATTTTTATGTGTTAAATCATTTGATGAATCGCATTAGAAGAAAAATAATAGTTTACCAGCACGTTTCACGTGTTTCTTGTGAATTTTATTAGAGAGAGTATTTCTGTGGATTTTATACTTCCGAGAAGCTTCTGCAATCGACATACCACCAGCAACTGCTTGCAAACATTGTTGTAGCTTTTCTAAAGTGTAATCAAGGTAATTTCTCGTTCGAGGTATTTTTTTTATAACGTCTAACCATTTTTCTGTCGAAAGAAAAACGTATGAAACTTTGCACAAAGTAGCCCCACAGTGCATTTTTTTTTCATTTTCCGTTTATTTGTTATTAATTTAAAGAAATTTTTAACGCTAACATGATATAATTTTTTATTAATGTATAAATAAAAAATTTTGCACTTACGACAATTGTCTTATCAACGTCTTTGCATTTCACAGCTAAAGTTTCCACGCACACTTTTCGACATCCGACGTCCTCGGAAAATTGTTGACATTGGATGAACGAAACACACTCTGAGATTGTTTTAAAATTCGAAAAAATGTTTGTAGTAATAGAAGAGACTTCTATCTTCAAATTCCACACATTTTTAACGTAAAATAAACATAAAACTGAATAGCAGCACTTGAAAAATGCCAAATTCGAATTTGCACAAAGTAGCCCCGAATGACGGTACTCAAAAAGTAAACATGAATGTTTGTTTCAACTATTTTGTTCCCCTTACTACCACTTTAACTTTACTGCCGATAGCTCCATATAAGAAAAAAATAAGCAAACGTCGAAAGTTAAGAACTGGCTGTAACTGCTTGTTAATACTAAGTTCATTTATTTCAAAGCTCCAATTTCTTTATTGTTTTCTTAATTCAGTATGTAAGCTGTTGTAAATATAAAGAATACAAATACTGAGAATAATATATAAAAAAATGCATACATAAAGAATACAAATATACATAAATATATAAAGAATATAGGAATAAATAGTGAAAAGTGGCTATAAATGTGAGACTTTGGACAGTTTCTGTGCTCGTTTAACTTTATAAACGAGACTATAATATCAAAAATTTGTAGTACATCTTTGCTTATACTAAGTGTACGTTTTCTTCTTCATTTTAGTTCGATATAGCCCTTTAATAGTGTAATTTTATCTTAACGGCATATTATTCTCGACAGATTTCACTAATTCTTAACTCTTTAACGCAAAATTCTCATTTTTCATACTTCTTTTTATTATTTATATTAATTTAAGTTGAAAAACGGAAAAAATATTATATTTAGCTTTTTGATAATTTTAAGTTATGAAATACAACCTAAGACACCAGTGCCTCTTTTTATATTAAAGATAATATCTTCCAAACTCGACTCATTTCCAAGCAGTTATTTATATCTAAGAGAAACAGCAATTCATAATTGAAATTTGTTTGATTTACAAAATCAGTTAATGATGAATTTTTGAATATTCATGAAGAATAATTTTCAAAATTTTTTATTTTGGATTTTTTATTTAAATAGAATTCCGATACTCTAACAGATTTTTTAGTAGCTATTAGACTGCTTTTTATTATAAGAAAATACCAAAATATATCTTTACTTGTAATTAGGGCACCAGAAAAAAATACATAAAAGGGACACCGGTATCCCATCTGAGCCAAAGGATCTCTAGTTCTAAATTAATCTAGTATATTTTTAAAGATCGAAATTTGTTTGATGAAATTTGTAAAAACTTTTTCATTGCCTTATTTCGTTTTGTCTGTTTATTCAATTTAAATTTTTCTTGTGAATTTCTAAAATAGTAATAGAAAGCTCATCAAAGATAAATTAATTAACATAGCTTCAGAAATTTGAAGGAAAAAGTTCATTTATAAATTTACTGAAACAATTACTTTCCCAATAATATTTTTTTCTCACACTGAGAAACAATGTTGACCTAATCAAATTTTCTACCTTGAAACAGTTTTTTACTTTTTTTTTTCAAATGACAGCATTTGAAAGGATTCGGAAACACGTGATCTGATGAGAAATCAATTGTGAAGCGCAATATACGATCCGAAATGAATTCTATATAAAATAAATAAGTATGTAGAAATGCATACGATACAAACAAATAACGTTATTTCACTATAAAAAGCTGAATTTCGATTAAATTACTTATCTATTTATGTCCGCCATTTTTTAATCATATTTTAAGGTGATTTCAAGGTAAAGGAACAATTAGAAATTGTAATTTTACTTAACTTTTTTTATGAGAAGGAATTTATTTTTTACGCCATTTTTCAATAATATTTCAGAGTTATTGAGAACAATTCAGAATGATTGAGGTAGAGAAGCAATTAGAAATAATAATTTTACATAGCTTTTTTTTATGAATTTGAATTTATTTTTTGCATTATTGTTCAATAATATTTCAGAGTGATTTCAAGGTGGAGATAATTTTACACACATTTTTTTATGAATTACAATAAAAATATTATGTATTCACATTTGCTACTAATGTATTTCAAACATAGATACATATTAGCAGAATCTATTTTGACAAACATATTTACTATTTTAATATATGGACTATACTGTAAAAAATTTTTAGTCTATCTCAACAACGAAAATTGCAAATAATTTACATCGAAGAGGTGTAACAAAGCACCATACATAACTCTTGGATCTAGATGTTTCACAAGGCAAAAAATTGTCCGAGGCAAAGTCAAACCTTGATTGTGAGCAAAAACTGTTGATTGTCTGACTATTTCGTAAGTAAAACATTGACGAAAATAATTCATAAATGGAGTGAATGAATCTGAGCTTGTATAAGCTTTATCAACTGTTGGAGTTAAGATTTAACTACACCTTACAAAGTGTGTATGATTCATTTTCAATTCGGAATTAAACTGAAATAACATACCACTTCAACACCAAATTTGGACTGGTATTACCGGTATAAATGCAGCTTTTGCAGTGTGTGGTTTCACCCTTTTAGATCAAGAGGCCTTTACCGTCATGACCAAATTCTACCATCAAAGGTGTGTAAACAGAGTGACAAAAAGTAAAAAGTAAAATTTAATTATTGCTTATTAATTTTCCTCAGTAACAGTACAGTACTTTGGACAGTATTAAGTCAGTGCTTGGTTTTTTAGAATATTAATGGAATTCTTTCTGACAAAATTATATCAATACAAATCTTCAATTATCATTTTTATATAGGTAGCATAGATTTGTCAATAGTTAAAGTTTTGAAAAATATCATTGTTTGTGCGTAATTTTTCAGTCAAAGAACTTTTCAGCTTCATCCAAATAATTTTTCATTCGTTTGGATAAAAATAAAAATAGCTCTTAAGAATTCTAAACACAGATGAATATAAAGTATTTAATTACCTGGTGAAGCAAAACAACACGAATGAAACACGTGTAAAGTTTTATGCTTTTCAAGTTATTTTACTTTATTTATACACTGTAAAAAATTCTGGATAAAATTCAGGTAAAAAGTACTATTACCTGAGTGCCGGTACTTTTGGCCATAAAATTAGTTTTTACTGTAAAATTGTAGGGAACATAAAATCTGATGAACCGTAATTTTCGCAGTAATATTTACTGAATCATTGAAATTAAATAAATATTACTGTGAAAATTATGGTACAAAATTTCATGGTAGAAATGAATTTTGTGGATACTGCACTCAGAATACCAGAACTTTTTACCGTAATATTATTCGGAAATTTCAATAGTGTACATAGAATGAAGTATTCCCTATCCTCATTTGGATACTATACCGTTCCGAAATTATTTAGCACATTAATTCTTTGAATATGTAGAGGATTATCTAAAAGTAATCAGGTACTATTCTTCCTATTCTGATAAAGTGAAGCCAATATTTAAACTTTCTTATGAAAGATATTGTAATGTGGAAAATACTCCATCATTAAAATTTTGTTGAGTATGAAAAGCATAAAAAAATTAAAATGAAAAAGGCAATTTAAAGATGCATTCAACTGCGGATATACAAATTTAAAGAATTAAAGGAAAGAAAGATTTGCAAGTGCTTTTAAAATAAAATAAAAGAACTGGAAAAGTCATTAAATAATTCGTCTGTATTCATTGGAATAGCCAACGAGGAATCCAAAAACTCAAGAATTTTAATGGCTTCGAAATAAATAATCAAATAGCATGCATGCTGTAAAAGACAAAAAAATGCTGCCCTTATTTGTTTCTAAATTGTTTTTCTTCTAACTATAATTTTAGAAAAGTTCAAAAGATTAATGAGAATTTCTAAAGAATTAGATAAACTGCATAGTGCGGAAAAAACATAATAAACTAATGATCGTATATTATTAAACTAGCATCATATCTTTATGGTTGAAGGGGACAATCTGAACTATGATATTTAAAAGGAGCATACTATATTTTAAGTTGCGAACCAGATTCAAAAACGAAACAAATATTTTCCCTCAAAAGATGACCACAATCTGGAAAATATGGTCTCAATTCTTAAAGTGGCCGGAAGTTTGGTCGTCTAAATTTACCTTTTGAGTGTTTCACCATATTTATAAAATTATTTAAGCAAATCAAAAAATCCTTGAGTGAAATTGTAAAATTCGCTCATCTTAAAAACATTTTTGCAAAATCTTATTCTTTAAATTTATTTATTTTAATGCTGATGTTTAGGATAAAATATTTAAAATTGTATTAGTATACAACTTTTTAAATTATTTCAAACTATATAATTTTAAATGAATAAACCCAAAGTTTGAGCAAAATCGTTCAACTAGATATTGAGAAATCAAAATTTTGAAAAGACGACTACCTTAAACTATTTGACTAAATTTTTCTCGAAATTTTTGATATTTTCAAATGAATGCATTTACTTTAAAATGATATTAATGAAGCTATTCTCATTATTAAAATAAATAATAAAAAACTATGAATGACATTAAAATAATTAAGTTACTAACTCATAATCAAAATAAATAATAAAAAACAATAAATGACATTAAAATAATTAAAATTTGCAACAAAAGAATTATTCTTCGATGAACTATGTAGTTTTATAGTCTTGTACAAAATGTTTCAGATGCGTTTAAATAGTTCCATAATTTTGTACAAAAACTTTCAGATTGACTTTAATAGATCCATAATTTTGAGCAAAAATATTCGCTTAAATAGTTTCATAACTTTGACCAAAAAGTTTTAGATTCATTTAAGCAGCCTCATAATTTTTAGCAAAAAGATTGGCTTAAGTAGTTTCAGAAATACGATAAAAAAATTTACATTAAGTTATACATTACAATAAATTTATATTAAGGTTACATTAAAATAAATTTGCATTAAAGTAAAATTTACATTAAGGGTGTGATATTTTGAGAGGGCGACAACCCCACAGAATCCAAAAGAAATGTTTGTTCAGACAAAGTACTTAATTAGCATATTTGAGTACCACCTCAAGAACGCTTATTACGTCCATTCATTTGAACAAAAGTTATTCAGATGCACATCGGTATCACGACTCGGATCGGGGAAATGCTTATTGTCCCAGAAATTAATAACTTTTAATGAATATATTTAACATTAAATTCCAGAATATCAATGCTTATACTATCCCTTAAAAAATTTAAGGTGTTTTTGAGGTGTTGATTTAAAGTTTATTGGAAGTTGAGTTCAAACAGAACCTTAAGAAATTACCTCCCAAGGCTTAAGACAAATGAAGTTATTTTATTAGCACTTGAGGTTTTTTAGGATTGATAGAAATCTACCTTAGAGCAACCAGTTTATAGAGGTTGTTTTTGAGGTATGTATGTTATTTTATCTACATTTCAAGGTGAATAATTTTACCTGATCATTAAAGTATTGTTGAGCTATATATGAGGTTGATTTTAGTAGTTGCAGATGAGGTTGAAATTATTATTGAGGATTATGTTATTGAGGTCTATTGATGAAGTTATTTTTTGGTGCAAAACATAACCTCACACCTGTCTACCTCAAAAACACCCTATTTTTTAATAATGAATAGGCATGCAAAATTGTTGGAAATTGTATAGTCATAGGATCCGTAATAGTTAGACTACAGACAGACCAGAACATTTGTTCAAAATAGAAGTACCCTCTACTAACATATGTTCAAGTAACCAAGCAAACACTATAAATTCAAGCCATCTTTTGAGGGACAAAAAAGAAGCTACCAAAATAAAGATTTCCAAATTGTATTGGAAAAACAATTGATGATCACAGAATTGTCCCATTTTTGCTATTTGTTGTTCATTTCTAATTGTCTAAAGGTTAATTACCTATTATTATTCTTGCACCCTTGAGATGACTGTCATAATTATATGGATTAATTTCCAAATAATGCCATATATAACACACATATTCGCTCACTTTTTTTACCATGCTTTAAATACATTAAGCGTGAGACAAAACAATAAAAATCTAATTGATTGAACGGGATTTCAAATAAATGTTATTTCTTTCATTCTTAAGCCTTTCTTTAAAGACTGTGTTGCTATAACGATTTTTAGCGAATAACAAATGTTGTTGTCGGTTGAATAAATGGTATGACTCCCTTGACAGTAATACGCAATAAATTCTCATTCGAGGTTGAAAAATTGTTTTTATGTTAATCTAAGGACTTGGGAATACTTGATTTTGTTCACTAGATTTTCGAATTATCCGTTAACTTTTTGACATGAGTGTACACTGCGCAAAATAAAAAGGATATTATTTTAAGTAATTTTAGTTCTAATAATTGGGCTTTCCCGTACTAAGTGCCAATCTTAATGATTTAAAAGAGTAACCTCAAATACATTAATTAAATAGCGCAGACTATAAATTGAGTTACAAGGACAGACTCGGAAACTTACTTTCTGTGAATAAAAATTTTTTTTTTCAACTGAGTTTTGAACATCAAAATATCAGGGGTAGTCGCAATTTGAGAAATTATATTCCAATAGTTTGAACTCTATTAAATGTTAGTTTCAGATTTTGCACGGTTCATCCTCTAAAGAATATGGAAACCTTCATTTATTGAGAACTATTCAACCGACTTCGGTACATTAATGTCGAATTCAGTTTCTACATATTTAGTCATATCCCGTAAAGTTTTTAAGAAAATTGAAAAAATAAATTTTGCACACAATTATAAGATTCGTTTCTCCAAAGATATAACTATGTAAAAAATATTGTTTAATAATTATTTATTACTTTTTATTATTTTATTTGATAATTATAGAAAAAATATTGAATAGTAAGGTATAAAATATTTGACATAATTTTAAACTATGTATTTTTAAATGACAAAATTTGATCAAAATTGGGCAGACCAATCCGTTCAGTTGACCCTATTGTCAATTCCATGGTGGATCACGCGACATCTAGCGTTGTTTTCCAAGAAGTAACATTGGTTTAACCCATAAAACTGCTTACAGACAAATATAATGTAGTAAAAGCGTTGAACTTCTCACAAATTTAGAGCAACGATCTCAGTACATAGCCAGGGAAATACCCACACCATAATTACAAACCCATGGATTTGCAATGAAGATCTGTGTCCAAATACTTATTGTATATAATGTAAAACATCCATGAGTGCCCGAACAATTATTGTAGATAGTATGCATGGCGCAAAATAGAACTCCTTTTTAACCTATTTAATAATCATGTACTGGGATTGAATTTTAATTATTTGTAGACCCAATCTTAAATCTACTAATTAGTTAGTGCAGATGATATTTTTAAGTTTCGAAATCAAGCGCAAAAACGTTCTTTCTCTGTATAAATATAAATTTTGTGGCGGACCTTAAGAATATAGGGAGGGGGTAGCCGGAAAATATGGTGATAATAGTTTAGGCCGGTTGAAATTTTGAACTCCTTCATGTTGGTTTCAGTTTTTGCATAATTCACCAACTCAAAGACATATTTAAACTTAATTCTAGCTATCCCATTCAAATTTTGCTTTTTTCATACAAAATTACTTATATTGGTGTTATATATCTTACAATTTAAAAAAATTTTGCTTTATTAATATACTAAATAATTATTTAAAACACAGAATTAATTTTGAAAAAACAAGTGTTGCAATTTTAAGGATTTTTTTTTCTTCAGAAAGAGTAAAATGCAAAAATCATTGGGGGCCCAAATTTACGACAGCCCTCCTGTCCAAACTATTGGGATCATATTTGGTAACTATTCCCTATGTTTTGTGATTACTAACAAATCAAAAGCGCTTCAGTACTGCATCCGCTATAAAACAAAACCTTTTATTTACGCTTTTAAATCAATTTGCGCTTCTGTTTTCATATTTTGCTATTTGGTAATCTTATTACTAAAAGTTTTACTACTCGCTTTTTAGATTTCGCTTTATGTTTTGTTCTGTTTTCACTCTACATTTCATTTTCTGTTTTTTACGTGATGTTTAAAACTTAATGTGTTCTATTCTATTTTGCTTCAGAAAAATTTTTAAGTACTCCTCACACTATTCTATTGATATATTTTGCTTTGGCTATATTGTTACAATATTAGAAAGCACTTCATTTTGTGGATATAATCGTACAAGCTGATGAAAAGATTATAGCTTTTTTTCCGGATTGTTATTAATTTTTTTTAAAAATAATTTTCTTCTTCTCTTTTTTCATTATTCTGTAATTTTTTCCATATTTTCTCTACATTTTGAAACTTTAAGAGTTCTATACACTTCTAGCTTGTGCGCAGTAAATGGAACTTATTGATTTTCTTCGTTTTTCTCTTTTTTCTTTTTCTCCTTTTTGTATTTATTTATTGTGCTATATATGTAGTAAATATTGTCTCTCTCCTCTAGTAATGTATTGTATGAATGAAAATTTTGCATGTCTTATTTTTTTAGCTGATTGTAGTTTCCTTTTGGCCAACGCTCAGATTGTTGACTTCCCAATCGTTTACTGTTCCGAGTCCTTCTGCAAAATATCCGGTTACAATCGAGCCGAGGTGATGCAGAAATCATGCCGATGCGCCTTTATGTATGGGGAACACACAGATAGAATGAGTATATCCAAAGTTGAACATAGCCTAGAAAACCATGACCAAATACAGGTGGAAATTCTCCTTTACAAAAAGAACAGTAAGTAAATATTTAACTTTCTTTAGATAAATATGAGTCCACTATCATCATTCATTATTGCTTTAGATTTATTTGCATTACATAAGGTCTGTTCAATCAGAAAGAAAGAGATAATGTATGATAATATATCTATATGAGAGATCAATAAGAAATAGCATCTGTATTTAATACGAAATAGTATCTGTACTTATGTTATTTTTGAGCATACATGAATACCACCGGTACCGTAAACCGGGGCGAGTCTACCCATTTTTTCAGTTTGTCAACTTTCAAGTGGTCAAACTTTTGTAAATATTAAAGAAAAAAGACTTTTAATAGGTGTTTCGGAATCGCTATTTATCCCTCTTTAAAGCTGTGAAATCGATTTTAGAAAATATTAACAGTTACGCTGTAACTGTATATTTTTATAGAACTGCTGACAAATCTCTCGTATGGGGCGAGTCTACCCATTCTACTAAAATGAATGTTAACATTGTAAATAATCAAATTTTACTATTAAATTGTTATTTTAGCTACTATATAGGATATTTATGAAGCAAAATTCATAACTTTATTATAGATTCCATTTTTTTATTCATAAAATAACACAAATTGAGTATTTGATCGATTATCACATTTTGATCAATCATTAACATTATAAAATAACATTTTTTTCTGATTATTGTTGATAAAAATAAATTAAAATTAATAATTTGTTAATAATTTGTTTGGCTTTTACCCTTTGGATAGCTTTTTCCATCTCAGGTGGCATTTTTTTGTAACATTTAAATCCATTTGCTTTGCGAATATAATTTCGAACCATCTGTAATAATAAATAATAATTTATTTAACTTGCATTAAATAAAAAAAGTTAATTTTGTAATATAAAAATTGAAAAAGTAGGTAAAATAAACATATTTTATATTTACATTTATATTTAACCTAAAAATTTTCTTATTAATGATAAATTTATCAATGCAAAATTAAAGTAGTATACTCAAATTCATTTAAAATGACTTAATTTTAATATAAACAAAGTTCTAAATTATATTATGCTTTATTAAAACTAAATACGAATGGGTAGACTCGCCCCGCGAATTCTGGCTTTTTGTTTACAACAGCAAAACTTACATTCTTTTTGTTTTCTTTTTTCATATAAAATTAATGTAATCTTAGTCTTAGATAAGTTTATCACTTAACCAAAGTGAAAATAGTAATAATAATAATATACTTACGGAGCACCAACTAAAAGTTTGCTGATTTTCAATACAAATATCTCAAAAGACGTTTGAACAGGTTGGTTAAAAATACACCAAATAAATAAAAACGGATCAAACTACTACAGCGCCATCTTCCTTAGAGTCTGAACTAAGTCCTCCGTCGGTAAAAAATTTTTTATTTGCAATTTAAAATAGTGAAAATTAAATAAAACTAAAATGGGTAGAATCGCCCCAGTTTACGGTAGCAGAAATTGCAGCATAAATCTGCTGCACTAACTACTTAAATCCAAACTTGTCTACCACCAGAGAATTTATTTATTTATTTATTTATTTTTTTTGGTTAATGGCGAGCACTTGGGTCTATTTCCCATTGACCTCAGAAATGCCAGAACTGCTACTCTCTCCTCGTTATCCAGTGAGCACCTATGGCTAAGCCACGGCGGTGGAGCAGCGTCGCCCAAGTCACACAACCACAAACCCGTTTATAGGGCGGGTCACATTCACACAATCACACAGAAGAAAGGACATAGAACACAGAGAGAGAGAAAGAAACATCCATGTCCTGAGCGGGATTCGAACCCGCAGCCATCGGCTCCGCAGTCAGGCACGCTAACCACTCGGCCACCTGGTCGGCACCAGCAGAGATAATTATTAAAAAAAATTCAGTTTACTCTAACATACATGTCATAAAATTTGTGAACATAAGGTTCTTAAAAACTATACATAAAAATTTTATGTTTAAGTTTAATTTTATTGAAAGCCCCACTACCGCGATGAAGGGCTTTTGCTACCGGGTTTCCACCAAGTGAGAACTTTAGTAAATATTAATGAACAATTAAATAAGATGTTCAATGTGTAATAATAATTATAAATTTATGGATAAGATAAACAATAGCCAGCTTGTATTACAAAAGTGGAGTAAATGTGCTACTATGAATATCGTAAACAAAGCAGTTGATTCTTATGGTTTCTAAAAGAAGATTTTTCCCGGGATTGTGAAATTGTATTTTACAAATGAAATGTATCACTGAAACAATGAAATGTATCTATTGATTTTTTTAATTTATTAATATTATTAATATATTACTAACATATAGACAAGTTTTAGTCCATATGCCGGATCTTTATAAAATCTCTGTACTTTATCCTATATTAGGTTTAATATGTAAAAACATTGTTTCTGATATAAATAGTGTGTTATTATCTAATATAATTTAATTAAAATTAACTATTTTGAATACCTTACTTTATGTATTTTGAAGATTCGGGTGATAGGCTTAACCTTATAAAAACAAATTAAAATGCATTTCTGAATACTAAATATCATCTTGTTACATAAGGGAACATTTAATAAAACTATATTACACACTTAATTACGTTTCACATATTTGCTGCGCGATGTTCTGTTTTTATAAACATTACAGAATAAGTTTCATTAAAATTTTTTTAAGACTCCTTTTTTATTTTTTGTGATATTTTAATTTTTGATTTACACAAAAAGGTTTCGTCTGAAAACCCTGGATTTTTAAAATCAACTATATTTTTTAGATTAACTTATAGCTGAATGAGAATGTAAATTATTTAGTTTTTAATATCAACAAATGGAAAAGGAAATTAGATTTTTTTTTTCATATCGCTTTTTGAAAATTTTCTTTTACAAAACAATTTTTCACCTTCTAGAAATATTTTTTAATTTTTATTATACATAAGTGTTTCTTAAGGAGGATATACTAGTCCGAGCTTTAGCACGAACGCAGCTGAATGAAATGCGCGAAATTCAAATCCTGAGTCCCTTATAAACTAAGAAGGGGAAGATCCTTCTATTAGGAAAAAAATATTTCATCCACTTTTCTTTGGGGGGGGGGGGAGGATAGATTTATAATATGTGATTCATTGTTGTTAGTTCAGGAAACAAATAAATTTTCAAAAAAATAAAAACTTGTATTATAGCTTCGTATCTTATTTTGTAAAACGTATTTCAGAAAGGAAGTTTTATTATACTATCCATATTTGATTTGTTTTTTATCAATTTTTTTTCGTGAGACATGCTCTGGAAAATCGAGTGTCTAATTTATTTACTTTTGAAGAAAAAAGAGTTTCATGAAAATTTTGCAGCTCCAGTTACTTTTCTTTTAAAATCTTAAAATATTTCTCTGTATTTTAATCAAGATATATGTTAATTTTTAGGGTCTCCATTATGGTTACTTTTACACGTAGCACCCATAAAGAACGAGAAGGATATAGTTGTTCTATTCCTTCTCATCTTTCGAGACATAACCGCCTTGAAGCAGCCCTTGGAAGACGATGCATCCAAAGGTAAGTGATATTTCGAAAAAAAGAACACTACTATGTATCTTGGGAGTCTACGTGAATATTAATTTTAAAAATAACCAGAATAGTTATCAACCCTATATGAAAATAAAATAACTATAAGGACTATATAATTTC
This sequence comes from Parasteatoda tepidariorum, assembly GCF_982258835.1. NCBI lineage: Eukaryota > Metazoa > Arthropoda > Arachnida > Araneae > Theridiidae > Parasteatoda > Parasteatoda tepidariorum. The sequence continues at coordinate 4,820,492 of NC_141766.1, forward strand.
TTCTCTTTTAGGGCTGAGCAAGTTCGCGCGACTAGCGAGGTCCGTGACGAGAAGTCGATCCGTTCTTGTTCAACAATTTTCGATGCATCTGCCCATCAAAACAGAAAACACAAAACAATCACAAATCGCTCATGTAAGTATTTAAATTATTATTAAGTGAATTTTTTTTAATATTATTTAGTAGGCTATAACATAGCAACAAAATTAAATTATCATTAAGTGAAATTCAGTTTTTAATACTATCTATTAAACTACAAAAAAGCAACTATCATGAAATGAAATTTGGTTTTTTAATACTATTTATTAAACTTTTAAAAAGCAAAAACCACTAACTATTATAAAGTCAAAATTCGTGAAATTTGGTTTTTAATACCATCTATTAAGCGATAAAAAAGCTACGAACTTAAATGATCATGAAGTAAGATTTGGGCTTTTAAAACTATCTATTAGGCTTTAAAATAACAACAAACTTATAGTACCATAAAGTAGAAATAAGGGGAATTTTTTTTTCAATACTATTTATTGGGCTACAAAAAAAGCAGCGAACAAAGGATATACCGGATATCAGGCCTAGCCAGTCGTATTTTCATACCCGGACTCTGTGAAAGAATTTCAGCATCCGGTCCCGGATAACCAGACATAGTTATCAATTCTCATTACCCGGTAATGTGTCCTCACCAAATTTAGCGAGTACTTAGTATAGGGTAACACTCGCTTATGCTTGACGCTACCAATTATTTAGATTCAGAGTGAATTAGATATTTATGAGATCAATAATAATTTTTGAAACCTACGTAATCCATTAGTTTTTTCATTATTTAAGCTCAGCTTTGGCATGATAGATTTAACCCAGGTTAATTTTAAATAGATGGGCCTGCAAGCTGTCATGTTCAGTAATTATTCTAAGACAAACAACTCCTCGGCCCTGGGAAGGAGGGAAAGATGAGAGCACTGCTATCCATCAAGAAGGCTAGCCCAGGATTTTCCATCAGCTAAGTCCCTAAGAGCAGATATTACTCTGTGTCTGAATTTGCTCTTAAGAAGCCGCCTTGCATTTCTAAGAGGAACTGAATGAAAAGGTGAATGCTATACTGAAGCCTCTCAAGCCAACATGTCAGCCCGTTCATTTCTGTAGATGCCACAATGGCTCGCAGCATGAGAATCGAAAAGACAGCAAGATTTTGTTCAGATGGTTCACCAATAGCTGTAATAGCCATAAGGATTGCAAACATTTCCCCATCAAATTTATCTGCCCAAGTGTCAAAAGGTTCTCTAAGGCTGAAATATTTGGAGTAAGCACCGGCTCCAACTCTACCAGTTGAAAAAGTGGCGGATCCATCAATAAAAACCCGCAGACATTCCTGACAAGGGTATCTCTCGTGTATAGTGGCCAGAGCAATAGCATACAATTCAGTCTGGTGGAAGTCCGATTTCCAGATAGGCTGTACCAAGTCAAATCTGAACTGTTAAATATTTTTTTGAATGGTTAAAGACATAAACACCAAATGAATCAGCAATTCTACAGTTTTATTACAAAAAAAAACGTACATTAAAACTGACACTTGATTTATGATTTATTTATTTTTTAAATATGACTTCTTTTAGTGAGCCTAAGCAGATATGAGTAATATTAGCTATCTGTATCTTTTAATTACAATTTATCCAGAAAGCGTGTTTCTTTCTGGTTGGCTCAGTAAGTTTGTTTGGTTCGGGTTAGAATTTTCTTACCATCGGACTAACCGCAGAAAAAAAATTTGCACAAAGAGTGGCAAAAAAAATTTAAATACGAAAGAACAAAGGTGTTTTTAAACTCAAACCAATTATTATTGAGGTAAATATGAGAAAAAGAAGAATTAAAATTATCGAAAACCAGTTTAGTTGAAGATAAAGCTTTGTGTGGTTCTTAATGCAACGCGAATGTATTTCAGCCTCACTAAACAAATTGACTTTTGATTATTTTAGTCCCACTTTTGTTCTTCCCGGCCTCCATACTGATTGCTCAGAGCTTGGATACGTTTTTTCTCTACTGAATATTTATTTTTGACCTATAATTCACATGGACCTAATGTACCGTTAAATTTAGGGCCTTATACATGCCTGCCAACTTACGATTTTTACGAAAGATTTTTACGAATGGTAACAAGCTGTATGCTTTTATGTATGATTCAGAATTTTAAAAAAAATTGATTCAAAATATTTATAATCACCACGAAATAAAGAACTTAAAAATATATATAGGAATCCAGAAATTATGCGACACTCTCAGAAATGCAACTCTTACTTTTGACGATTCAGCAAACTTTGAGCTGTATTTTATTAATTTTGAGAATCATTTCTCCGAGAAATCACGTGATTTGTGACAAAACGCAAACTTTCAAATATATGACGAAAATATTTCCTTAACTTGAAACCTCATCGTAGTGAATTGTGTGAGATAAACTAGAATGTCGAAATCAGGATGAAGATTAAACAATCGAAAATAAAGTGAAGAGATAAGACCACTGGCTGGTAAGGTAATCAAAGTGTTGGCCTCGTACCAGGAGGATCTCGGGTTCAGATCCCGCTCCAGGCGTGGTTGAAATTTATCTCTCTGTACTTTTTGGGGAAAAAAATAGAAAGAAGAATTAATTCTTAATTTTGACGAAATTCGTTTCCACTTCCTTTTGATGAAATTTTTGCTTGGAGCTCATACCGGGAAGCGGTTTCGTCAAAAACAAAGAAAATTTCGGGATATTTAAGTATCCATTTTTTTACAGAGTATTGATAAGATATCGAATAATTGATGCAATGAGATATATTGTTGTGAAGTGATGACGAAATTTAAAACGAATTTTCGTGATGCCGAATTTTCTAAATTACTTTATTACTTCATTTTTTAACTACCATTATAAAAACTCCATAGCAAATACCGTAAAAGTTTCGCTTTATTTGTGCCTAATTAATGTCTTTTTTTCAGATGATCAGTCTGAATTCGGAAGTCCTTCCCCAGTATCGTCAAGAAGCTCCCAAAACTCCTCCTCATATTTTGCTACATTATTGCGCCTTTAAAGCCATTTGGGATTGGGTTATTTTGTGCTTGACTTTTTACACGGCCATTATGGTCCCGTATAATGTGGCCTTCAAAAACAAAACTTCCGAAGATGTGTCCTTGTTAGTCTTGGATAGTATTGTTGATGTCATTTTTTTCATAGATATTGTACTTAATTTTCATACTACATTTGTTGGACCCGGCGGAGAAGTTGTTTCAGATCCTAAAATAATTAGGATGAATTACCTTAAAAGTTGGTTTATCATTGATCTTCTCTCCTGCCTACCTTATGATGTTTTTAATGCATTTGATCATGAAGAAGATGTAAGTATTTATTTATTTTTCTAAGGAATATCCTACTCTAAGTGATCGGAATAACTATACTTAACTTCAACAACTTTATTACAAATGTAGTTAACTACAATTTTATTTTAAATGTAGTGATTACAATACTTTTAGGAGACGAATTTTGCTGGTGGGTTCAATTTACTCTAATGCTCAAATTTTAAAAATGTTGAATATTGAAAGAAAAAGTTCATGATTTAGAATGACCCAATTTATTTTTTACGACTTTTTTCTTTCCTTCATGACTTTTTTACGCTTCAAATCTATATTTTTTGTTAAGTGTTTAAAGCATAAGTTAACTTATCTGAAAGAAATTAAGTAAAGTACATAAGAAGCATTCCTTTTGAGCTTGCTGAAGGACTTTTGTAAGATTAGCACTAATTAGATTCGAAAATTTAGTTGCAAACGCTACTAAGTTTTTTTTCTTGTATCACACTACTCACTGCACTACTTTTTTCAAAAAGCAACACGATGCTTTACGGAAAAAAAACAATAATAAAAAACAGTGACTATGGTAGTTTTGTTAACTGTTCGTTTCGATAGATAATCGCGCCAACAGCAATCACGAAGGCAACCAAGCGCAAAAAATTAAGGGTGTTTTTTGAAGATCTTTCGACAAGGAAAATAAAGTCACGGTTTAAGTACCTTAAACACGAAGCAAAGTAATTCATTTTAAATTATGTCCTTTGCTTTCGTTAAAAATGTCTTGTCATTAAAAATTACTAAACTTTTAAAAAATTGCTAATTTGGCAAGACATTGTAGCTTTGTGCTTTGAAGTAAATTTTCAAGGATTAAAAAATTTGATTACAAATAAATTTCAATCCTTTTCCCAAAGCTATGGCCTTTCTTCATACTAACAATTTAAGCTATGCATATTGCAAATTATGTCTTATTGCAACAATGCCACTGCAATATGCTAAAATAAATTATTTTTTTAATGATTTTGAATATAGTGAACCATCTCTTATAGTAAAGTCACTGCTATAGTTCGTCAGACAATTCACTGTATTAAGATCTGACTGTAGTATGTGGCCCCTTAATACCACAAGGAATATTACTGCCTTTAATATGCGTAAAAGTTTGGGTTGCTTTCGGATGCTTCCATGTAACGAAAAATTCGGATTTCGATATAACGTAGGATCCAATTTCCATATAACAAATTATCCCATTTCCAGGGACAATATTTAAGGATTCGCAAGGATTGAGATCATGCATGGGTAAAATTGCAAAAGCAATTGTAAATAATTTGTTCTTTATTGAAATTTTCACCTCAAGCATTATGATGAATGTGGGTTGGTGATAATCTCTGTGTAGAGATACAAATAAATGCTCTTAACCTATTTATCTTATGTTATCTTGTAAACTTAATTATATTACTATCAGTTTATGAGACTTATATTTCTTATTTTTTGGTTAATAAGACGTTAAAATATGTTATTTATAAGGCGTAGGATTGAAAATAGACACAAAAAATATTAAGTGCTTTTCTAATACCAAAATTAAAATGATACGCATTAATTTTATTTAGTCTTTTATGATTTTGTTTTTATATAACCATTAATTAAAGTCAAATATGTACAAATGGAGTTGACGTTTTTTATAGTGGGTCACGGGTTTTTATAGCGACGTCGAAATATGTTATTGCTTAAAAATAGGATTAAAAAAGTAGGCAAAAAAATATTGAGTGCTTTTTAATGCCAAAAAAAAATTATGGCTTGAAATGTTTTACCTGGAGGTGGTATGAAGTCCAACCAGCTTCGAAATCGATGGGTACCAGCTGGTCTGTGAAGTAATGACAGATAATGTATAGTTCATCTATAGTAAGAAATCCCTCCACCACAAAGTCTGAGGCCGTCTAATGCTATGGAAACAAGAATAGAGCATTTCAGGGAGGGTAGCTTCTCCTCACTCTAGGGCTAATACAATAGACCGAAGAAAAAGATTCCCTTTCGCTCGCCGACCCAAGCCAAGACATGTCCTAAACAATAATCCCACACCCCGATTTAAAATAGTTATACCTGGTTACCGTAGTCACCACCACGGGTTCAGATGAATGGCTAGGGGAGTTCTTACTTTAGACAAACTATACAATTCTGGCCCGATTACCCGTTGTTCTTGGAATTGTGAGACCTTAGCCTCCTTCGAGGACAACTGGCTGTTATGAGACTGTTTTACTTTGGTCTTGGGTGAGTTTTCAAATCAGGACACAGCTTAGTTAGGAAAATGTACAGCAGCTCAGAAAACGGTCATAAACATTTAATTCTTCCTTAATGAGTATTGTTCCTCTTTTTAAGGAAAAAATATTGAATCTAAGGAAATTCGTAATATGAAATTGTCCACTTGGATGAATAATTTGGCACATTTTATTAAATTGGTCTTTTTTTAAGGGGTTTTAAAGGTCAACAGTTGTTCTTACAAGGTTGCCACGAGTGCTTAAAATTCATAATAGTGGAAGTAATTTTCAGTTGTAGGAATTTAGGTTTTTAAAACTCACTTTATCTTTCTGAAAACGAGGACAACGCCTGAAAAGTTACAACTATAATATACCCAGCCATCCCTATCCTGAATCCGGAACTTTACCCGTAATGATTATGCCTAGTGTTTAAATAAGTAAAGTAAGCACGTAATTCCCCGTTTAGTTGTTTAATTTGGGTTGAAAACTGAAAAGGTGCATTTTTGTGTCCATTTTGGAAAACTCGCATTTCGAACTGTGTCCATTTTAGCAAACACTCATTTTAAACTGTGTCCAAATTTAAAAAATTACCAACAATTTTTTTTCCTTTATAAAATTGCATCGTAGGGGATGTTTTAAAATAACTGCATTTGTATTAGTAGAAAATATTCATTTATATGTATTTTTGTGATGTCTAAAAGCAAAAATATTTATCATCAATATTAAAAGGAAAATCAGTTTCTTTCGGAAACTGAATAGCAATTAGAAGAAATAACTTTTACTTCATTAAAATATATGTTTCTGAGAACAACAAATTTTTAATTGCTATTATTATTATTTCATATGAAGTACAACATAAAAATCTATGATCATTAATAATAAAAAAATTTCTTCTGCCTTATTAATTCAGAAATAATGAATACTTCAGAATAATGTCCTCATTTTTAAATACTGCAATTGATGAGTTGACATAGAAAAGGAGTTGAGTGATAAAAGCAAAATTTGACAAAGGGGGAAAAAGACTGTTGAAAAAGTCGTGAGTTGCAAGTCACTCTATGTCTAGAGAATTGGTTACAGAATTTTAAGAACCTTACAACCCTCTTTAACAAAGCAAATGCAAAGTAAACGCGCTTTTTGAACAACCCCATATCCAAATTTCAACTACCAATTCCAATTTCCAAAATCTCGATGCCTAAATTAAGATACTTTTCCGAAACCATATCACTGACTCAAAAACCAGGATTTACAAAATTGTTTATTGTATCAAATCATTGAAACGCAAAATAAATATCTTTTTGTTTCGCCAGTTTAAGAAATTTAAGAAGAGCAGGAAAAAATTATTCATTTTTCGAGATATTTTGAATATTTAACTTTAAAATGACTTTGTTAAGGCGAGGCAAAATTTAATACTGCTATACCGAACTCTAAATTCAATTACACTACTTCCTACCCACGTTCAACAAAATATTTTACTGAATCAAAAAGAAAAACCTAATTTCGATATGACTAGAGCGCAAACTAAATTTAACTCCAGTTAAGAACATTTTAATTACATCAGCTTTAAAAATTTATAAAGAGGCTCATCACTTTAGCAGAGAAGAAAGATATATTTTCTGCGATTAAAAACACTGAAGTCATATCAGTTCCCTTATTTTGCTTCAAAGTAACTTTGTTAATCCGATACTGATGCCAATTTTAATACTGAATTCTACGTTACCTAATTCGTATAAATACTTTTCGAGCCACTCGCCACGTTCAAGAAAAAATAATAATAACTGTAAACGGAATTGAGGAAAAACATAATATCCATGTGACTAAAGTGCGAACTAAATTTAACCAAAATTTAGAACAGTTTAGCTACATCAGTTAAAGAAATTTTTTAGAGAGGGTTATCAATTTGGTAGAAATTTATTTTTTACGATTAGAAACACTTGGAGTGATATCGATTTCCCATATTTTGCATCGAAGTACCTTTGTTTATGCTCCATAAAATTTAATACCGAATTTTGATAACTCATTTTCAAATGTAAAATTGATTCTACGTCCTTCTCCAGCTTTTCCGTAATGTTAAAGAATCTCTTTTTTTAGAAAAAAATGTATAACTTTAATTATTTTATTGCTCATTAAAAATATGATTTAGCAAATTGAAAATATTTCTATGTTTCCGTTCTTTTACTTATTAGTATATGTGTTGCTGTGTTACTAGTAAGGAAAAAAGGATTAAAACACCAAAATCGGTTTAAGTTTGTTTCACAAAAACAAGCTTTAAGGGGTTCTAATAATTGCCTTTTAACTCCTGTCTGTTTATACCAACAATCAAAAAACTTCAGTGGTGATGTATATTAATTTTATATGATATATTAATTTCGATATCGTTTTTGCTCCTTTCTTACGTAAATAATTATGAGTGACAATTATGTGTTTAATCTGTCTATTAAAAAACTCCTCTCTCCTCTAAGTCTTAGATGCTATGCAATCAAGGAATAGCACTTTATAAAAGGGGAGCTTTGTAATAGACCGAAGAAAATTGATTATTGACCCCCTACCAGAAGTGGTTAAATATCGTATGCATAGTCCCCGCCACTGCTCCAGGTCAATGGGAGTTCCTTAAATAGACAGGCCATGTGCTTTTTTACTTAACTCTTATCAAGGATTCAAGGTTCAGAAAGAAAATAAAACAAATTTGTCTATTATTTTTCTTGGTTTTATTTTCTTTTTGAACTTATCTAATAAGTTCTGTTTACTTGCAGCTTAAGCGCAATAAATGAAACTTATTGTTTTTCTTAACTTTCTTCGTGTTTTCTTGTATTTATTTATTTATTTTATATATATATATATATATATATATATATATATATATATATATATATATATATATATATATATATATATATATATATATATATATATATATATATATATATACAGTGGTGGCCAAAAGTGTGGACACTTTTTGAAAGTTTCATGTTTTTCAACTTTGTGTGCTTGTATAATATATTAATTTTCACTTAAATACAAACGTTTATATATCAAATTGAAGGTAATTTAATGTAGAATTTAATAATAAGTACAGTATTACAATATCTGCATTACAAAAAAAAGTTATGCAATTAATAGTAAGATCTATCTTAGATTTGCATTTTTTTAAAGTGATACTTACACAATCAATACTTAGTAGGATAACCCTTAATTTTTAAGACAGCATCAGAGCGTCTTTTCATCGAGTGAACGAGTGTTTGGAGTTCATCTTTCGTAATCACATGGTGCCAAGAATCAATTATAGCTTCAATAAGTTGTCTTTCATTGGATGGACGTTTTTTTGTACAAGAATTTTCAAGCGTCGCCACAAATTTTCAATTGGATTGAGACCAGGGCTGTTTCTTGACCATGGTAATATATCAATGCCTTTATTTTGAAACCATGCTTTGCATACTTTTGCTGTGTGGCATGGAGCTGGATCCTGCTGAAAAATAAATGGTGCGTTGTTGGGGAAGCGATCCCTGACAGAAGGTATCAATTTTGGTTTCAGGACAGTTTCGATGTATTTTTTGGCATTCAGGATGCCAAATCAGGCCGAAAAAAATGCACAAGTGCTACTACCGATAGAAAAATTTAATTGCTATGCCTTCAAGATAGAAAAATGTCATTACATGCCATTAGATGTGAAAATAATGCAGCTGGTATTGCAGTAAGTTCAAGAACAATAAGAAGAAGCTTATCAGGATTTGGACTACAAGCTAGAATTCCAAGGAAAAAACCATATTTAAATCAAAAGCAACGCGAAAAACGAGTTAAGTCGGCAAAAGAACACATTAAATTTTCAGAAAATCAATGGAAGCAAGTAATCTGGAGTGATGAGAGTAAAATATCGCTCTTTAGAAGTGATGGTAGAAAATACGTGAGACGTAGAGTAGGTGAAGCGTTTCATCCTGATTGCGTTGAAGCAACTACTAAAAATCCAACAAATGTCATGATTTGGGCATGTATATCTGCAGATGGCGTGGGCCGAATTCAAGTGATTGATGGCATCCTGAATGCCAAAAAATACATCGAAACTGCCCTGAAACCAAAATTGATACCTTCCATCAGGGATCTCTTCTCCAACAACGCGCCATTTATTTTTCAGCAGGATTCAGCTCCATGCCACACAGCAATAGTATGCAAAGCATGGTTTCAAAATAAAGGCATAGATATATTACCATGGCCAGGAAACAGCCCTGATCTCAATCCAATTGAAAATTTGTGGCGACGTTTGAAACTTCTTGTACGAAAAAAACGTCCATCCAATAAAAGACAACTTATTGAAGCTATAATTGATTCTTGGCACCATGTGATTACGAAAGATGAACTCCAAACACTCGTTCACTAGATGAAAAGACGCTGTGAAGCTGTCTTAAACAATAAGGGTTATCCTACTAAGTATTGATTGTGTAAGTATCACTTTAAAAAAATACAAATCTAAGATAGATCTTACTATTAATTGCATAACTTTTTTGTAATGCAGATATTGCAATACTGTATTTATTATTAAATTTTACATTAAATTACCTTCAATTTGATATATAAACGTTTGTATTTAAGCGAAAATTAATATATTCTACAAGCACACAAAGTTGAAAAACATGAAACTTTCAAAAAGTGTCCACACTTTTGGCCACCACTGTATATATTATGAGTCATTGCAGAATACCTTCACCTTCTATTTACCCATGTTCAATTAAATCTAAAATGCCTTAGAGTCTACTGTTCGTTCATTTCAAAATAATGTTTCTTTTTTACATGGTTTTTCTACATGCTTTCATGATCAAGTACACTTGATTCTGATTAGTGATTTAATCCACAAAATTATTTTTATGTATCTATTTCGTAATTTTTGCTGCAAAGTTTTACAAAACTTCAAATGCATTTTACTAAAACAGATACTAATGAAAACGGAGCAATTTGCTCGTTAAATCGGGGTGCTTCTTAAGAGGACGCTATACCGAGCGAGAAACTTTTCATCTCGCATTCTGTTTTGTCTCCATTATCCATACTGTTGAATTTAATGATATTTTGCAATCTGATATATTGTAAATTAAAGTTTAAAAAAATGAGTTTAGGTAAACCATGAAGTTTCAAATGTTAAAAAATTATTTTAACACTTTCAAAATGTAAACAAATTATTGGAAGAGAACTTCCCTTTAACGTTATTCTCAGTAATCCTTTCTTAATTTGTTTGCAGTTTGATAGTTTGAAAATTTTTTTCAGCATTTAAAACTTTATGGCTACTCTAGGTTTACAAGAATTAAATGCTTCTATACTTTAAAATAACTTATGGAGTTGATAGAGAATTAGTCGTGACAAGTTCCTCCCGTGATATATCGCCCTCTTAAACTGCAGCCAGTCATAATTTTCACAAATAAAAGCTATAATAACTTAAAATAGTTTAGGAAACGCTTAAAACGTGGTTACATTTTATTGTTACGTGTTTGTACAAAGGAAGGGGGAAATGTTCTAGCTTAGCTTATGATTTATCTTCGTGCTTTCTTTAGAAGATTATTTAGCGTACAGAGAAAATAAAAAAACAGCATAATGACTTGCGATCGAAAGATCAGATTTTAATGTATTAAAATGCAATCTTTATGGTTTGAAGATCTTACCATAAGTGTACTAATTAATTATTGCAGGCAATATTTTAAATTATGAAATCAAACTCAAAAACGTACTTTCTCTGAATAGCTCAATCTGGATAGCATGGTTCCAATAGTTTTTTCTGGACAGTGGTCGAAATTTTGGAATCCGTAACGCTAATTTCACTTAATTTTTAGTTTTTAGTCAATGGGGGTTTTAAGTTTCGTTAAATCTTTCCTTTTATTTATCTATTTTTTTTAAATTTTAATTTTCGTAAGGGAAATCCTCAGAATTGCAAAAAAGAAAAAAAAAAAACGTGAGGTCTTAATAAGTCCTAAGAACAGATAAATCTGGAGAAAAAAAAAGAAAAAAACTAATTTTGAAAATCGGTTTCGTAAATTCTAAAAAAAAATTTTAAAAAAAATAAGAAAATAAAATTCTCATCATTACAAACCGTATCCATCTTGCATATTCCGTTGAATAGGAATTTAATTAAATAATGTTAAAAAGAGAATAATATTAAAAAGAAAATAATGTTAAAAGAAAATAATGTTAAAAAGCAAATAATATCCCTTTGTTTTCTTATACCGCCGCCCAAACTTGAGGTAGTATTAAGAAATGGCGTTTTTCTCACAAAAGGCGAGGAAAACGAAGGGGATTGTTGGTACCAAGGCTCTCTAAAATGAACGTTGTGTCCCGGTAGCAAGGCATTGGGAGCCTATTCAGCGCCTTGAAGGTGGTCCGATTACTCCGATTGGGTCGCGTCGTCCGAAAGCTTGACCGCTACTTGGAATATGGTGCTGCTATGCTTATTCTTCTTCTATGCTTCTACATGTTGGTTGCTCATTGGTTAGCCTGCATCTTCTACAGCATCGGTCGAAGTGACGCAGAAAATGGTGTCTCCTACAGCTGGTTATGGAAATTGGGTAACATCACTCAACAGCAATTCAACTTCAGTAGAATCACCAATAGAGAGACTGTTAAGTATGAGCTAATTGGTGGTCCACCAAGAGGTACTATGTACATCACGGCACTCTACTTCACGATGACCTGTATGACCTCTGTTGGATTCGGCAATGTTGCTGCTGAGACAGACAATGAAAAAGTGTTTACCATCTGCATGATGATAATTGGAGGTAGGAATAATTCATTATCCAGTTGAACGCTAGTACGGTTCCCATCTTGCAGATTGTTCTGAAGATAAATCGCCTTCTTACATTTTAAACAATACTCACCGAAGAATCGTCTGATTACCTTCTTTTACCGCGACATAAAACAAATCTATATCTTTATTCTGAGGGATCTTCATATGTAAAGTGGACGTAAGAAAGGTAAAAACGTCACTTTATACACACGCGAGATGCAATGACACATTGTAAACCTTCGGAAGATTTCTTTAGATATGTGTGGAGTAATGTTATGCATCATAAAAATTCATCCAGGTAAATTCAATGATTATCTTCCAAAATACTAAGTGAAAATAAATCTATCAAATCTTATCCGGAGGGAATAGAGGGAAGTGGGCGGGAACATCCTATCTTTTCACTCGCAGACTTCAAGCATCCACCATGCTAAAAGAGACCATACAACCTATTTGCACATACAAGTCATAATCATTCACTCCTAATTTATGCATTGAAAAATTTGCTGACACGTCAAAAGGTAAATCTTTATTTAATCATGGCATTAATAGCATTTCGAAACTGCAAGATAGAAACCGTACTAACGCTCCATTTAGATCTGAGTGGAGTAGGTGTATTTTTGAATTCTCTTCATGAAATAAAAGCAGTTGATATTTTTTATTTTCTTGATATATTTAAGGTATGTTTTTCTTTTTGCGTAAACCTATTAAGCGTGTGTTCTTTAAATTTTGCGAAAATTAGATTTTTGCAAAGTTATAGGGGTCAAAACTGGGAATCCTCTGTATTCTTAAGAAAAACACATCCATTAAGAAGTGGCAATACATTTTGTGAAGCGTTGCAGTTAGTGTTATTTTGTGTTCTACTTCCTCCACACTAACAAATAAGATATAAATACTCACAATTGGCTTTTGCCTCAAAGATTATTAAAAAAAAAATTGAAATAAGGCTAATTTCTTAGACTTTCGCCGTCAAAATTTACTTGTGCCAACAATTTACCACAAAGGTAAACACTTCTTTGAATGCAATCTCCTAAGTAAAACCTTAAAAAAATCAAAATATGTATAGTGCACTTTTGGCGTGACTTTAAAATAATCTTAAAGTCACAAAAACTCAATTCAGAGCAAGCACTTACATAGAAAACATAATATCATTTGTCTAGATAGCAGCGTGTAAGCTTTACCCCCTTTGCTTCCTCAGTCAATTCTAGATGGAAACTAAAGCTCAACTCAAGGTGTTAACATACGATATATTCATATTGCAGAGTGAGCACGTGATATACTCACTTCAAGGAAAGGGGAAAGACATGATACTACCCGTACTTATCTGTAAAGCAGGGATTGTTGAAACTAAACAGAACAGTGCAGTTGATCTAAAACCTAATTGTTTATTAGGGTACGAATCTTTTGTAAACGTATAATAAGCTGCACTAAATATAATTTCTATAACTGAAATGACCTATAGCTAAGACTAGTTTTAAAACATAAGACATAAGAGAGTTGACATATCGAAACAAAATTATTTACTCAGACGCTTAGAATTAACAACACCAAATCACGCCAGTAAGGTAGATCCTTTTTCTTGATTATATAAGTGTACATAATTTAAAGTTTGTCTAATCTAGAAAATGGAAATAATTTCGATACAATCAAGGTATTCGGTCTCCCCCCACTATCTGGATTCTGGTTTACCCCATTCTACCATGCATGCGCGCATATATATATATATATATATATATATATATATATATATATATATATATATATATATATATATATATATATATATATATATATATATATATATATATATATATATATATATTAGGTGCACCAGAAATTAATGTCGTTTCGGTGTATTTGCTATTTGTTTATATTTATTTTTAATCAATAATGTATTCTCCCATGTTAGCAACAACCTTTCAATGCTGGTTCAAAAATGAATCGAAATGGATCGAAGAAAATGAATTGGTTTTTAAGACTAACGAATATTTAAGGCTCTGAAGCGACATTACTTTCCAGTCCCCCTAATATAATATTATATATACATAAAGTGGTTTTCCTTTTAAGGTGGATGAAGATATAAACTCACAGTTATAGAATTTTTTACATTTCTAGATAATAATAGTTGGCAACTTTTCCGCTTTACCAAATAATTAAAAATACTTCCACTTTTTTGGTCTAATTTACTGCTCATCAACTGATTTATTCTATTTTTGATTCTCTTATGGTTATTAATTCGGGATAATAAAAGTTCGATACTATTTTCTATTTCAGCTTTATTGTACGCCACCATTTTTGGTCATGTCACTACTATAATTCAGCAAATGACGTCAGCAACTGCCCGCTATCATGAAATGCTAAATAATGTACGAGAGTTTATGAAATTGCATGAAGTTCCCAAAGCACTTAGTGAACGAGTTATGGACTATGTTGTATCAACATGGGCCATGACAAAAGGAATTGATACGAGTAAGGTACGTTTAACTCCAGCCTGCACAAAATATTCTTCTTCTTTTATCTAGGACATGCGAGTTGTCCTAACTTATACTCTTGGTTTTCAAAAATGATTTTTTTAAAAAAAAACTCTTAAGGTAAGGAAACAAGGCATAATTTTTTACCTCCAAGAGCTTCTGAGTATGCTTCAAATTTTTTCCAAGGGATTCACTGTAAGTTCCTTTTACCGTTTTTTAGGTTAAGTTCCTATAGTCTGTCTATGGAAAGAACTTCCCTCATGATCAGTAAGAAGCAATGGCGAAAAAATTGAAAAAAATTGAAAAATTTTAAAAAAAATTGAAATGCTGCAGAAACAGTTTTTTCTTTTTTGCATTTTTCTCGTTATAAATTTTTAAAAATCGTAAGCCTAGTTTTGGACATCCTGTAGAGTTTACAGGTTGTCAAATAATGAGTAATATAAAATTTAAACAAAATCCAAAAGCTGCTAATGTTAAAAACTTTTAATAGCTCTTCACAACTTCGGATTTAGTTTCTTGACATCAATGGTATGATATGGCACATATGAGTAGAATGAATTCTGAACTTTCGATACTTATAAAAACAAAGTAACTATCAGCTTTGAGCTGAATAATTGTTTGTAAACAGTTTTTTTTTTAAATATTATTTAACATAAATAAATTACGAGAGTTGAGACCAGGAAAATAGGGCAGTCAAGCGATTCCTACTTCAGTAGCATATGGGTATAGTTCGTTCACCAGGAGTTGGCACTTGGCTCCACCTCCTCGAGCGCAGAGTTCATTTCAGCGCGGGAGTAAGAAGAGAAACATCTCCGCTCTTGAAATTGGGATAACCCTTTATGTGCGCCAAACACAAGCAGTGACTTCTTTTTCAGTTACTTACTTCGCTTTATCATCTGCTATTATACCTTTCGTTAAATATATTTTAAATTTAAAAACTGTTTTCCCAGCAAAATGTCTCAAAAAGGACAAACTATTCACTCAAAAGAGAAAAATATCATAAAAAATGGCGCGAAATATCATCAAATTTATTAAATATTTAATGTTAAAAAATGCAGGTAAAGTTTTCGAAATAAATATTCTTGTGAAACGATTGCCAAATAGCAACCTTGTTCAGGATTGCTCGTAACCTTCTCCCAAAAATAGCGAAATAGTATCGTCGCATACCAAGTAATGAAGGTGGAGCTAAGTGCCCACTGCTGGTGAATGAGCTATACCTATATGCATTTATAATCGCTGCATTTCAGCGCTGCATATAACAAAAATAAAACTGTTCATGCTCAAAAAGTTTCCATTATGTCGAGCATTCACTTTTGATGTTTTAATTGAATCTCTCCCTCATTTCAAAAGCTATGACTGTTTCTTTTATATGTTACAATAATTGTCCACCTATACTATATTATGTTAATAAAGTAGTTAATAAGATGCTCAGCATCATTTTTTACATAAATACTAACGCTATTTTATTTTTTTTAATAGGGTAATTGGCGGAAAGAGGAAAAGATAAAATTTTCTTAAAGTATAATGAAATAAAATTAAAAACAGCCAGACCAAATGATATAAATTTAATTCGAAATGTTTAAAGAAATATATAATTTATGTATTAAACAAACTGAGATGAAAAAGTATTAATGAAGATCTTTAATGTGGGTATGATGAGCTCTCACATAAATAATGATCTAAATACTTTGAGGATTCTAGGAACCAATAAATAATACAAGTTTGATATTCGATCCATTTTTCTCTCTGCTGCTTTGTTTTGGAATTCTCCCATTTTCTTATGGGTCCAAATATTAAGAGTACGATATACTACGGTAGAAGCCTTTCATGGCAAATTCTTTTTCACCACCATTGCTTTTTTGAAATTTAGTGAAAAGTGAGTTCGGGTAAACTTGGAAGAAAACGATGTCGTTTCAATCACGGAAAAAATATTTTAAAAATGCAAATAAATTGTTAGAGGCCATTGCGTAATCCTTCCATAATTTGTTTACTTTTTGATATTTTGAAAACTTCTTTTTTAGCATTTGGAACTTCATGGCTCACTCTAGGCTAACCTGAACTCACTTTTTCTATATCTTAAATTTTAAATTAGTTTCGCAGGTGAAATCGAATTTGCGATGAAAAGCTCTTAACCAGCTATGCCAAAGATTTTTTGCCAGACCAACAAGTTGAGAATGGCGTGACTAGACGAATTTTCTTTTTAATACTTGTTTAACCCATGGATGATATTACTGATTTAGGAAAATTTGAAAATGAATTTTGATAGGTTACATATCAAGCACGCGATTTCAATGTTTTTCCCTATTATCATAAAAGATCTTTCAAAATCTTCTATTAAGGATCTTTCTTGAAATCACCGATGTCTCTTGTTCGTTTGTTCATTTAACTACTTCATTTTTATCTTCTCTCATACGATCATACGAATGAGATTCTCCAATATCTTTTTGGTCCAGTTTTATAATTGTTTGCAAACTCGTCAAATAATGCCACATTGCCAATGTAATGAGAGAAATTGGACATTTACTTAAAAACAATTAAACTGCTCAAAACAATAAAAGGATGTTGAGGTCGTGAGTTGATATTGCACCTGGAGAATTATTTGAATGATTGATGCATTATCGACAGACGTAGTAGGCTATATGAGATAAAAATGGCATTTGTTCGGCAAAAAAAAAAAAAAAAAAAAAAAACCTTTTATTAAGCATTTGGGTATAGAAGAACCTGCTAACAACTCTCCAAGCTTCTGATTCGGTTAAATGACTTCGTTGAGACATCGCACTCATCGAAACAACGCGCTTACTGAATGTCGGTCGTTCTTTTCCGCTTTGTCTTATATAAGTTGAAAGACAAACCAGATTCGCGGCTGCTGAAGCGTCATTTTCGACGTCAAACTCAAAATTTGCATAATGCGAAGTTAGAAAATAGGGAAAATTTTAATTTCTTATTCCACTTTATGAAGAAAAAAATTTGCTTATACCATTATATTATACAAGACTTACAATATCCTTTAATTGTTTGGAGCAGTGTATATACTTTTCATATTTTTATTAGAACACAATTTAAATAACTATTCGAAAACAATAATATAATGAAAAATTATAAAATAATACATTTATAAAAGAAGAGGAAATTGTGATTGCACTCACTGGTTATCCATTGGTCATTTTTTTTTTTTTTTTTTTTTTTGGATAGACTTTCATAAACACTTCATCATTTCAATTTATGGGTTGAAAGAACTGCATCAATTTATGCTTATCCAGTTGTCATTCAATGAGCTGGATTCAATTTCAATTCCAGCCAACAAGCGTTTCTCAAGAAGTCACAAAATTCTTCTCCTTTTTCAACTTTTATATTTATATTAAAATCGTCGCTAATTATAAATAAATTATGCATTAAAAGAACATAAAAATACTTCATATTACGTAAAAGCATTAAAGATGCCCGTTGGGGGAAAATAAAAACTTAGTTGGGAAGCTAAACAACTAACTGTTTTACTTAACGGGAACTAATTGTTTTTATTGTCAACAGAAAAAAATACTTAATCTTGTAAAAAAAAATGTATATATATGTTAAGTCCAGCCATTTTGCACTTTGGCCATGCCTCTCGGCCAAAGTGAGAGGGAATTGAAACGATCAGTGAATATTCTACTTTGGCCGGCCATTTCGCGAAGTGGCAGCGATGTTCCGGCCAAAACGCGATGTGCTCATTCAAGAATGCCCGGTAGGCGGCGCATCTGCAATTCCGGCGGGAATGTGCCACGTGGCGACATTTGTGCTTTTATAAATATAAATCTTCTAATTATAATTATTCTCTAAAGTATAAATCTTCTAATTTAAAAATATAAGAAATAGACAAGTTTTTAAATTAAAATTTTAAAAATTTAATTTTTTACTTTGTCTCAAATTGCCACATCCCACCGCAGTTAGTGCGGGTACCGCCGCTAGTAATTTTTAAAGAATGAAGTTATGGTTATACAGAGCCAATAATACGTGCCAAATATATTTTTTCTGCCAACTTTGGCTGATCCTCCCATGCCACTTCGCGATCTGGCCGGCCAATTCCCAAAATCAAGAAAGGATCGGACATTGGTCAGCCATCCTATGCCACTTCGCGATCTCGCCGGCCAATTCGCGAAGTGGCCGAATTCGGGCTTTGGCCGTAACATATATATATATATATATATATATATATATATATAAGTTCAAAATGAAGAATAAAACAAAGAAAAATTATAGACATATGAAATATGTCAGACATATGAAATTATAGACATATGATATTATATATATATATATATATATATATATATATATATATATATATATATAAATATATATATATTGACAATGTTAAAAATTTATGAAAAATCTTGTAGGCATATATAAAGTTTGAGGTCTGCATTATAAATCGTTTAGAATATTTGACAAATGCACATAATTGCGCACACAAATTTTCCAAAGATTTCTGGAAAAAGAATTAGCAATTTTTTAAAGCGAAAAAATAAGAAAACTTTAGTTAATAAAAAAAGAGTTTGAAATTAGCCGTTAAGAGAATATAAATTTGAGGCAGGAAAAAATTTGCTGTTTAGTACATTTTTATTGTGCTATTCTAACATTTTCAACGAATGAATAAAATTTTGTTCAAAAATCAAATTATTGTTCGAATTTCGAATTTTCTACGTATTTTTTTCTCATTAAGTTGCTTCTACAGGATGTCCAATGACTAACTTTAATATGCATTTCTAAAATTCTTGTTAAAAATTTTAAAAAATATTAGTGATTAATTGAATTTTTATAACGTTTGACTTTGTCTCCTCTCTTAAAATTTACTGTTCGATCCCTTCATTCTTGAGAAATATTCCCAAGAATGATTATTGCGAATATCTTAGTAAAAGCTACCTAACGGAACGTAAAACAGTCGAAAGTAGAACATCACTTCTGTATTCCTTACATTATTTAAATATTTTATCGTATATATATATTAATAACGTATATATATTAATATATTAATATACGTACTACGTATATATAATAATAATGAGTTTAAATATTTTATCTTTATATATTATTAGAAAAATTGCCAAAAAGTGGACACTTGAGGGATCACAAATTTCTATTTTATTGACGAAAATCTAAAAAATGTATCAAAATCTGTCGAATTATTAGTGGAGAAGACAAATTTATTACATCAAAATCAATTTCATTGTCTGGCGAAACTTGGAAGAGTTTTTAAATATTTTCTTTCCAACCCTCTCTCGACAATTTAACGGGTTGAGATTTTAAGCCCCGCCTTCCTTAATAGTATTTCGTTAGATTTCAACTTCTTTATTTATTTAAATATTATTTTGTGAGGCGTATGCACTTTTTATTTCATTTTTGACAAATATTTAAAAAATATATGCATTGTGTATAGCGACAAACTTCAAGGGCACATTATAAGAATTATGAATTGCATAGAAATGTCATCTATCTATACAAGTGGTGCTTTACTATTATTAAGTTATTTTTCGGGTTCCTATGAACAGATGCTTTTTTTTCTAAAATATCTTAATTTTATGTTTTCTGATAATTATTTTCGTAAATTGCATATAAATAGACTCAGAAATAGTTGTGTCATCGTAATTTAATAATTTGGAA
The DNA here is from genome assembly GCF_982258835.1 of Parasteatoda tepidariorum. Taxonomy (NCBI): domain Eukaryota; kingdom Metazoa; phylum Arthropoda; class Arachnida; order Araneae; family Theridiidae; genus Parasteatoda; species Parasteatoda tepidariorum. Next base: position 4,840,898 of record NC_141766.1, read on the forward strand.
AGACAAATCATTAAATTACGATAAAACAGATATTTTTGATCCTATTTGAATGCAATTTCTGTCAATAATTATCAGTATACATAAAATTAACGCAAAATTAAGATATTTTTGATAAATAAAAGTACCGGTTTAAAGGCACGCCAGTGTAATCCATTTTAGGGATGTGCCCCTAGCTACGCAGTAGAATTGTAGGATAGGAAAGGAAATTTCATTGGATAGGAAATTCCTCTCTTATGCAATAAATAATCTTGAAAATTTGCCATACCTCTCCTACAAATTTACGGGATACTCTGCATACTGAGAGCGATTTATTATTAACAGCGTGTAATTATTTAAAATTGATTTGAGAATGATTTGTATTTCAGGTTTTGAGCTATTGTCCAAAAGACATGACAGCTGACATCTGCGTACACCTGAATCGAAAAGTATTTAACGAGCATCCAGCTTTTCGTTTAGCCAGTGATGGATGTTTAAGAGCTTTAGCTATGTATTTTACAATGGAACATTCAGCTCCTGGAGATTTATTATATCATACAGGAGAAAGTATTGATACACTATGTTTCGTAGTCACAGGATCATTAGAAGTTATTCAAGATGATGAAGTAGTAGCAATATTAGGTATAGTAAAACATACCGTCATTTTTATTCAGCTAGAAATAGGTGTTTAACTTTTTCACTGCCGATTCCGCGCCAGCACGAGACAAAATTCAGCTTAGCAGTTAGTGTCGACAAAACAGATCAATTGATAGCAAAATGTATATTATCATTCAACTATTTTTACAAAAAGTAGGAAATTTTCACCCGTCAATAACATATTGTTTATTAAAACAAACTAATTGCGAATTCTAGAAGCTAAAATTAAAAAAAATTAGCTTAGATTTCATATCTATCGATTGCCACTTTCAATGATAGATTTAGCATAACCACCTGTACTCAGCTGCAGAGAACGTGTTAAAAAACTGGACACAGCTCAAAATGCATGTTTAGGAAAATGGACACAGTTCAAACTGCGTGTTTAAAAAAGGACACAACTCAAAATGCATGTTTTAGAAAACGGTCACAGCTCAAAACTCAAAATTTCGAGCTGTATCCATTTTTTTAAAGGCACTGTGTCTATTTTCTCAAGCACGCACTTTGAGCTGTGTCTAGACTAAAATGTTCACTGACGATATGTTGAAAAATAAATGGAAAGAATTGACAGTTTTTTAAATGAATTCATTTGTGCCTAGTTTTCTTTTAAAGTGATGATTTATGTTTTCAAAAAAGTAAAGAATAATAAAAAGATATTCAAATTTTAGAAAAGTAAATTTGTGAAATTTTTACAAAAGCCTTGTCAGCAAAAGTAAGCATATTATAAATCATTCCAATGCTAACTTATGTAAGCCTCTACACTCCCCTCTTCTTTCTCGCGAGTGGTAAGAATTTGAGGATTGAATTTCTAATAAAAGATGGAACTTTGCTACGAAGTTAAAAATTAACAAGCATTTTTTAACACCCTATGCCAGAAAATAAGCAATAAGTTTATAACTAGTATCAGTTACTTGTAATCGTGATTCAATTTTGATTACAACTGTAATCATGATTACATAATCGATTACAGTAATCAATTACTTGGAATCGTGATTACAACTTTCAAAAAATTTTGATTACAGCTGTAATCATGATTACAATATTGATTACAGTAACCAATTACTTGTAATCTTGATTACAGCTGTAATCAAAATTTTGATTACAACTGTAATCATGATTCTAAGTAATTGCGATTACAAGTAATCACAGCAAAATGGTGTATGCACAATGTATGTGTATATTGCAATTACATATATTTAAATGTAAGCATGTATTTATACATTGCTTGTAATTATGTACACGTATTTGTTGTATGTACATACGCACATTGAGCATGTAACTATTTTTTTGTACATCCATACATTACATGCGCATATGTATTAACAAAGTATGTAGTTATGCAAGTACATACGTACGTGTACATAAGTACATACGTACGTTGTACATAAGTACATACGTACGTGCACATAAGTACATACGTACGTGCACATAAGTACATACTTTGCGTGTACATATATCGATGTACATATAAATGTACATATAAATGAACATACACATGCATACATGTAGGCATTTTATTTACGCAACTATGTGCATATATTGTACCTTTAAACAACATTCATACATATTGCACGTAAATACGTACAATTTTATATATATACGTACATTGTATATACGCGCTATTATCGTAAATTTGTACAATGTATGTAGTTAAGTACATAAAAGCATGCAAACGTATGAACATTACTTTCATTTATGTTCATACATATATTGTCCATGTATACAAAGATACAAAACATTGCATTTTCGTGCAAACTAACATAGATGCGTACATGTATCATGAATGCATAGTTATATGTACTAAGCATATACATATTACATTAAGTACATTACAACATAATTATGTAGATTGCGCGTACAAACAACGTTTGTGCATACATTGTAGGAATCACAAATTGTACGTTCATGCGTGCGTACATTCTATGTACATAAAAATATGTAAACTCATACATACTTACATAATGAATTTGCATGTAGTACACAATCGTAAGAACTTGTAATCGTATAGTTTTATTACAAGTAATCACAATTACATGTAATAAAATTACATGTAATCATGATTACATGTAATCATATGTTTTGATTACTTGTAATCATAATTACCCGTAATCGTTTTTGTTGTGATTACTTGTAATCGCAATTGTTTGGAATCATGATTACAGCTGTAATCAAAATTTTTTTAAGCTTGTAATCGCGATTACAAGTAATTGATTACTGTAATTGAAAAATGTAATCGATTACAGTTTCGCTCTACTCTGATGTAATCAAAAATTTTGATTACTTTTAATCGCGATTACTTGTAATCGTGATTACAAGTAAATTGATTACATAGCTGTAATTATCTGTAATCAATTACAGTTGTAATCGATTACTGTAATCGATCTCCAACTCTGGTCGTAAGGTATTCAATATCAACATATGATCACTGCGCATGCGCGGGGAAAAAATTAAAAAGAATATTTCATAATTTTGACTGAATTGTATTTAGCAACTAATGAAGAAAATCTGCCTGGAGTATCGAAAAAATATAAAAAGTTTCAATCAATTTTTCAAGTAGTTTTTGTATTTCTTAAAGGAAATGTCAAACTGATCAGTCGTTTCCCACAAAGTTAATTTCGTATTATTGCAAACTCTACTACCAGACAGCAAGAATAAAATAAAATTTGTGTAAAGTCCCTGATCATTTTGAGCTTTCTTTTAATAAGTACAAAAACAACTTCGAAAAATGATTGAAACTTCATAAATTTTTAAGATATTCAAATCATATATTTTTCATTAGTTTTCAAATTCGATTCAATACAAAATTATAGAAAATGCTTTTTTTATATTTTTTCAGCGCTGCGCAGTATTAAAAAGCTACTTTAAATATTCGTATCTTACGCAGTTTTTAACAATTTTTTAAAAATTTTTAAACATTGTTGTTGTAATTAATTTTAAATTGCTCCCCAAATTTCGTTTAATTTTATTGAATATTTTTAAAGTTATAGCAAAAGACGTAAGACAAAAAAACTAGTATTTTGTAAAACAGTCCATAACTCCAAAACTTTTTTAGGCTAGGCTTACGAAATTTCATACAATTATTGAAAATAACAACCAAACTAATTGATCCAAGTTTACAATCTTCTTACTTGATTTTCTAACATAGAGTGTAAAAAAAACTTGTTTTCTTTAGTAATTTATTGTCGGTACCTCTGAAAGCTTTCAACTTTATTGCTAAATTTTAAAAATTGTTAAAACTGAACAACTCTAAAGTTACAAAATAATTCTCTTAGTAACTCTTGAGAAATTTTTTAAAAAAAATATTAAAAATTGAAAGTGTCTCTTCCTTTATTGTTGGGTAGTGTATTATTTAGTATTTTTATTTTAATTTATTTTCAAGTTTGTGTAATTTCCATTCTTACCAAAATAAATGTTAATGCATATCGTATATTTATATTTATAAAACTGCTCTTTTCGTCAAGATAGATTTGATATAGGTAGTTTAATAATACAGAGTGTTTTGAAATCACCTCTTTTAATGCATCTTTATTTTATTTTATAACCGTCGTTGAACAGCCGACCCAATTTCATGGGTTTACGACTACTTACGTTCAACTCCGTAGCCTTGTAATTTTGAACCAATCCAGAAGACAAGGAAACTCCTGGATCAGTACCCTCAGAGGTATTGATTTGTTGTGGGAACATGGAGGACTTTGAGACTCGACAGATTTAACGTGCATCAGTCACCATTTACTACATGGGGAGTCTTCGGCCGGCGAGGATCGAACCCACGACCTCTTGGATATGGGCCCAGCGCCCTACCGACCAGGCTATCCCGGCCTTAAAAATGTGTCAATGCATCTTTATTGAAGAAATAAAATATACACATTAGCTGTCGCAAATTAGTTTTATGCGACCATGAAACCAAAACGCAGCAGAAATTTGCCGAATCGCAAGTGAGCAAAACGGGATTAAGAACAAAAAAGCCAATTTGATTGCCTGATAAAACTTCTTAATAACCGCTTTTTATCTTCCCCTAATTTCCTTCGGCAGTAAACAGTTTTAGTTAACTGCAATTCCGCCTTTCTCAATAATGATTTTTGAACGCGTATTTTATATTTTCATCGCTTAAATGTTATTTTACGGCCCCTAATTTGTATACATTTTTGACTTCATTCTTTCGAGACACGTCCGGAAAGCAAACACCGTTTTGGAAAAATTCGCCTTAATAGTGCTGCTTTTTTCTAAACAAAATTTATTTTTACATGTAAGAACATTTTACAAACTGTTTTTCTACATAATTACAAACATTGTTTAAACATTTAGAATCTGGAAGCCAATCTTCAAAGAAAGACTGCAAAGACTGTTGAACTGTTTGTGACCATCTCAAAACCATCTGACCATCTGCAAAGTTTGTGACCATCTCATGGAAAATAGTTGTTGGAGTTTGTGTCTATATTCACGAATTTTCTCATTCACTTTTACACCATCATTGACCATTGCTGCTCACTCCATATTTTATCATGAACATTGAGGGATCTAAAGTTGAATCTTTACCACTCATTATATTTTCTCTGTAAATTTTTTCAGGTTGACGATAAATTTCAGATAGCTTCATGTTCTGTGAGGAAAACTGTATTGTAGAACGCACTTCACAGTCGGCAGGATCGGCAATCGTCTTAAACGTTTTGAACACTTAGTGACACGCAACACAATCCGACTGTTAATGGCGTCACTTGACAGATAATACGTGTGCGCATGGGCGAAACTGCGATTGTGGCAGAATAAAGCGGTATTTATTTTCCGGACATGCCTCAAGCATATTAAGGATCATAGAACACCGATGTCTAAACAGAGATTATTTATGATTTCAGGCAAAGGAGATGTATTTGGTGATGCGTTTTGGAAAGAACCAACAATTGGACAATCTTGTGCTAATGTTCGAGGTCTAACTTACTGTGATTTACATTCCATTAAGCGAGATAAATTACTTGAAGTGCTTAATTTTTATCATGCATTTGCCAACTCATTTGCAAGAAACCTACTTCTTACTTACAATCTGCGACATAGGGTAAGATTTTTCATTTTATTTCTATGCATATATTGTTCACAATTTAATTCACGCCTTAACCCTCCTGAGACCCCAGTTCAGGACCGGTGAGATTATACACAGGCAAGGGTGATTTAAGCCTAATTTCATTTAAAAATTGATAAAAAAATAATATTGCAAAGAAATACGGTGAAATTTACAGTTTATTATTATTGACAGTACCCAAATAAACAGTAGTAAAATGTTCACAGCATTAATAATTTTTTTTTTAAATTGCAAAACTTACCCAAAACATTCAGAATACTGTTTGCTAGTTGTTGGTGTAGACTTGTTTGTTAAATAAGAAACAAGTCTACACCCACCTAAACCAATAAGCATTCCAGCCTTTTCCTACTCCATCAAATGTAAACAAAAAACCCAGAAGACAGTAATTCATGCGCCCAATCCTCTCATAAGAATCAAACACACGCATTAATTACATATTTGACCGAATCAAAAAATAAATAAATGAAAACAAAAACTCGGAACCGGCAGCGCGTATTGAAGGTCAACCCTCAATATTCGAAGTCGTAGCAGACTAACCACCATAGTGTCAAATCTAAACTTTTTCAAAGTCTAGACATTTTTCTATAAGTCTGATATTTCTTTATTTTTTTTTTTTTTTTTTTGAAAGAATTTTTTTTCCTTTAAGTCTGAGGCTTTTTCTGCGAGTCTGATATTTTTTTTCTTCAAATCTAAGGCTTTTTCTTCAAAGCTGAATTTTTTTCTTCAAGTCTAATATTTTTCCTTAAGTCTGAATTCCTTCTTTTCTTTTTCTCAAAAAAAAAAATTAATTCAAATTTGAAATTTTTTATTTAATAATAAAAGGATTTAAAATATTGAATGATTTAAGCTACAATTTTTGACATCTTCTGCTCTGTTTAATTTTTAGTTCCGTTTCAGCTGATCTTTCGCAAAGTATCGGATGTCAAACGGGAGAGAGAACTAGCAGAGAGACGAAAAAATGAGCCTTTACAAGAACTATCTCAAGATCATTTGGTGAGAAAAATTTTCTCAAAATTTCGTAGAAATGGCTCTCACGATAGGACCACCCCTGATGTCGAAAAAGGTCCAACGGTGAGTCCGAGACTTGCACAAGTAACTGAAAGCGGTGATATTAAGTGTCAGTCAACCAAGTGGACAGTCACGAAAGATCCAGGAGATGATAAAGAAAATACCGTTCAAAGGACAGGTAACCGTTCCTTTTCCAAATGGTCTCGCATATTGGCCAAAGAACCAACAATCGAAGAGGAAATTCCTCCACGAGGAGAAGAATTAGAAACATCTGCCGATTATCAAAAGTTGCTCGCTAATTTAGTAGATTTAAGAGTTGATTTAAAATTAGAAATGCAGAGACTTAATACTAAAATAAGTCGAGTAGATGAACAGATTGGACAATTGATTCGGTTAGTCAAACCCCGGCAGAATGAAAAAACACCCGTTTTAGTTTTGAGACAACCAGAAGCTCAAAGAAGAAAAGATTCACTGACAAGAAAAAAACCCAAAGAGTTTGTAAAAATGGAGGATACAATTGAATATGAAAAGAGCAAACAGCAATAATATACAATAATATAGAATCGTATATTTAGTTAGTTTGTTTTTAACTACAATTTCATCAATCAGTCTTCCTTTTCTTCTTATAATAGAATGTATTGCATAGAATATTTGCAGAAAGGTGGTTAAAATGGTTTTAAATAAGCGAGCTTTACTCTTCTGATTGCAAAGAAAATTTCATTTTTTAAAATTATTTATGAAAATAAGCTTTTTAAATAGTGTTACTGAAGCAGTTTTCCTATCCGCCCTCACAACAATACAAATCCGTGAAAAAATTTTAATTGAAAAAAATATTTAAAAGAACCGGTTTAATTACTCGGTCTCGGTATACTATATATATATATATATATATATATATGTATACAAATGAGACAAAAATGATAAAAAGAAATGATAATGCTAAGAGAAAAACGAAGAAAATTAAGAAAATTAGTAAGTTTTATTTACTACGCATCTCAGCTGCAAGTATATAGAACTCATAAAATAAGCTTGAAATATCAAAGAGTAATGAAAAAAGAAGAAGAAAAAGATTATTGAAAGAAAATATTTTTTAAAAATAACATTAAAAAGCCGGAAAACTAAAATATGAAAAGATATAATCTCGAGTGATGAACAAGATGAAGAAATTACTTCTTTTCATACTTTTGTTTTCCAGCTTTTTAATATTATTTTTTTTTATTTTTTTTTATCTAAATATATTTTATTTTAGTAATTTTTTTTTCTCTTCGCATTAATCTCCATATTTTCTCTATGATATTAACAAGCAACTTGATGAACTATGATGTTTATTTCAGTTCACAATGATGTAAACAAGACATTTAATTACTGATGAATTTTTTCATAGAACTCTACAAAAATATAACGATTCCCTCATTTTTTTTGTTTAATATTCATTGGATTATTTATCCATTCTTTAAAACTAGAACAAGTATTAAAATTATTCTGCTTTTAATGTGCCCAATCTAATAGCTTTTCTCAAATTACCAGATTTTAAGTTTGTGTGTTTAACGTAGGAATTTAAGTTTCATGTCTTTCGAAGTTACTATGGTATAAGCATGTCGTAAGCGGTTTAAATGGTCGCAATCTGGAAAACATGGTCCCGATAGTTTGGTTAGGAAAGCGGTCTAAAGTATTATCCCCTTAATGTTACGTTTTGAGTCTCGAGAACTTTTTAAGCGAATTGAAAACATTTTTACACACAATTATAAACTTCATTCATCCAAAAATAATTCCATGCAAAAAATAACTTCTTATAAATATTTATTATTTTTAATATTTTATTTAATATTAGTTGAAAAAAATTTAAAATGTTAGGTATATAATTTTTTACACCATTTTAAAGAATGTAATTTTGCATGGCAAAATACAAATTTTGAACGAAATCGGCCGAATAGTTCTTCATTTTTTCCCTTACAATTCAATGCTATAAATTCACTGATTCCCAATATAATGTAAATAATAGAATCTTTGAACAAAAAAATATATAAATAAAAATAAATAAACAAAAGCAAAAATATATGAAATGGAATGATAGAAGCTTCCTATTTCAATAATAAGCACCAAATCGTCAAAAATCAAAATGAAACCCTGAAATATAAGAAATGAATTGACTGAAACTTCAAATTGCAATAATAAACACCAAATCATCAAAAATTACATGAAAACTGAAATATAAGAAATTGAGTAATTGAAGCTTCAAATTGCAATAATGAACACCAAATCCTCAAAAATCAAAATTAAACCGTGAACTATAAGAAATGAAATGACTGAAGCTTCCAATTGTAATATTAAACACCAAATCATCAAACAGCAACTAACTATCCCTCTTATCGAAATAGCAGAAGGCACCAAACTAACGAACACAGGGAAAACAACATCAACGCTGAACTAGCAGACACTGATGGTCGATTCTTTTCCCTTTTGCGACCACCTTTGTCGATGTGCGAAGCAGTTGTCTATGTTAAATTATCGAGGACAACAGAGTAAATCCGATTTAAACTTAGCTTTGCAGTGAAGGTACATGGTTGGAGGCATTTCCAATTTATTTCTAATTTATATAATTATTAGGAGGCAACATCCTCTGTATCATCACTTTATTTACGAATTTAAGCTTGTTTTTTTTTATATAAAGAATTTTATTAATCATACATATAGTTAAATGGAAATTAATTTGCGTTACCTTTTCGAATCTATAAAAAATAGAGTATTTCCATAATGTTTATTCCACATGACGGTAAATTAAGTTGGCAGTTTGTACGCAGAAATAAGCGAAACACATGCCATTTATAACTAATGTGAATTCTGTTTAATCACTCTAATAAAATGCACAGAACATAACTTAGACACACCCTAAAACACAACAAAAATGGCGTTCAGCAAGTCACGACATCGCATTTTTTTTCTTCTGTTACATAAACTATTCACTAACTATTTGAAATTTGTTTATATAAGTATCACGCGACTTTTAAAATGAAAATTTTGGAAGTTTTTTCCTTATTTAAACTGATACAAAATTTCTTAGTAAATTTATAAATTTTTTAACCTTTATAAGGCCTTTTATAAGTATACATACCAACAAATTAATTCATTTTTAAACGTCGATGTGAAACTATTTTTTCACCAATGACTTGTGTCGCCAAATACAAGAAAAAATATTTGTTAAGAACTTTGTTTTATAACCGTTATTGTACAGCTGACCCAATTATGGGTTTACGACTTCTAATGTTCAACTCAGTAGCCTTGTAGTTTTGAACCCAATCCAGAAGACAAGGGCACTCCTGGATCTAGCATTGGGAAAAATTTGCCTCCGTGGAAACTTTTTCGATGGAACTAACCCGCATTTGCATTGCATTGAGAAGAACCCTCCCCTCCCCCCCCCCCCCGGTTAGCCTGACGGCAAGGAAACTCTAACCCATGATCCGTCTACCACTGAGGATGTTTTACGTCAGCACTGTGATCGGTGCAAGCCGAGTGTGGAGTTCGCATTAACAAGGCATTGCTGGAATTCGTACTCGGTTCACCTGAATGGAAGCCGAACGCTCTATCCCCTGAGCCACCACGGCTCAAGAACTTTGTTTACATCAATGTAGGGTCAATGTAGTAAAAGCTAGAGTAGGGTCAAGAAAAGTAGCCAATACTGGAATATATTTTCTTTTGTATTTTATACGCTCTTTCCTTTTATCATTTCTTATAGAGTTTATTTCATTACCAAAATTTTTTTTACATAACTAGAAAAAAGGGCCTTTTAAAGGGTTGAAATATATCATAATCGATTAATTCTACAAAATTTGTACCAAATCACTTCAGATTGTCGGTCAGGATGTCCCTCTTTTCATTGCCAACAGCTTTATTCCTGATTTAGTAACGATCTTCAATTTATTATTGATTGTCCTGCGTTTTTCTCTTTTCTTGTGAATTCCAATCAAACGCCTATAAAAATATGTGACGATGGGGAAAAAATACAAAAATTATTGCTTGTGTCCACAATGTCAATTGAAAATCGTCAACAGAAAATCATCTCATTTTCTCAACAGATGCCAGGAACATAATTTGACAAAGGGATCAGTTTTTGTTAAACATTAATGCTTTAACACCGTTTGATAAAAAAAATAAAAAAATCTCTTTTGATGCTTTTTTTCTTCTAAATTATGCACTTAAATCTCACCAAAATGTTTTATTGCGATTTAAATGATTATTAAATGCTTTGTTATACTAATTGTTTTAGCACAACAATCCCTAACAATCTTTTAAATAATCGCATATAGTTTATGTCAAATTTTTAGGAGGAAAAATTTAAATTATGCAAAATAAGGTATGAAATTCGAAAAATAATATTTTATAAGAATAAAAATCTAATCTTGAGCAAATTAAGACAAAGTTTCCAGTGAAATTGATTATCTTTACTGTTATATTAATGAAAATGTCAATACCCAATGACAAACTTAAGTTTTCATTAGTTTTAATGCAAAGATATTTTTTTTTTAAATTTATGATTTTTAATGTCTTTTTCGAAGCTAAATTTTGTGCAGAAATTTTATCAATTAAACCCGCAAACTAAAGAAAAATTTTAAAAACTTTTGAAATTTGTTATTTAAAAATAAAGTGAAAGTCCACATTAATTAATATCCTTTTTTAAAAGAATTTCATAATTATACTGTGAGTTTTCTAAATTATATTTTTGAAAATGCGTCAATCAATTGTTATTCGTCATCTTAAATATACTTTGAATAAGTATATACTTACTCAAAGTATATACTTGATACTTTTTAAAATTAGTTTTTTTTAAATTGAAGTAGAAGTACATTTGTTACAACCCATCATTAAAACAACTTTAATACTTACAATTTCAGTTCTCCAAACTATATTTTTAGCGGTACTTATCTCAATTAATTGTTGTTTAATGTATCAAATTGATATAATTTAAATTAAAAGTATTTTAATAATTTATATTTTCAATAAAAAACTGTAGTTTGGAATACTTAATATCATACACTACTTCTTTATTAGTAGTATTGAGTTAGTTTACGTTTTGCTTTTCTCTGAAGCTAAAATTATTTGACTGTTCGAGGAAATTTTATTCTTTCCGAAAGGATTTAAAAGGGTCCTTTGATTTAATATTGCAACAAGATATGTATAATAGATAAAATAACAAATAGTTGAAGATATGAAACAAGAAGAGACAATGTGATTTTTTTTCGGATATTTTGCCATAAATCATTTAACTAGCACTGGAACTGTTTACAAGGCAATATGGGGATGGAGTGTAATTGCAATAAATTTTAGAACATGTGATATGAATTACACAGCCAGTTCATACCAAGGAACTACAAAGTAGAAACTGTTGCCAAACAATCAAGGGAATTATATCGCAATAACTAACAGAAGATCACACAGCCAGTTGAAGACTACAACTGTTGACAGGAAGCTATGGGGGTAAAGATTAGTGTAAGATGTGCTAGAAAAACCTATACCTGATGTAGCTGTTACTCGTGGAATTAGTCTTTCGGCCTTATATTTATAAAACCCTGCATCTGACAATAATGGGGAGAAAATAAACTACCGTATCTTAAAGCACAGAATTAACCAAATATTTTTTTTTTAAATTAATTTTTATAAGTGTTTTTCGGTTGTAAGCATCACTCTTGAGCTACTCTATTAGGCTATTGGTGACGATCAATCATTTGCGCGAGGAATCAAATTCCTGTCCAAACTGCGAAAACTACCACATCGACTGGGTGTAATAGGTATAAATACAATGTATTCTCTGCCATTGCATGCTGTACATTGAAAAATTGCTACAAGAAAAATTCTGTGTTGAACGAGTACTTTGATTTGTGAGACGTATGACATCAGTATCTAGGTTCTCATAACGATTTTGGCTAGATTCTGCTTTACTTTTTTCCAACATATACGTAATATTACAATCCAATACAAGTTAAAATGTGATAAACATATAAAAAAGTATATATGTAGATATAATGTAGTTTTTATAGTTGTTGAATTAAAAAGGTGTCAAAAATAAATATTTTATATTTGATACCTGGGAGAACTTTGATTAACTAGTTAAGTAAGAATAAATAAAACACAATAGTACTTTTCTTTCGGCAAAGATTGAAATATTACTAAGCGTTAAAATGTTAAATTGAGTAATAATTGCGACTGAGATTTATTTTTCAATTTTTAAAATTTATTAGCTGTAATAGTTGTATTCACGTTTTTTTTAAAAGCTTATGTTTAAACCTTGAATACCACTTATAAATAAAACAAGAAAAGCATTTATTAGGGTCGTAAAAATAAGTACACACGTGATAACGAGAACAATAGCGATAGCAGTGCCACCATTCAAGGTTATAAAGAAAAGCATGAAAGCACTTTAAAAGACTGTTAAGACTGTTATCCATCCTGAACAGAACAATGTGCATTAAAACGGATTTAATAAAGAAAGTGTTCGCACAATTTGTTTACTCTAACAGAGTGCTGTAAAGATGTCACGATTCGTTAATCTTTGATAAACTTTAATTATTTAATCAACATCAATGTATCAATTAGAGATCATGGTATTTACTTACCCTAGTATTGCTACATTCGATATTGATGTCCACTCTTTACAAATACATTTACACTATCTACTTATAGCCTAGGCAACGCTCGCTATAAACTGATACCATTCGACGATAAAGGGGTCCGGATTAAAGTCCTTTTGTCCCTGAAAACGTACCTTAAGAAATTGTTCTGCTCGTAATGTATCCATTTTACATTTCTTTGAAATTCTTAGCACGACTTTACATTCACTTTCAATGCTTTCATGCATACTGTCTCATCAGTTATATGCAATCTACAATACTCTTCTCCTATCTTCCTTTACATCCCAGAATGGTGCTACTACTGCATATCTGACGCTATAGCGCATGAAAAGAGTTGCTGAAATATAGTATTTTGTTTTTGTTTTTTTCGGAGGAACATTAAATACAGGGTAACACACTAGTAAACGACTGGCTTCTAAATGATTATCAAACTTTTTCTGCTACACACATTTTATGTAATCCGATACCCTTTGCTATACGACAAATACCTAATATGTAATCTAAATCTTTTCACTCTATTTGTAGTTTCGCTTCATCAATGCGTTTGGCAGAAATTCGTTTTTCAAGTGCTTGCTGTGCTTTCAGAATCAGTGGCTCATAAACAGATATATGTTTATACACTTATATGTTTTACACACATATGTTTATACACTTATATGTATCACCATCAAAAGAAATCACTTGGCGTCAGGTCGAGTGATCTTGGGGGCCATATGGATGGAGAACAATCTAAAGTTAAGTATTGGAGGCGTATATTTGCAATAAGACTTCCGGTCACTACTTAAAAAAATTTTACGCTTAACGCCGAAGGTTATATTAATCCTATATTGTTATATTATACACTATCGTGTATAATTTAATTCGTACTGTTTACGATATGACTTGTGCTTTTTACTATTTATTTTGAAACTCTATTTGATAAAAGGCATAGATGGCTTAATATAAATTTGAATTTTTTAAATTTCCAAAATACAAAAAAAAAAAAAATTCTTATGAATGATAAAATTAGGTAAAAATCCCAATAATAATACTTATTGAAGCTTGCTCAAACATCTTCTCGAAAACATAACATAATCGGAGGAATACACCGGTTGAATTCCATTCAATTTTTAGAATTTTGATTATTGAGCAATTTTCCCCCATCAATCATTACACACAAGACACTGAGCTACCGAAAACACTAAATAAGAAAACACATTTGTGCAGCATGCATAATAGTGTAAACTACAAAAGGTATGGAACGAAGATATTAACGGTGGAACATTAAATATGAAGCCGAAAGCACTACAAAAATAAACACATTCGTGCAGCATGCAGTGTAAACTACAAAATGCGTGGAACGAAGAGATTAGATGTTAACCGTGCAACATTAAATATGTAACTGAAAAAATTCTTTAATTTTGTGTATCATTTATTGCAATAGTTTCTCAAATATAAATCTTTAAAATCCTATATGTAAGTTAATTAAGTAAACTATTAAAATGTTTGTCAAAATGGATACATTTTAAGTGTGCCAGAGTTCCTACAGTAAATGATATAATTTTAGACGAAACTGTTATTCTTATATATAAAAAGACAGCATGATAAGTTCTTATATCAATTCTGCATCGAATTATTATGAAAGATTTATTGTGTAGAGGACTTTGTACATAAACAACACTGGTCGTATATGAAAGTTAGATAAATATTTGATACTCTATTTTCCCTAAACGTTGATATATTATGACAACATTCTTTAAAAATATTTTTACAATGTCTTGAATAATGTGACCACCTTTCTGTAATGTTGCCACCATTGCTTTTACCTTGTGTTGATCACATTTATCATAATGTACAGATTGTTTATATAGACACTATTATTAAAAAGATGCACTATTTTGAATTATTAGAACAAACTATCGCATATTTTGTAATAAAGGCACTAAAATATATGTTTTTGAGTCCTTTTTGTATCAATGAAATCTTTCTCACTACTCTTTAGCGTCGATTTTAAACCAATTTCCGAATTATTATATAGACAGAGTGAAAATTGAAAACGTGAAAATTAAAGGCAATAAATCCTTCTGTACCGATTTAATTGCACAGTAATTCCACACATCTTACACATTTACGACTGACTGCAGGAGATGAATAGAATCTGCACTAAAATACGTACTACAATCCATTAGTCTGCTCTTATCGCTGATATATTATCCTAAGTGCTTAGCACGACTTTGAATGTTTTTATGCAATCATCAGTAGTTACATTAGTACAGCAAGTATATAGGCTGAACTAGTATTGATCGTAAATGAAGATGGAAAGATGAAAGTTGATTCTGATTTCAATGGCTGGCAGAACACGTTTTTCCTCCCATCTTCACTATGTAATAAATATCGGACCGAACCGTTATCGATTTGTTAAAACTCAGTAATCGTCACAATGCAATCGTCATTCTTGAAGGGTTCTTCCGCTTTATCTTCATACGTGAAAATGCAATCTAAATAAAGATATGTTCTTATATTATACGTAAACATGGACAATCCTTAAGTATACAATATTTATATTATTCATTTATATTATTCTTGTATATTGCATATAATTTGCAACCCCCGACTCGGAAAGCATTTATGACCCCCATACGACCTGTATACATATTTTGTACTCGCTCTCCGTAGGAAGCATTCAGGGATCCCGTATACAGATTAAGAGCTGACATTACACAACACCCTTTATGTATATAGGGTGTTAAGTAATGACTGCCCTTAAGCACATTTAACATCCTACTAAAAAAATGAAGTAATAACAGTAAGTACATTTGGCTAAATTACTTAAGTGAGGAAAATACAGCTCACTAAACGAGAAAATTTAATAGAAAAATAATTAAGAGACTAATTTAAAAACTATTTAAAAAAACAAAAATCAAGTACAGAAATGGACATACTATAGTTTCGGTTCTCCAGACAAGACTCCGTCTAAACACTGAATGACATTTGAAAAGTAAAGAGATAAAAACGTGCAAAATGATTTTACCGATTAGGAGAAAGGAACATGAGCAAGATAATAAAAAGAAGGGTGATTCGAAACAAGTGAGAGGGGGTTTGGAGAGAATCCCGGGGGGGGGGAAGAAAATTAGAAGGGATTTCCATACATTGAGATAAGGCGGGATACTATATAGATCATAAACTAAATTATTAGAATTTTTCAAAATATGGAGTGATTCCAGAAATCAAGTTCTGTAAATGAGGAGCAGTGTTGAATGATCTTAGTAGAAGAAAATTAAAACCTATGATTAGAGTTGCAACTATGTAGGACGATGAAAGATCATTTAATATCCTGATGTACCTTTCATGTTCTTTAAATAAAAGTTTCAGGTTTAATTTGTCCAATTTACGATAAACAGCATTGGCAAGAAATTTGATGAATGCCCCAACTATTAATAAAAGCGATATTGTCTTTAAGGTTGGTGAAATTTAATTTGTTTACAGGGCAGAAAATGACTTTAAATCAAGTTAAGGCAAAATCTCAGCAACTTGGGTACTAATTTTCAGATAAGAGAGTAAAACAACCGAATTTTAAAGTTCGAATTCGAAGGTTTGTTGGATTACATGATTAATTTTCTATACATTTTTAGAGATCATGTCAAAACAAACATTCCAGAAAAACACGTATTTTTTGTTATCCAGAAAATATTCTTCTGTCCACAGAACTTACATGAAAGAGTTGAGCATGTGAAGAATTTTAAAATCGAGTCTAATATCGATAAGTAATATACCCGAGAACTAAAAATTGCAATATAAATCAAAATGGAAATAAAGCAGTATTTGCAAATAGTTGATTACTAAAAAGTGAATTAATTTTAGGAAAATGCAAAATGTAGGTATACAAAACTTTAATAAAGTCAGTATGAAGCTGAAACCTGAGTTTTACCCAACAAAGAGGAAAATATATCAAGAAATTTTCAAAGTAGAATGATTCTAAGAATTTATGGAGCCATCTATGAAAATAATACAGGGAGAAAAAGATACAATTATGAAATAGAAAAATTAATTAAAAGGAAAAACATCATAAGATTTATCAATTAAAATATATAAAAGATATATTAAAGAATACAGATAAGATATATAAAAGAATATAGTGGACAGAGCATGTTGAAAGAAACACACATGCGTAAAAAAATGAAGGCAGAATAATTGTATAATAATAGAAAAAGAGGGAGATCAAAGCTAAGATGGCTGGCTCAAGTTGAGGAAGACCTGGAAAAATTGAAACTGAAGGAAATCTGGGGAACTCTATTGTAGAGGCCCACTAAGGACTGTAGAACTGGGGGGAAAAAGAAGAATATGAGTTATTGTTCTTTTACACAATAATTTTAATGCAAAATATCGATTCTGAAACTTCTGGAAATAATGTTTTGATACATTTTTTGGGTTAATAGTTTCTAGCTCAAGCTAATATTGTTTTTTTTTAAATATTTTTGTAGAAAAGAAGGTGTGAGTTTATAACTACATAACGTATTTTCAGTTCTTTACTATTGTTATATCACTGGCAGAAAAGAAAAACAAATAAAAAGAACAATCAGGGGGGATCAGGGAACAAGGAAAAAAAATCCTTATATTCTTAATTTCCAGATTAAGAGAGTATTTTAGGATTTAAGATATGAGAAGAAGAAACGAATAAATCTAAAGGTAGGTATTGAGGGAGTATGAAAGCGGCAGAAAGCAAATTTAGCGCTCTATTAAAAATAAGAAAAATGCGGGCATCCATGATACAGTGAGGCACGCCAAAATAGTTAATTCTTATTCAAACCTGCTGATCCAATTACATATGTAGTCGAAACGTTGAAACTAATCACGATCCAGGAAAAATGTTAGAAGACTTACCATCTATGAAGGCACACGCAAGCATCAAAACTACACTCAGAACTTGAAAAATACAAAAACGTCATAGAGCAATTCAAAAAGATTTTGCAATGTACGAATATCAAATTTCGCTTTGACCTAGAAATGTTATTAATGATAATAGTGTTTCTTTAAAGTTTGTACAAAATATAAGCAATTTACAATATTAAAACCAAATTAAGGACGTGATATTTCCTTACATTAAATTACTATAAGATTTAAATTTTAAGAATGTTTATGTGAAATATGTTATGGAAAACCAAGTAGTGAGGTCTACATTGATCGTAATCTTATTACAAGTTTAAATCAAAAATACTCTTTTAATAGCATACGGTAGAAAAAAATATTTCAGAAGAGGCGGAAAAGATGGTGTCAGAGACAAACACCTCAATCGATTTGAAATGATCACGCAAAAGGAAATCATTTGGAAAAAGATTTTTTTGAATTATTTGAGGCTTATTTGAGAAATTCCAAATTATTTTTCGAATTTAGAAATAAATTAAAAGTCAAATTGAAATATCAAGTGTATATAGGCAGTATTAAATGTTCCTAAAATAAAAAAAATAGTACAAGGACAAGGAAAATCCTTGAAAGTTCAATACCAGTGTAATGATAATTAATTAATTAACTACCAATGATGAAGAAGTTATGCTAAAAATTTCAGTAATTATCCATGGGAGAGAGTAATTGCTATGTTTGATTTCAATTAATTATAAAAAGTAATACGCGTAAAATGTCCAGATAGGATCAAAGTATCGCAGATCTCGTGTCAGAAAGGTTCCATTCCTGGTCACAGGCATAGATGTCCTATCTATTCTTCTTACAGTGAATTGAACGTTGACACTACTAATATGGTGGCTCCTTAAAGAGTGGTCAACAAATCTACCCTTCCTTCTAATACCCGAATGTCAGCATATGGGTGGTCATGGGGAAAAAAAGGATTCAAATATCAATGATAGCGAATATCAATGACATTTATAAATAGCGAATTCTTTATGAGTGCACCATGTATCAAAACAACAGGCTGTAAAACCATTATCCTTACTCATAGTTGTCAATAACCAAGTTGCCAATTGTCCAATAATAATTCAGATTTAAGGAAAAAAGTATATTGTAACTCTTGGGGTAAAGTTTTTGTTTCATATTTCATTGAAATATAAAACAGAGATTGAATTTTGCTGTCTTCATTTCATGAATCACTGCTCGATTGCCCAACTCATTTTCCCGTCAAGTACGTTGCCCGACAGCTCATTTTCTCGACAGGTACGTTTGTCATACGGGTTCGTTTACCTAATAACTCATTTGTCCAACAATGCATTTGCCCGACAAAAACCCTAAACCCTAACTGATTGGCAGATATAATTGCTTGAATAATTCATTAATTTTTTAAAAATACTAATTGTAGTATTTTTCAAAAATTAATACGTAGACTAATACTTTTGTCTACACTCTTTAATACAATGCTCTATTACAGCCACCATCCCATTGTATAATTTTTTATTCCACAGACACAATCTTATATTATCATCTATTAATCTATTAGTTCAGCGTCTGAACAGTTCATTTTAAGACAGCAAATGACATTAGTAATTTGATTCCTCAAGTCCTTTTTATCTTATCACCCATTAAATGTGAATATCATCTTGAAATCCCTTTGAATGAAGTGTAGGATGAGGCCCTTAGATTCTTATTCCAAATTATAGTAATCTACAATCAAATTTGCAATAGTATAACTAATATGAATGAATATGTCTTATAAACAATAGCGAGCATTATTATATAAACTATAACGAAAAATAACAACAAAAAAAACTAAACTCATTTTCCTAACATGCCAGTCCGGTCGGGAAAACGAACCCATTGGGAAAATAAATAGTCGGGAAAATGCATATGTCGGGAAAATTATTTGTCTGGCAAACTTACTTGTCGGAAAAACGGTGTCGGGTGTTTGAGTTGTCGGGCAAATGATCGGATCCAACAATGACTTATTGCATTACAAAAGCTACTGCAAGGCATTTGCAAAAATACAATAATTAAATTATTCTTTTAATCGATTCTGATCGATAGATGCGATAATTAAATTAATTCTGTCGGTTTATTTCAAAAAATTTAGTTATGCAATTTAAGTTCTGTCTAGCGCGTGCTTTAATTGTTATAAAAAAATTACTTTCAGAGTTAAAAAAAAATCATTTTCAAAAGTTAAAGAATAATTTTATGAAAATTACTTAAAATTTTTATTTATTACCTACTGAAAGATATTTAATTAAAAAAATGCTAGTTCAGTGATTTTATTTTATTTTATAACCGTCGTTGAACAGCCGACCCGATTTCATGGCTTTACGACTACTTACGTTCAACTCCGTAGCCTTGTAATTTTGAGACTCGGAGATTTAACGTGCATCAGTCACCATTTACTACACGGGGAGTCTTCGGCCGGCGAGGATCGAACTCACGACCTCTTGGATATGGGCCCAGCGCCCTACCGACCAGGCTATCCCAACCCCTAGTTCAGTGATTGAAATAATTCCATTTGCCTTAGAATAATTTTAGTGTGTCAATTGTCAAAATCATTTATACAACGATACTTATTAAAACAACAATCGCTTTTAAGAAGAAAGCCTACAAATTTGTTCGTCATTTAAAACTGCGTCATTTTTATTGATAAATTTTATCTGTTGAATAATTCTCGAGAACTTCTAAAATACGCTTTTTTGTTTTTAATTTTGCAGCTCAAAAACAATTGCTTAAATGTATTAATTAAAATTTTGATAAATTAAAATCATATAAAAATTAATATGCCTTACAAGTCAAATATTATTCCACCATTAAGGCTCGTATTTCCACCATCCATAACACTATTATAATCCAGCCACTATAATAGTGTTAGCGTTTTTTTTTTTTAAATATTTTGACTAAGCACACTGTAAAAAAAGTATTTACCGCTATTTTTGGTGTTGAGACATACTAAAATTCTTACAATGCAGATAGTAACATTGTATTAACTCTGTTACAGCTATTTTATTTATTCATATTTTGAGTGTTTGCTTATTGGCTATTTTCATGCACCAATTTAATAGCTTCATTGCAAAAACATTTCATTTAAAAAACATTTTTAGTTATTTATTCGGACTAATTCTCTCAAATAATTATTATTTCGTAAATTTTATATAAATTTTTGCATGATAACTACAGTTCAGTACTTAATATTGGGAGCACAAATTACTTCGGTCCGTTGATGGCTGTTATGAATGTTTCAGCTGGTTTCAATTTATATCGCTTTGAGTTTTTTAATTTGTTGAATATATCAAATTTTGTGATGGCTAAGCACCATTTGCGGCAGTTTCTGCTTTAATTGGAAGAAAAGTACTACTGAAGAGCTTGTAGAAGTTTATGGTGACAATGCTCCAACTGATAAATCATGTAGAGAATGGTTTCGACGTATACTATGAGCTGCTACAACCTGACCATTCCATTACGGGCGATCGGGATAGGCTACAATTGATTCGTTTGAGCAGTGCATTACGAGAAAAACGGCCGGAATACGAGCAAGTTATTCTTCTGCATGATAACGGTCGGCATCATGTCGCAAAAGTCATAAAAATTATTTGGAAGTGGGATATTTTACCGCACCCGCCGTATTCACCGGACATTGCTCCTTTTAATTACTGGTTGGTCCGACGGATGCAGCATGATTTGGCAGGTTACCGGTTCTCTTCTTTCGCAGAAATCAAAAATTGGCTCCTAACTTGGATCGCCTCTAAAGATGAGACACTTTTTCGAGATGGAATTCGAAAATTGCCTGAGAGGTGGGAAAAAGTAGTAGTCAGCCATGAACAATACTTTGATTAATCTGCTCATTCATTTTGTTCTGAAATAAATGCATTTTTGACCACACATAAAATGAACCGAACTAATTTGTACTCCCAATATTTATTAAATTGCATTTACTAATACATATGTATTGGTAAATAAAATATGAAATTGTAACAAATACATTCTCAAATCTAAAACTAATACAAATTTCCTTTTTCAAACGCCGAACTGTTGTTATCGGGCAAAACTTTTACAATACTGACGAAATAATAATTATTTGAGAGAATTTGTCCGAATATATTAGTAAAAATGTAATTGTTTTTAAATGAAAAGTGTTTGCAATGAAGTAATTGATTCTAATGTGTATAAGCGTTGTCAATAAGCAGACACGCAAAAAATGGATAAATAAATAAATCAGTGAAAAAATAAATACAAAATCGGACTTTATGCTCTGTAAAAATTTTAGTTTATCTCAACATAAAAAATGGTGGCAACTCTTTTACAGTGTACTGAATACTTTGTGCAGTGGTTCCCAATTTTTTTCGGCTGCAGAACCCTAAATGCTTCTTTTGGCAGAACCCCGAGACTTAATGAATAAATTTCATTACACATTTTGAACACATTAAAAAACTATCAATTATTTTCAAAATATGTAATAATTTAAATTTCATTAATTATTTTGAAAGTGTTTAGAGAAGGAACAACGGAAAGATTGTTTTCATCATATCGCTTCATCATTATAAGTCTTTAAATTATGTTTTATATCAGACAGTTGAAATTACAGGTCTGGAAAGGTATCTTGTCTAGTTTTTTTTATCAAATTTTAGTTCGCTCATAATCTGAAAATGAACGAGATGAAATATGGTTTCCATCAAAATAAAAAGGAAGAAATTAAAAGTTGGGGATGGTAATCAGAGAACTTGTTGAATTTGGAAATTCTTATTCGATGCACCGAAATAATACTGAAACTTATCAAAATTCATTCGTTTTATTGTCCTTAAAAAACATTGCTTCGAAATTTCCTTTCTCAAGCATTTCAATTTTATAATTTCATAAAATTAACGGAAATATTAAATGACAATGACTAATTTATTGAATACAAATTTAATTACAGGTTTCGAAAATCATGACTGGAATCCTAATTTTCGGAACCCCCTTGTACGGAACCCTAGGCTTCAGCTGAACACTTTTTGGGATTCGCTGACTTATTACATATGACATAATATCAATAGAATTAATAATTATGTGCATTTAATAGTATTGTTTTCAAGTGCTTATAGTTTTCACTTATCATTTTACAATTGAATAAATGCAATAAGAAATAAACAGGAAATTGAAATAATAAAGCCTTTAATTTACTAGAATTATGTTTTATCTTTTGTTTTACCATTAAATAAATAGGATAAGAAATAAACAAGAAATTGAAATAGCAAAGCCTTTAATTAAAAGAATCTACTAGAATTATGTTTTATTTTTCATTTTATATTGAATACATACAATACGAAATGAACAAGATATTGAAGTAGCAAAACCTTTAATTTACAAGAATTTAGGAGAATTAAGTTTTATTTTTCGTTTTACAATTGTATAAATACAATAAGAAATAATCTAGAAATTCATATAGCAAAACCTTTCATTTGCAAGAATTATGTTTTATTTTTCGTTTTATATTGAATACATACAGTAAGAAATAAGCAAGAAATTAAAACAACAAGACCTTTGATTTACTAGAATTATGCGTTTCGTTAGCACGCACACAAGCCAAAAGAAAATAGATCGCATAAGAATTAATCTAGATCCGATAGCGTAAAATCTTATTTCATCCCTTTTGACCTAATAAACACTTCACTGAATCTATTTTCTTTGTATCTTCACTTTGGTCTAAAAATATTAGTAATAATACTAATTTTGTAACATACCAAAATGTTTTTTAACCTGATTCTCTATAAAATAGAACAGATTTGTAATTGAATACTCAGACGGAAGAAAGAAAAAAAAGTAAGCAGGTTTCCAATTAAATTATTGATATCACAGTCAATTTGATGAACTTGTGAAAATATGATTACCAACATAAAATCTGATTAATTTCTTTTAATTTAATGCTAAAGCTTTGTAAGATTTTAAATAAGTTTGATAACAGTTTTTAACTCTTTGTAATCTTGAATTTATTATGTTTTTAAAAAAAAGCGTTTTGAAAAACCTAATTGGTAAGGAATTTAATTATTTCTAAATTTGCATTTAATTTATTGAAGATATTATTTTCCTCAATTATAAATTACTTTTAATTTAATGTCAACTGTTATAAGTTTATTGTTTTTAAAAAACATGTGGATTACATTTAAACAATTTATACAAAAGTACGCTTAAAATTAAAATTCCAAAGGTGAATTATGAAATGCAAGATTTAAATGCCCATGATTATAAGTAAATAACTCCGGCAACTAAAGAATTAGTTCACAAAAAGAAGTATCGATTTGGATTTAATTACTTTTAACAAATACGTATTTAAATTTCTTCAGGATGACATAAATGATACTAACTCTTATTCAGTTTACTGAACAATGATTAAGAGTAAAATCACTTGTTAAGAGACGACTTTCAATTTGAAACATTTAATTATAGGACTTTTTTAAGTGAGGGGTTCGAGCCTTGGTGGCTCAGAGGATAGAGTGTTCGTGTTCCAATGAGGAGATCTGGGTTCGAATCCCAGCGATGGCTGATCGATGCGAATCCACATCCGGCTTGCACTGACCACAGTGCTGACGTGAAATATCCTCAGTGGTAGACGGATCATGGGTTAGAGTCCTTTTTGCCGTCCGGCTAATCGTGGGTGGTTCTCGTGGTCTTCCTCTCCTTGTAAAGCAAATGCGGGTTAGTTCCATCTAAAAAATTTCCACGAAAGCAAACTTCTCTCAATACTTGATTCTGGAGTTCCCTTGTCTTCTGGATTGGGTTCAAAATTACAAGGTCACGGAGTTGAGCATTAGTAGTCGTGAACCCAAAAATTGGGAGGGCTATTCAACGATGGTTGTAAAATAAAATAAAATAGTAATAAGCAGATTTGAGCCACGGTGGTTCAGGGGATAGTGTATTTGCCTTCCAATGAGGTGAACCAGGTCCGAATCCTAGCAATGGCTAGTCGATACAAATACCGCATCCGGCCTGCATCGACTACAGTGCTGAAGCAAAAAATATCCTCAGTGGTAGACCGATCATGAGTCAGAGTCCCCTTGCCGTCAAGCTAACCGGGGAGGTTTTCGTGGATTTCCTCTCCATGTGAAGCAAATGAGGATTAGTTCCATCAAAAAGTCCCTCCCATTGGCAAATTTCTCCCAATATTTGATCCAGGAGTTCCCTTGCGTTGGGTTCAAAATTACAAGATTACGGAGTTGTGCATTGGTATAACGTTAACTTAAAATTGGGTCGAATGTTCAACAATGGTCATGAAATAAAATAGTTAAAAGCAATCCTTGCTTCGAGAGACAGTGGCTTAGGGAATAAAGTAGTCGCCTACGAATGAGGTGAAACCCATGTTCGAATCCCAGCTATGACTGGTCAATACGAATTCTGTTCCCGGCTGACACCGACCACATTGCTGACGTAAAATATCCTCAGTGGTAAACAGATCGTGAGTTAGAATGCTCTTGTGTCGGGCTAACCGTGGAAGGTTTTCCTCTCCATGTAACACAAACGCGCAAAAAATCCTTCACGATGGCTAGCTTGTCTCAATGTTTGATCTATGAGTTCCCTTGTCTTCTTGGTTGGATTCAAAACTACAAGGCTACAGAGATGAACATTGATAGCTGTAAATCAAAAAATGAGCTCAGCCATTCAACGCTGATTACAAAATAAGGATTCTAAAAACAACTGAATGAGAATTCAGCCAATAAGTTTCATTTTATAGAAAACGTATTCCACACATCTTTTCTCCTTCTTTTGCTATGTAGGTGATAATTACAAAATGCGCTTAAGGTATGTAGTTCCAGAATTACAGCGCAATATATTTCCAAAAAGATGAGATTCAAAAGTATCGCTTTATTCGGTGGGTTAAAATAACGCTTAATAACTTTTAGAACTTTAAAGGTTTTTTCTAAAAAAATTAAATTAGGCGTTCAGTAATTTTGAATAAGTAATTTAATACTGTGTTTATATGTTTAAAAATGTACCAGTGACTTTATTAAAACAAACAAATATTGATTTGGATTACTCTTAAAATTCTCCATCATAGATTACTCTAAAACGAAAATATTTTTCAAAAATTTAAAAAAAGTTTGGTAGGACGTTTCTAAAATTACTGATTGTAAAATTGTATGATTTTCTGAGTAAAAATTTAGTGAAATTCTAAATTATCACGCGTTATATTCTCCAGCTATTGGGTGAGTGACAATCTTGTATTTTACTTGTTTTGATAGATACTACCGAGCAACGCAAACACGGAGAAACAATTATAGTAAAATTACCATTCTTGTATGTTAAAGATATTTCTGGTAAATAAACCGAAATGTACGGTATTTTTACCCTTCATTTGGTAATTTTTACGTTCCTTATTGTAATGGTTTGTCTGTAATACTGACATCCAAAATTGTAGTTCTTATTACTGAGGCACGAAAAGTTCATTAGCCATTGGCGACTAATAAATTTCAAGTGGCGACTGTATTTTTAGCTTTTTAATTACAATCTGACATTTTTTTATATTTTAATATTTATAAAAAAGTTGGTCCAATAATTTAGTTCAAACGATATAATTTTTCCCCTTCTTCATTCTCGCCTATATTTTCCAAAATCATCAGAGAAAAAGTCATATTTTTTATCCTGAAAAATGAGACTGCATGAAAATGAGACTGAAAATTAATGATTTAAAAAAAAAATTTAAATTAACATTTTGACACTCAAAAATGAAATTTAAATCAAAATCTTTTTCAAAAACAAATTGTCTCCTTGCGTTAATAAAAGATAAATGACTGAAAATAGAAAATTAAAATTAAATAAAAAATCTGCATTATAAAATGAGAAAGAAGAAAAATTTTAAGATTGGTTCAGACACCAACAAGAATAACCTTTTTCGCAAAAATAACTCGGTTATTAATTTTTGCGAAGATTGATGTACAAAAATCCCACTACCCAACCGAGTTAAGTATATTTCGGTTGAAATTGATCAAATATGTACCAAGAAAGAGATCAAATATGTAATAATGAGATACCAAAAAAAGTATCTTTTTATGCAAAATAATAATTATTATTTTTATTATGCATAAATTGATGCTAAAAAATCACTCTACTATCAAAATTATATAAAGGTGAAAGTGAAATTGATCAAAAATATGTAAGATAACAAGAAACAAAAAAAACTTGTTTGCAACAAAAAAAAAAGAAAATCTATATAAAGTTAAACAAAGATTGATGCTGAAAAAACACTCCATACCTCAGAAATGAATACATTTTGTCTGAAACTGATCAAAAATATGAACTATAACAAAAGATACCAAAATGAATTTTTTTAGAACATTGGTAGAGAAAGGTACTCAAAAAGTAACCTATTATGTAAAAAATAAAATCAATAATGAAGTTTAGCAAAGATCAGTGTTCAAAAATCACTCTACACATCAAAATTAAGTAAATTTCGGCTGAAATTGAACAAAAAAAATTTTAACATTAAAAATAATATATATCAAAGAAAATAACCTACGATGCAAAAAAAAAAAAAAACAACAGTTATTAAGTTTTGCAAAGATTAGTGCAAAAGAATAACACTATCATAAGAATTATGGGCCTTCGCTAAAATAGTTGAAGTACTAACAAAATTTGTATCATGAAATGTGGTCCTTGTTTTAATAAATTAATCATAAGATGTTTATCAAAATAATACTCATATTACATTTATCGACATATCTTTGAAGACACACTATGCTGAAACAATATATATTTTTCACAAGTTCGTCATTTTGCAGTGAAAGAATTTTCTATTCGTCAATGCTCAATTTATTCCCCTAATTTCTAAGTGACATTCTGTAATGGCATTTACAATCCAGTGCCACCTGAAACATCCATAAATTACGATGAATGAGAAAAGGGCCATTACAGGTGCCCAGATCTACTTAATTGTCACTCAGTTTGAATGAAAAGAATTTTAATCCTATCAGAACTGTGATCACATATGCATGATCGCGTGATTCCCCATTCACGGCTAACGGTATCCTATATGAAACGAAACTTTTTGATTCTAGCTCCCCAATATCACACGGACGAGATCTCAATTCGAGTATTATACCTCATATTACTGCGTATACATACTCTTTAGCACTCTCAGAAAGTGCGGGAAGTGCTTCTTTCAGTTGGTCCTGAATAGGTGGAATCTAAGTGGTTGCTCAATCAGGAATCAACCAATGCAGAATAATTTTCATTTATTTTGATAAGTAGTTCACAGTCACTGGAATATTTTTGGCGTATCACTTACAGTCTCTGGCCATATTATTAGACGGTCGCAAAATTCTCTATAAAATTATAATTATCAGGTAATACTATACAGCTGTATTGTTTTTACTCGGACGATTTGCATTTTTTTAGGCTTCTGTATCAATTGGTTAGCATTGTAATGCAATATGTTAAAATTAAATACAAATAGAAAGCACATAAAAAATTTCCCAAATAAGAACCCATTACATGTATGTTTAAATATAAAAGTATTGCATATAAACTCGTGCAAATCGTGTAATTATTAAAAAACTACAGCGCGTCTAATAATTTGATCTAATTATTATAATGTACAAATATAATGCTTGAGATAATAAATGTTCTATATTTATATAATATATCGTCTAATGTATCCTATCGTCCAATTTATATCATATATCGTCTCATTTAGCCAATTGATACACTAACGTATGCAAGTGCAAACCGGTTTCAGTCACATAAAAACAATAAAGCTGTATCGTATCACCTGATTATTAAGATTTTACATAGAATCTTAGAGTGCGTTTAATAATTTGGCCAGGTACTGTAGGTAGATTTTGTCTTTGATGGATAATAAAGACAAATAAAAAGAAAAAGGTAAAACCGAAAATTGCAAGTTTTGACCCAAAAGAGGAAATTTGTTTGAAAAAATGATAATTTCTTTTATTCGCAACAAAGTGAAAATTCAAGGAAGTGAAAATGACATGAAAGGATTTTTGAAATCATTAAAAGGTCGTTGCAGGCCATAAAGAAGGTGGGGTCCTGGTTCCGCTAACTTGCGCATTTTGAGAAGGGTGCCTCAACTTTTTCTCGTGTGGCTACGGTGAACGATTTCCGTTTTAAAAACTCTGTGTTTTATCTAATTTTCAACTCATTTTCGTCACAAGAAAATAAATTAATTTGAAAGTGGACTGTAGTCCTAGAATTAAAGCTTGACCCTGACGGCTATGCTTCGTTGAATTGACCGTTTACTGATTGAAGATCATCCCAAACAGAGGAGAGACAGTTGTTGATCTAATGACCCATATGAGCAAGCAACAAGTTTTGGACCATCGCATTCAGTGAATATTCTTCGAATTTCATTTAACCGTCACTTCTTCAAAGAGAGAAGTTCGTTCTGTAATTATGATGTTGTTTGTCACACTTTTAGTGTTTGTTTTGGAAACCGTCAATTCTCTTGATGTTTCACTAAAACATGTTATTGATAGTCAACCTCTCCATTTTGTTGACGGTCCTGAAACAGAACATCATGTCTTGAATTCTACAATTATTTTGAAAAAAAAAGGTTATACAATCGGACCGGTGTTTTACAATTCTAAAAAAAAGCCTGAGGAAGTAGTAAATAATCATTATATTTCACCCTGGAAAAGACCTTTTACACCATTAGAAATTATCAACAATAATCATAAAGGTGAGTGATTTATTCTCTGTGTAAAATTATGAATTAATGTATCAACTAAAAACAACATTTTTATTGCACTCTAAACGCGCTAGAGAATTCTGAACAGTCCCTGGCCAAATAATTAGACTCACTATAAAATTCTATGTAAAATCTTAATTATCAGGTGATGCGATACAGCTTCATTGTTTTTATGCGACTGAAACCGGTTTGCACTTGTTTACGTTCTGGTATCAATTGCTTAAATTCGACGATATATAATATAAATTCGACCATTGGATAAATGAGACGATATATTATATAAATATAGAATATTTATTATATCATGAATTATATTAGTATATTTTAATAATTATACCAAAGTATTAGACTCACTATAGTGTTTTAATAATTGAGTGTTTTGCACTAGTTTATATGCAATACTTTTCTATTTAAACATACATGTAATGGATTTTAATTCAGGAAATTTTTTATATACTTCCGATTTGTATTTATTTTTAACGTATTGCATTACAATGTTAACCAATTGATACACGAACGTAAGCAGATGTAAACCGGTTTCAGCCACGTAAAAACAATGAGGCTGTATAATTAGGTTAATTAGGATAATACATTAAATCTTACAGTGCGTCAAATAATTTGGCCCAGGACTGCATGATAGTAATTAAGGATAACCAACTTTGTACGTTATAATCTTTTACCCTTTAAACGTTGTAGCCAAATTTTGAACTGAATGTATGATAGCAATTAAGGACAACCTATTTCATACATTCTAATCTTTTACCCTTTAAACAATGTAGCCAAATTATGAGCTTACTGTATGGTAGGAATTAAGAACAACCGACTTCACACGTTCCAATCTTTTACCCTTTAAACGTGGTAGCCAAATTATAAACTTAATGTATGGTAGCAATTAAGAACAACCAGCTTCACATGTTCCAATCTTTCACCATTTAAACGTCGTAGCTAAATTATTAACTTAATATATGATGGTAACTAAGAACAACCAGCTTCATACGTTCCAATCTTTTACCCTTTAAGCGTGGTAGCCAAATAGTAAAAGTGAACTTAATGTATGGTAGCAATTAAGAACAACCGACTTCATATGCTCCATTCTTTTACCCTGACGTAGCCGAATTGTGAACTTCATTTGGGGAACCAGTACGACGTTCTGGTACTTTCTAGTGAATCGAGCGAGATGTAGTTCCTGAACTTTAATAAACAGATTTTTACTTTATGATCTTAAATTTTATTATTAAAAAAGTAGTATAATCCGCTTGTTATACTAGCAAATTGAAAGTAAACTTAATTAATGTCATAAGTTTGAAAACAAATATATTTAATTGTTAATTAAGAAAATTTGCCAATTGCAAAATTATCAATCTATATAACTCTACACTTATATTATTAAACTGAGGATATGATATTCTAATATTTTATAACTTATATCTTATTTAAAGAATTTAATTTTCTTAAGTTGGTTAAAGCAGTTCAATGCATGAGTTTTATTAATAAATTATTTATAAATCTTAAAGTGCTAATATATTGTAAATTAAATTCCAAAAAAATTTAAAATAAATAATAAAATAAAATTTTTAGAATTGGTCATCGGTAAATGTAGAGAAATATTATTGTGACTATAATGAAGCAGAAATTAGGTAACGTAACTGAAAATAACTTCGATAGCTTCGGATGATTTAATAATTATTAACGGAAGATTAAATTAGATAAATACTATTTTAGATTTCCTTCAGTACGATGCCGTTCCAGAAGAAAAAATATTTAGGACTACAATTCTGAACTTAATGTATCGTAAAACAACCTGCTTTTTATGTAACACTACTAAGTATTACAATGTTTTATATTGCAATGTTTATATTGCTCTCAAAATGGGGCAGTTAAATTGGGAAATTTATGAATATTGTAACAACAAGAAATAATCTATTTTTTATATTGCAGTGTATAATCTCTAAATGAGATAGACAAATTTAAAGTATCGTAACAATTAGAAATGATCCATTTCTTATATTGCAATGCTATATTGTGGTGTCAAAATGTAGTAGCCAAATTGTGAACTTAGTATCATCGTAGCAACTCGAAACATTTTATATTGCAATGTTTTACTCTCTAGACGGAGATAGACAAATTGTGAACTCAATGTATCGCAACAGTTAAACAACAACCGTCTAAATTATTAACCACATAATTTTATTGCTTTATTTGTTTGAAAAATAAGCAGATAAAGTTCTAAAAGTTATTAAGCACTATTGCTCTTTGTAAAAAAAAAATAAAAAGAAATTAATAAAAAATAAAAAGATATCGAATAATAGTCTATCATCAAAAGTTTATAAACTGTTATCGAAAATAGGGAGGGACTCTTAAACCAAGATTATTTGGAGAGGTGCGTCACAGATCTTTTATGGGAAGTGGTTTAATGTGTGTCTAGAACAATATTGAATTCGAAATGTGGACTGAGATGATAGCTTCTAAAATTGGTTGCTTTGATAATGGAAAGACAAAATGTTGTTTTTAATAAAATATGGTTCAATAAAAGCTTATATTCATTACTTTATGTATTTCTTACAATGACTTGCGAATATGGAAAGGGACAATGCATCCAACTGACTATAATATACACACAAAACTCTATTGTTTGTTTGCTTTTATAAAATTGAATTTTTTAACGAGTAAATATTTGGCTCAAGAACAATGTTTAATGAAGAATATAATTCTATTTTAAAACAATTATAATAATAAAGTTTTAGGGCGTTAAAATATTGAAAATTTAAATACCTGAAAAATGTCACTATTCCTTATATTTATAAATTACAGAAAGCTTATATTTATTGCTAAGTTTATTTCTTGAAATGACTTGCAAAGATGGAAACCAAAGGCATTCAATCTATGATTATAAACACTGAATCTATTGTTTTTCATATGAAATTTAATTTTTTGGCTGAAGTAAAATGTTCTATAAAGTGATTTTAAAATAAAGATAACAATTAAGAAGTTATTAAACGTAGGATTATTGTAAATATTTCATAATATTTTCAAAATTACTGTATTTCCCTCTTGCTTCTTTCGTTTTTCTTCGTTTTAGAAATGAGCTT
Organism: Parasteatoda tepidariorum; assembly: GCF_982258835.1. NCBI lineage: Eukaryota > Metazoa > Arthropoda > Arachnida > Araneae > Theridiidae > Parasteatoda > Parasteatoda tepidariorum. The sequence continues at coordinate 4,873,883 of NC_141766.1, forward strand.
CGTAATATTTACCGAAATTTAAAAATGCTACTCAAGTAATGTCTTACTTTATTAATATCAGCAGTTTCTTTAATAATTTGAAATTTTCAGTTCTCGAAAAAGGGGCCACATGTTCTTAAGAGTGATCACTATAAAAAATGCTACAACTGGCCACTGGCCAGAAGCAAAGTATTCTAATTTTGCTCAATAGTTTGTCGGAAATATTAGTTTTAAACATAAAATTTGTTTTCCTGTTTAGTTTAAAATATGAATTTATATTTTTCATAATTCATATTCTGAATTAGATTCGTCTTGAATATAAATCCACAGTTCAAATATGGATTTAGACGCAAGATATTTCATACATTATTAATATCAGCAGTTTCTTCTAATTGTTTTAAATTTTCAATTTTTGAAAAAGTAGCCACATATTTTTGAGAGTGGTCAGTGTTAAAAATGTTACAACAGGAAAGAAGCAAAATTTTTGGATTTTAGCCTATATTTTATCAGAAATATTAGTTTAAAACATAAAAAAATTCCCCTTTCCTATACAGAAAGAATTTAATTTAAAATATGGATTTAGATTTTTCGTAATCCTTATTTTAATTTAAATTCCTTTTGATTCTAAATTCATATTTAAAATATAGATTCAAATCCAAGAAATGCCTTACATTATTATTATAAACAGTTTTTTTTAATCGTTAACAAATAAACAGTTATAAAAACAGTTTTTTTAAATTTTCAATTTTTGAAAAAGGGGCCACACGTTTTTAAAAGTAGTTACTTAAAAATGCTAAAACTGGCCACTTGGCCTGAAGTAATGTTTTCTGATCTTAGCCTTTATTTTCTCGGAAATTATTAGTTTTAAACGTAAAATAAATTCCGTCTTCATATAATTTCCCGATATTTTTTACGTATATTATTTCAGTATTTTTCATTTAATATTTTTTTTCTTTTTTTTGCTCTTATTAGAGGTTTCAGAGACATCTAATAAATGGTTCAGCCCCGGGCAATTCTGCTCGTTAAAAATTTCTTGAAGAACCTCAAAACACAAAAATTGTGTGGAAATTAATGAGCGATAGTGCAGTTTAGACAAACAAAAATAGATATTTTACAACATCATCTAATGACAAAGAGAAATTAAAGAGGTCAAAAACATCAATGTAGCAATTTATTTTTTGCTGTTCCTGCCTATTATCCAAAGGATGTTTATGTTATGTCATTCCTTAAGAAATACAACACACTTTTTTATCATTGTCATAATAACCTTTTAAATAATTATTTTTACTTTTCTGAATTCGTCCCAAATTTGTATTCTATTTTTTTTTCTTTTATTATCACTCTTTTCACTCATAAATATTTGAAACAATAGACTCCAGACTTTTGATGGTGTTCTTCAAAACTTTTCAATTAAGTAAAATACGTGCAAGCATTTTGAAACCGGTGAAAAGTAAAAGTTTTAATTTTAAACTGAAAACAAAATTGGTCTGAGAAAAATTGATTAAATTTAGAACAGAAAAGAGGCTTAAATACTTAATTAGGGGAGAGTCGGGTAGCCCCGCCCACTTAAGGAGTATTGCTTATATTTCTGTATAATATTGAGTAATAATCAATATTTTTGTATGTTTCTATTGTTTTGACATCTAATTAAATAATGCAAAAAGAATAAACCAAAAAAAGAATAGTTTAACTTAAAAAAATAGAAATTTAAAAAACATGTTTTTCATCTCTTTTCAAAATGTGTCGAGTAGCTCCGCCCAGCTACAAAAATTATGTTTTTTGACTGTTTTTTCAGGTGTAAATGAAAATGACCTATGTATTGCCTATAGATAAACCTCGTTTATCATTTTTATCACAAAATTATTTTATTTAATACTTATTTATATACTTTTAGTGAATTCTATCATTTAATAACAATCATTTAATAACAACAATATTTGTTGTTAAAAATGCATATAACATTCAAATTTGAAGCAATAAGATAATAATCTTTGCAACCGTACATTTGTCGACGAAATAAAATTGGGCGGTGATACCCGACATTTATGTGAGCGGGGCAACCCGAAATCCAATTTTTTTGTAAATTTGTAATTACTCGAATAATTTTTCACATATAAACTTCTTTCTTTGTGCAAATTAAGCTTAAGACTACATACTTTAATGCTGTATGTATAGAAAAAATTATTTTTTTAGTATTAAAATGAAGTATAATCGAAACATTCAACCAATTTTTCTTAATTTCATGACTACTGTATTCAACATATTTTCAAAACTATTGTTTACCATGTTAACAGCTGCATAAAATAATTGCTTTGAAAATAATCTTTTTTTAATATAACAACTAATGTCCTATGGCCCATTGATTTGAAAAAATATTCTATACATATGAAATTGACAGTGGGCAGGGCTACCCAACTCTCCCTATATTTGTACAAAAAGCTTAAGTATTTACAAAATTATTAACTTTTACAAAAAGTCGCCAACGGAACGAAGCTCTATAACCTTGAAGAAAAACAATGAAATGAATGAACACAAATCTTGCCTGATTCGGATATGAGGATTTCAATTATGAATTTAACCTTGCTTCATTTTTTAAAATGATATTTTTTATCTGTTTGTTGTCGAAATGTTGAAAAACTTCATATATAACAGGGGATCGCATAAATGTTGCATTAAGAAAATAGACACTTTTCTATTATGAACTGTTTTCTTTGTCTGAACAGAATATGATGAGCCCCATGCGATGACATTTACTGGCATGGACACCTATGCAACTTTAATGATAATAACTGCGGAATCTGCTATTTGCAGCAAAATTTATTCGATCCCCTATTACGTATAATGTTTTTCTTTCGACAAAAAAAAAAGGCTAAAAATATCATTTCAAGGAAAACTGGAGAGAGAAACCGATTTGAAATCAATGACGTGTAAAATATCCAATAAAAGATCGTAAAAAAATTTCTCAAATCTCATTGATGGAAAAAAAGTGCCCCGATTGTAATTCATTTTTAGGAGACCAAAAAATTCATTTTTGAAGTAACTTTTCAAGTTCTAAGATATTAAGATAGAAATTCTGTAAAGTTTTGATAGATATACAGTCCCTGACCATATTATTAGACACACTATAAGATTCCAAGTAAAATCTTAATTATCAGGTGATACTATACAGCATTATTCTCTTGACGCGGCTGAAACCGGTTTTTACTTGTTAGCATTGTAATGAAATACGTTAAAAAAATAATATATTAATGCAAATAGCAAGTATATAATATATATATATCCTAAATAAAAATCCCTTAGATGTGTGTTTAAATATAAAAGTATTGCATAGAAACTCCTGCAAATCGTGTAATTATTAAAACACTACATTGCGTCGAATAATTTGGTCTAATTATTATAATATACTAATATAATACCTGATGTAATAAATATTCTATATTTATATAATATATCGTCTAATTTATCCCACCGTCAAATTTATATTAACTATCGTCTCATTTAACCAATTGATACACGAACGTAAACAAGTGCAAACCGGTTTCAGTCGCGTAAAAACAATAAAGCTGTAAAGTATCACCGGATAATTAAGATTTTACATGGAATCTTAATAATTTGGCCAGGGACTGTATATATGTACAGAAAATTGCAACACCATGTAGGAACTATGCAAATTGAATCAAACTTACATTAAATAATAATACATGCAAATGATTAGAATTACAAAGTGATTGCAGATATGTGGAGCAAGAACCGATGATGGGTCTTTTCCATGCATGTAAAGGACAGTAAATATCAGTTGAAATGAGTTTTCTGTGTTGCGGTAAACGTTTAATTAGAGGTCAATATACCTCGTCAAAAGTGGCAACGCCATATCAGCAACTGACGGAGTTCGTACGAAGCCGCATCATCGATATTCGAGAGGGCCCGCACGCTGTGTTATGTGTTTAGAAACGTGCTTAGAAAAAAGGGACACAGGAAAAACAAACAAGACGGAATGGGGCATACAATAGCACAACATTTTGGGACAACAGTCACCTTTCCGCATAGCTGTTTCGGACCGTATAACGTCCTCTCGTGTGTTAGCACAACGTTGGAGCACGACTACATGTTGTCTAGCTCACCATCTGCTGCAGCATCAATTGCGTACAAGAATTCCTTTACTCGGGATTCCTATATATCTGAATCACAAACTCTTCCGACTTCAATGGGCTCAGCAGCAGGGTTTATGGCTTTCAAAGTAGTAACAAATTGTTTTCTCCCACATATCAATCTGCAATACAATGATGAAAGCGTCAGATGTTACAAAGGGGAGCGTCTGTTCGCCATACTGCACAAATGGGGTGTGGGGAGCAATGTCAAAAAATGACAGATGTCAAAACAAATGCCAGACAAATGTCAAAAAATGCTCTCTCAGTACCCCGAAGGTTTTGCAAAAGTCCAGGAAGAAATACACAAATACATAAAATCACGAGAACATAATACAAAAATGAGAATACAAAACTCACAGTAAACTAGTCAAACAGCAAATTCATGAAACTAACTCAATGTAAAAGAAACATTGGAAATAAAAGAAAACAACGCCCCCTATTAAAATGTGCATCAGTAGGAAGAAAAAAGGAAAGATTGCGTAACAGATTAATATAATGCTTAACTGGGGCTGCTCAGTCAAGACTTTCACCCTGTCAAAAGAAAGAAATAATAAACTAATATTCCTCAATCATTATCCTTGATTAAAATTATAACAGTAATTAAAAAAATTATTTTTTTCTGTAACTTTAATACTAATTTGTGCAGTAGAATTTTCAAAAATTTAGTTTTTTTCTCAATTCTTAAGAATTAAAATAACGTTGAGTGTTTTCAGGAAGCAAGAAATAATTTTTTGCGAAATAATGATTTTCCTTTTAATTACTGTAATGTTAAATTTTTGATTCGGAATATTAGTTTATTATTTCTTTCTTTTAAGAGGGTGAAATTAAAGTCTTGCTGCCCAGTTAAGCATTATATTAGTCTGTACTGTAATACATTTGCAGAGAACGCTCTATTAAGGTTTAGAAAAAGATGTTTGAGTGAAATATTGTATTATACCAGTAATTTATCTATATAGTTCTTAAACTGTTAAGCGGGATACTTTTAAAAATCAATTTATTTAATATATTGATATATTATGCTACATCTGAACATTTTTTAAGTAACATTCAATTAAGTATGCTCCGCAATTATCGATTAGTTTAAAAATCTATATTTGGAAAAAAGCAAATAGAAATTTATGTAAGTAGGTAATTATTTAAAAAACTTTTTTGAAATCTAAAAAATAGTTTTTTTTTAACTTTAACTCTAAATTAACTACATAAATTTACTAATTCATGGTACGCTGCGTGCACAGTATTTCGTAGAACTAGGTTACAAATTGGTTTACTTGAGGTTTATAAAGTAAGAAATGCTACTTAACCCATTAATGCCCAACACATATTCTATAGCGATTTTATAAAGCAACTTTACGATAAAAGTGATAATACAAAATGTTTAAACCAAATGATATTTTCTTCAGTTACCTATGAATTCATCTCTGAAAATTTGCTGTAGTGTCCAACTGAACACAATTATAAATTATTTTTATTATTATAATTTTATTACGGTAGACATAGCTATCTTGTTTCTGCAAAATAATAATGAGACACTTGCGCCACCATGTTTTAGTTTTTTGAAGAAAAAAGAAACGTTCCTTTTGAAAAAGATACTAAGCACAAATGGGTTTATTTTAAATTCGAACAAGACTTTTTTCTTCGAAAACTATTTGTTTTTGTTGTTATTCATCTAACACAAAATTATTAAAAAAAATTACTTTATTTAACTTTTAGTTATCTTAAATTTTTTTTTCAAAATTCGAGGAGTAATTCACTTCAAAATTCGTTGTAATTCACTTCAACAGATAAAATATTTTTGCTTCAACAAATCTTTTAAAAGCACTTTCTTTTTTTTCTCCATTCTCATTTTTTTTTTTTTCATTTCTTATAACACCAGGCGTAACAATTGTTCTTCGGTTGATGAAATTGATTGATCTTGCCGAAGGAGATATGAATTTTGTGCTTCGGTGAATTTCAACGATTTCCTTTTTTTTTTTTTTTTTAACTTTGCAAATAATTCATTTTTGTTTGATCATCAATTTGCAATGTACCTTTACATGAAAGATGGATTACAACGAACACTCCTCGTTTCAAAATAAATAGAAATAAATTAAAAAACAATAAATTACTAAAGTATTTTATAGGAATTAAAGCTTAATAGTAATGAGAAAAATAGTTATCGTTTCAAATACACAAGTGGGCGACCTTTGTGCTAAAATACAAACTAAGGCAAACAATGTTAAAGAGCACAAAAATATTCATAAAATACGGACAGCTGTTTTGGATGCTCAAATGGCAACCTTCATCAGTGCAACAGAAAAAAATGTTTGCTTGATATGAGTGGAATCTCGGAGTTTGGCGCGAAGCGCCACTAACCGATTCATCTATACCAGTTTGCTTTAAGCTCTCAGGTCATAGGAATATTAAATCTTATGTTATAATAGGGTATAGGGAGAATTCCCCCATCGTTAAATGCAAATAACAAAATAAAAAAACAAGTAAAGAACTATCAATTGGATATGATAACACAAATTGAAGGTGCATTATTAAAATAAGACAAGATTAAGATAAGATATATACATAATATTTACATAACTATTTACATTATTATGTTATACTAGCATATGACTTATATTAGTGTATGGCTCTGCTATAACAGTGACCCGGTCGTCCTGGTATTCAACCACTCGTACCGAGTTACTCACTGTACTAAACTTAATGGAGCTATGGCTTGCCCAGATCGGACCCTTTTCACAGAAAGAAATTTGAACTGAACTGAGTTCTGTTACAGTGTACCTGTTCGCGAAGCGGACACTTCACACTTTCATCTGTATTTGTGCCCGTGGGTACCTGTATTAATGGCATTGCAAGTGGGTAATGGCGGTGAATTGCGGTGGCGATGGTCAGATTAAATCTGCATTTAATTTACACGCATATTTAATAAAATAATAACATGATTAAATAACACTAGCGGATGGTTAAAATTCGTGCAGAAAGAAATGAGAGAAAACAGGGTAAATATAGAGAAAGATGACGTCACAAGAGGGTTTAGAGCAACGGCCCATGGGAGGGAAGGGTGAACGGATGACGACGAATAGGAAGCAAAGAACAAAAAGGTGGTTAGTTTGGTTTAATCATAGATTTCCAAACAGGAGAAAGATAAGGAGCGCTGGATAGGTCATTGACTAACAGTTTGGAATTTTTGAAAATATGATAAGACTCGTAAAAATCTAAATCAGAAATTGAAGAACAATTTTGAATGACTTCAGCAGAAGAAAAATTAAAATTATGATTGGAGTCCCAACAATGTTGGGCAATAGATGTACGTGCCGTGTGAAGGAACATGAAGCTTATGTCAAAAAACAAGAATTTAAACGCTCATATATTGCTCAACATTGTTGGGACTCTAATCATAATTTTAATTTTTCTTCTTCTAAAGTCATTCAAAATTCTTCAATTTTTGATTTAGATTTTTACAAGTCTTATCATTCCGATCACCGATTCAGATTCCAGACACGGTCGAAGAAGGATGTCCTCTTTCGAACCGGCTATCATGAACGACGACGGGACTACTGGCAAAGGACAGTCCGAAGACAGTTGCGGGGGCCAGACCCCCGAATGGTCGGGCATCTCGGGCGCCTTTAGCTACCAAACATCTCGAGCTTACCCATTCACCCCAGCTCTTATCAGAGCTCGTTATTGACCGGGATATGGGAAGCGCGGCTCAGCCTGGGCCACGGGATGCGGGACTGTCCGGCGATCGTTCGACACCGACGGGGACGGCTACGCCAGAAGCGCACGGATCGTCTGAGTGCTTCGCAGAACCCAACACGGTTAGGTTACAGGCAGATAATATAAAAAACATCGATGAGGTTACCTCGAACGTGGAACTATTTCGGATCTGCGAAGAAATCTATCATAATGCTATGACAAAGATAAAAGATGATAACATCCAAAAAATCATCGAAACCCAATATGGAATAGTCAGAAAGTTGTTTGACCAATTCAGCATGAAAATAAATGAAATAGAACTGTTAAAAGCAGAAATTGATAGATGGCAAAGAAATTCAGAGTCGAGTGGCGGCCGTAAAAAGCCTGAGAACCAAAATGATAACAATTTAAATAAAAACCAGCCAAAATTAAATAAAATCTCAACACCCAGAAGAGAGAAAGAGATAATTATCCCACTTGGAAATAAATTTAGCATATTTGCTACCGAAGAAATTGAAATAGAATGCAATGATATTATGATCATAGAAGAAATAATTCCTAATAGAATGAAAGGAAAGAGGAAAGCTTCTCCCGAGAAAAATAACTCTATAGAAGCAAAAAGATAAGCTACAGTAGACGATAAAATCACTGTGGTTGAAAATAATGAGTCAGATTCTCAAAATATTGAAAGAGACAATGAAATAAAGGAATTAGAATACGAAGCACCAAAAAGAACAATTTGAAATCCTCCTATCATAATCCTCGTCTCAACTGATCATGTCCCTGTAGTCGCACTTATCGGAGAGACAATACAGTATACTCTAAAGTCACAAAGAAAACGAACTAGTACCTTTATACTAATATACTTACGACAAAGGATGACAACCCAGAACTAAGCTCAAATGAAGACATTAATGACGCCATAAATAAACTCACCAATGACCTACAGCTAGCCTTAAATGATGCTACAAAAACTAGCATAAACAAAGACAATTATATGAGGCTACCTCAAGAAATTAGAGAACTAATTGAATATAAAAATTATATCAGAAAGAAATGGCAGAAAAATAAAAATCCAAATGACGAAGCTGAACTTAATAAACTGACTAAGGAAATTAAGAAAAACTGCCAAATTCATAGAGAGCAAAACTGGCAGGGCAAAGTCGCCAGCCTATGCACAGAAGATCAAGCTATATGGCGAATGGGAAAAAGCCTAAAAACAACTAAAACTGTAAATAAACCTATATTACACAATAACACAAATGTATATAAAGATGAAGAAAAACTGAACATTTTCGCAGACTCTATTGAATCACAATTCCAAATCAATAAAGAACCCTCGGATGTTGATGAAGATAGAATTGCATTTAGTATCTATAACAACTTCTTTAATGATCACAGTAATTATGTTAACACTATTGAAGAAATAAATAAGACTGACATCATTAACATCATTAGAAAGTTAAATAACAGAAAAGCACCCGGTGAGGATAATATCAACAATATTATAGCAAAATACCTCCCAGATAACAAACTGCAGGAATTAACCAGCATATATAATGCATGCATTGGAAACAAAATATTCCCAGATGTATGGAAAAATGCAATAATTATCCTCTTCCCTAAGTCGGGCAAGGACTCGAGAATAGCCTCAAATCATAGGCCAATTCACTTATTACCGACATTTGGCAAAATATTTGAAGGGCTCCTACTAAATATACTACAACATCACTTAAACTTTATACCAAAACAACAGTACGGCTTCCGAAAAGACCTTTCAACGACGAAGCAGTTAACCAGATTAATTAATTTCATAAGTGATGGAATTCATAAGAAAGAAACTACAGCCCTGCTTATGTTAGACGTGGCGAAAACCTTCGACCGCGTCTGACATACAGGGCTAATCACAAAGCTAATTAAAAATAAGCTTCCACCAGACTTAATTCACATTATCAACTCTTATCTCAGCAGTAGAACTTTTCAAGTTAAACTTAGCAATAAACTATCAGATAAAAGACAAATTAGAGCCGGATTCCCGGACCGGCACTCTACCTTATATATACTCATGATTTCCCGGTAGAAGAAGGAAACATAAATTATCTAATTGCATTCTACGCTGACGATACAGCACTAGCTACAAGATCAGTAAACCCAAATCATGCTGTAAAGAAGCTAAATGACTATATCCCAGTCATAGAGGACTGGTGCGCTTGTAATAAAATTTCTATCAATACAGATAAATCTCAACTACTAGTAATCAGAAGGAAAAAGAAAAATAAACAAATCACAGATAATGCCATTCTATTCAATAATACTATTCCAAGAGTCACAAAAGCAGACTACCTTGGACTAACAATAAACAATAGGCTAACATGGAATAACCATATAGAGAAAATCTGCAGCAGAGCCATAGCAGCCTACTCAAGTCTAAGACCGATTTTGAACCACAACTCTAATTTGCCCTTAAACCTCAAAAGGCTTCTTTATATAACACACATAAGGCCTATCATTACATATGCAAGCCCTGTCTGGAATTGCATCACTTCTACCCAAATTAAAAGAATAAATGCAGTACAAAATAAAATCATTAGAAGATTGACTGGGGCTCCACTCTACATCAAGAACGATGCTCTGAGAAGAGATCTAAAATTAGACACAGTACATGAATTTATCTGCCAACTAAATGCAAGCTTCTTTGGAGACGCCCAAAACTCAAAAACAGCAGATTTTAACATGATACTGGATAAAGAGTTAATACCAGAAGCTGGTAATCATAATCCGATTATAAACTTCTTTCTAGCAGATGGCATCCTTTCAAGCAAATTTAATAAGACAAACAGATAGCCCCCCCCCCCTTATTATCAACCATACATACACAAACAAACACAGTCAAGACTCTTGGCCTACAGCGAACCCGGTGAAGGAGCAACCCTATAGGGTCCGATCCGGGCAAGCTGTAGGTCTATTAACGTTAGTACGATGAGCAACCCGGCACTAGCGGTCGAGCACCGGGACGACCGGGTCATCGTTATAACAGAGATACACAATTTGCAAATTATGTAAATATTATTATACTTTTCATATCTCACCGGTATATAATTTTGTATATATTATATTTTTCATTTGTTATTGACTGAAGGGACTTTCCCTGCAATTATCAGACTATGAATTATCTTCAGCTTTATCTTAACTTATACACAGATTTGACTGTAATTTAACAGAGGCTTCGCAGCCAAAACTTGAATCTTTTTCTTTGCCAAAGCTATTTAGTCTCAATTGTTATTTCATATCATCAGAAGAAGGAGTGAGATGTCCGCTTCGCTGGCAGATACTCTGGTACAAAGCATATCAAGTCAAATTTCTTTCTGTTGCATTGATTAAGGTTGCCCTTTGAGCATCCGAAACAGCTGTCTGTCTCTTCAACGTTGTTCGCCTTAGTTATTGCTTTGTTTATTAAACTAAGAAAATTTTAAACAATCATTTAAAAATGCCCATCAAAATTTCACCATTAAAATGTTTATTTAATAATGGAAAAAATATATAGCTAATACATCCGTTTCAGGCTCTAATATTTTCTTAGCAAACCATTCCAACAATTTTATTTCATTAATAATATTAACAAAATTTAAAATTTTTTTTTATTTTTGTGCTGTTATGCAATTTTTCCTCCTGTCCGTCCTAAAACATTTCTCCTAGATATTTCAATTTTTTTTCACCTCTATTTATTATAAAATGTATTTATAATCTTAATTAATAATATCGTAATTAAAATAATAATCTTAATTATCTAAAAAATTTATCCATTTTACCAATCCTTTAAGTGCTGCAGAACTCTATGTAGAATAACTTTGGAATTTTTTTTTTTTTCATTAATGAACATTTTGTGTAAGTAGATTTGAAAAAAAAAATTGGCAGTGATAGCTTTAGATAGTTTTATTTGGCTGTCGATGCCATCATAAGCGTTAGAAATCAGATAAAAACATTCTTTTGAGAGAATAGTAAATTAAAACTATCGAATAATAAACCAAAATATTTCATAATAAAATCTTAAGTAATTTTTCAATGAAATTTACTTTACTTTTTTCATTTTCGTATTTAGCCAAAATTAATTCACAAATGTCTAATTGGTAGAAACAGAATGCTTGTTTCCTAATATTCTGAAGAAAAATAAATACATTTTTGTTTTGTTTATTCATATGGAAGTGGCAGACATTTTCAGTTACCCCTAATATTTATTTAAATTTGGATACTCGGATACTATTGGATATTATTTCAATTTGGATACTTGCCTGACTCTTACAAATAAGCAGCTATTTTTAAGAGTCAAGCAAGGTTGGATATTTAACATTTTTGATTTCGCTGAAATTTTCAGGATATATTCTTTATGTAAAACTATTAGAAGTTTGTTTTTTTATTTTTGCAAGGAAATTTTTTTTTCTTGAAGCTTTGGGAGGGTGCGTCAAAGCTGCTGATTCTCTGAAATTTAGAGAGAAACACATCAATTTGCAAGTGGCAATGCTTCTTGTGAAACGAGACAATCACGACACTAACCCTGATTTTATGTTCCTCTACGTTCACACTATCATGACATAAATACTTTCTGTGGACTTTTGTATCGAAGGTGAAAGATCATTCAATACTGAGACTTCGACTGTTAGAATCTACCAGTCTGAACGGTGAAGCACAAAGATATATAATTCGTTAAATGCATAATTCCATTAACATATGTGATACATATTTGACATGATTTTAAAATTGACCTTAGAGTAGCAAGAAACTGAAATTTTGCACAAATTTCAAGGTCATAAACAAGGTTATTATCAAGGTCATCAAATTTCAAAGTCAAGGGCTTTCGGTTTTAAGACAAGTAGGAAATTTGTTGGAAAAGAAGTATTGCAGAAACACAATGAATTTACAGGCCAATGATTACAGATAATATAGCCCTAAAATTTGAAACCTGAACTTGCGAATAAAAGAAAGAATTATGGGAATGCTTGTTTTAAAAAATGAGGCCCAATATCTGAAGTTCCACACTCACTTTTTCCTGAGATAATCAGCAATAACAATTCAGAACTTACATTTGAGGCAAGGGGGAGCCATCTGGACATATTGTTCCATTCTAATTTTTTTAACGAATAAAATCTCAATCATGTCGTTATAGTTAATAAATTAGAAGTTCGAAAAACTTTTACGAATAAATAGTGCAGTACATAGCTGTGCAAGCAAGCGAAGGTTTACATACTATGGATTTTTTAGGACTAATACATAACTTCCCAATTTTTTTAACACACTGCCCACTTTATAAGTCAAACATTTTTCAACTCCTTAGGTAAAAATTTCTCGAAAAAAAGTTTATTAAATAGTTTTGATGCAATGCAGTTATGATTTTCCGGTTATTTTATTGAAAATTCCTATTGACCAATAAATTTATATTTAAACTTTTATTTAGCCATTTTTTGCATCGAGGCCTTCACGTAAAAATTGTAAATATTTGTATACAATGGAATTCCTTGTATTATCTTTCAACTTTAATTAAATAATCAACTATATATTATCAATTTAGAAATTAAACTACATAGTTTTCATAAATCTTGAGAAAATAATGAATATAATTCGGTAAACCAGTGATCTTTCAATGTTTCTGGTAAATAAAGTGCTAGGTCAAACTTATTTAACAATCAATTCAAACAGTTTTAATTTATAAGTCAACTGTAGAAAATTTTAATTTTATAGAAAAAAAGCATATGAAGAAAGTTTAATACCTTTTTAAGAAATGAAATTTGTTTTTTTAAGGAAAAAAAACGCGTTAAATCAAAAAGCATAATAACCCTTTAAGTCATTGGGCAATATTTTATGAGGTCCCACAAAATTTTCATTAAAATTATGGAGTCCCCACACCAAAAAGTGTAAGAAACTCTGGTATAGATAATAAAGATGAAAAAGAATCATCGTTACATAATTAGTAAAAGGTACTATACTTTACAATTGCAAATAATTATTTGCTGCGAACTTTATTGTATAAAATAACTTTCAAATGGGTTATTTTAAAAATCTAAAACTATTGTGAGATTATTTTCAAGGTGAATAAAATAAAAAAATAATATTTCGTTAAATATTCAGAAAAAAGAAGTTTAAATTTCGAAAAGGAAAAAAAAATTCCTCAAGTTTTCTTGTGTAAAAATTTTCCAGGGTAAAACAGCAAACTGTAATTAAGTCAGTCATTATTTTTTTAAATAATTTCACACCAAATAATTGCTTGAATAACATTTATTGTATGGAGAGTTAAATATGTATTAGTTTTTCGATACAAAACAAACGAAATATTAATGTGCACTTGATATTTGAAATAATTTTCTTACGTAAATTGTACAAATTCATTGGAAAATCTTAACGCCCTCTGAAAGTTCTCCTGGGAAGTGGTAACACTCACATTGAGAACCGAGGATTTAATCAGAAAAGATTAATGAAATTAAAATCAATTTATAATTAACAATTTCAGAAATTTTTAATTCCTCATTCTGAGTATAATTACTGTTTTGAAATAGGAACTTTATTTCCAGCTTCAGGCCAGAACATAACGGAAAATTAAAATTTGTTAATAGTCATAACTATATTTATTTTATGTATCTTTTGTGAAATGATACAGATAGTTTCACAACTTCTCTTGGTTCTTTTTTAATTTTTTCTCGTTTACATCCAACTAAATGGTGTTAAACTTGATGTATCGGCTCAAGGGTAGTGACATATTGTTTCGGTGTATTTTTTTGAGCAGAATCAAATTAAACCTCAACCAAATCTATAGAATTATCAGTACTCAAGTTATAAAAATTTGTATATATAAAAAGTACTGTTTTGCACTTCTGCTTGTTAAAGGGTTTGACATAACTATATAGACAAGAAATGTATTTGATCACAGGTATACTAGAAATCGAATGAAATCGAAATCAAATTGATATAATTAATAGTTTTGAAGTTGTAAGAGTCAAAATGACTTAAAGTATAAAAAGTACAGTTTTTCTCTTACGACTATTTACACATACATTTCTATCTAGTCAGCCAAAACTGTACACGAGAGTGCTTATATAGGAATAAAAAACTCTAAAAGAGTATAAGTCAAAATTTATGCTGTTTTAAAATAAAAATTAAACTTTTCGTCGTATGAGTATAATTCTTAATTCGATACAGCATAAAATTAAACATACAAAAGCTAATTTGCTCAAAATAAGGTATGAAATATTTATCTGTTAATAATAAATTGACTTTTTCTCATTTATATTATTCTAAAAAATTCATATGATCCAAAATTCACTTATCTAAATAGCCCTGTTTTAGATTGTTGTTCACCTCGGGGGAACTCCAGATATTCATATTGATCCTCAAATTTCAGGGCCATAAAAAAACTGTATTCCAATTTGTTTCTGGAATGGCGTCCTTTCCAACAAACTTTCTAATAACCATGAAAAATTGTCTTCTGTTTCTTGCTAATACCCCTTCAGTCGGAATATTTTTATAGCTTCAAGATATTCCCTTCATTTGGAATATACCTTTTAGTTTCAAGATATCTCCTTCAGTCGGAATATGCCCTATAGTTCAAAGTCATATCATTGCGTCGGAATATGCTTCAAGATATCTTATTCAGTTAAGCTTCAAGGTATCCCCTTTAGAAACAATAGCGTCTTCATCATACCAGATAAAACAGAAGTTTTTCTGATGATTATTAATTAAGTTAATACGGATTAAAAATTGATGTTTACCGGACGTCATGTCCGAAGGGCTTAAGGCCATGCTAAATATATGCCACACATGTGTTTATTTTTTTAGCTACTACTCATTAGTTTGTATGCACAGATCTTTGTGGTTCACTGTTTGTACTAGTATATTTTGGTGGTCAAAGTATTAAAGCAACTCATTTCGACCTCTGACCTTTGAAGCAAAGGTCAACTGATAGTATAATGTGAATACAGTAGAAAATAAAATTATGATTTGTGCGTTGATTCACTCGTTTCAAAAAAAAGTATTTCCACTTGTAAATCGATGTGTTTTTCTCAAACTTCTTAAGTTTTGACCTCCCAACCACGAAAATAAAGAAAAAGAAACTTCGATAAAAAATTTAGCAAAAACGTATTAATTTTACATTATGTCTAATAGTTCTAAAGAAAATATCCTGAAGAAGAAACATGAAGAACATATCCTGAAAATCAAAAATATCAAGTATTCAAAACTGCCTGATCTGCCCGAAAAACACTGGCTCTTAATACTAATCTCAAAATGAAATTTTGTTTTAAAAACTGAATGAAAGATGTTTTATTTTTAAAGAATATTAAGGATGTTTTTATATATTTATCTTTTAAAAAATCCCATTATTTTCTTGTTAAATTCAATAATCATATATAGAGTTTACTGTTTTGACCAACCTTACTATCTATTTCCAGGATCCTTGTCAAAAATGTAGCCTAAAAAGTGTTCACATGGGGAGTTGTAAATTAATATTTAACCAAGAAAAAGAGCAAATATTATATTTTTAATTATAAATTCATTTCATAATTTTGCTATAATAGTCAAAAATTTGAATTGTAAGATATGCGACTTTTAAAACATGTATCATCAAATGGATAAATACAAAACTGTGAAATAATTTCTTAATTTTAAATTTCAAAAAAACGAGTTTCTAAATTTTTAATTCCGGAGAATTTTAAAATTTTCATTTTTACAAGACTATAATCGACTTAGTTGTACTTATTTGTACAAGGAAGTCCGATCGTCGGCATCAAAGATTTGAGTTGTCACTTAATGTTTTCTGTACTTCTTTCACTAAAAATGTTTTTAATTACGGGATTAAGTGAAAATAAAGTTCCTTAAGTTTGTCATAAACTTTTGCTTTCAATTCATTCAAAACGATTCATGAACTCCCACTACTATGTTAAAAATTTTAGTGTATCTAAACACCAAAAAATCAAATTTGGAGAAGTTTTTAAAATTGGATTTCTCAGGTACTATTCGACCGATTTCGCTCAAACTTTGTAGTTCGTCATGCAAAATTACATTCTTTAAAATGATGTAAACAATTGTGTACCTTCACAATTCAAATTTTTTCGACCATTAATAAATAAAATAACAAATATTTACCAAAAGTTATACCAAAAATTATTTTTTGCATGGTTTATCTTTAGATAAGGATTAGTGCAAAAGTTTTACAATTTGTTAAATAGTTCTCGATATATGGGGAAACACGCAAAAATTAAAACTAACATTAAGGGGTTCAAACTTTAAATTGCTCTCCTGACCAAACTATTGGGGCCATATTTCCCAGATTGTGGCTACCCCCTATATTTTGGGTGTCAGAAATCCGAATCCGTCGAAAAAAATGTCAGTCGTTTTGTTGAATTAGATGCCAACTGAAACCAGTAGTAGAATTCCAAGTGTAACAGAGGGGAAATCACACAGGCATTTTAACATAAAAAATGTATTAAATATATGTGAAAACAAAAAATTGCGCAGTAATGTGCTACTTTAAGGTGCAATGTTTAATTAAATGGCATGATATTTCCCTGTAACTATTTGTCAAATTTGAAAAATGTCCCCTCTGTTACGTTGCATTTTTTGAAATTGATAAAAATGTGTAAAACAATTGATAAAAATGTGTGTTTTAAAACCCGAATTTCATACAGCACTCTAATTTTACCAGAATTTCTTTTCTCTGAGCATGTAAGCACTTCTCACATCAAATAGGTGAATCTCAGCCGGTAATGGGATTTCAAAAGTCATATAAGAAGATAATAGAATTTTTTAAACACTTTCAGTCCGTATTTAATCTGCAAATTGAAGTGTAATCCATCACAAAAGCATTGTACCATGAAATCTTTCCAAACTACTGAAAGATAAGTCAAGTAAAACAAAGTAAATATTTCTTCTCGGAGACTTCTTATAAGTTAATTCAATCGAAACTTAATTTTATGTTAATTCCTTTCCTGGCAATTAAAAAACGTAATAATAATCCTTAAGAGAAAAAAAATGCGAAAACACAAATTTATGAAGTATATATTTTAAGTTGCGTTTTAAATTTTTTTTTGTGCAAACTAATGTATCTAAAAAAAATTATTTTTAACCTGTGTAAGATATTGTTTATATTTTATAATTAAAATATTTTTTCATCATGCAAAAATTAGAAAATATTTTTTCATAAATTCAGTTTTAGTAAGCGAGTTTTATAATAAGGTTCCGCAATTTAGTACCAGATTTATTTCAAATAAAAATAAAGGTCTAAACTTTCGACCGACTACCCCACTGAAACATTTTCAACGTCACAGACATTATCCTTTATATTTCAAAATAAAATTCATGTTTATTTAAAGGAAAATATGCTTTTGCGTCGTATTTTAATGAAAGCACTTATAAACTAAGAAAAATGAAGTCTCAGCCATGAAATATACTACATAGTAATTAGGAAATTTCATCATTTTATTAAAAAGCTGGCTGTTTAATTTTTGTCGAACAAAACCACCTTATTGAAATTGTATTATTATTATACAGTACAGATTAAGATTTGCAGTAGTTTCGTTACTTTTTAAATAAAAGCCCTTTTAAAAACACTTTTTTTTTCAATCGGTTATTTAAATATTGTTTTTATACAATATAGAATTTCATGATATGTCAAACAAATTGTTTACTAAAGATAGTATCAATGTAGTGTATCTGATAATTTATACTAGGGACTTAAATAAATCCACTATGTAAAATTAATGATTACATTTTGTTTTTAAATTTAACTTAATATAAATTCAGCTTAATCTAACATATATTTAGCAAAATTTGCAAATATAAAGAGCTTAAGAATGTTACATAAAAGGTTTAAGCTTAAATTTAAGTTTAATTTTATTGAAGCATACTTTATATAATTAATTCTGTAATAGAGTAGCAGAAAAATTTCTTTATTTTTTGTCTTTTTATCTTCTCTTAATTCAGCTTTTTAATTTTTAATCAGGCCGACTGGCCAGTGTAGGGGGCAGGGAACTGTCCTTGCATCAGAAAGGTTCTGGGTTCGAATCCCGGGCAAGGCATGGATATTCTTTCCTTCTCTGTACTATCTGTCCTCACTGTGGGAGCGACGTTGGCCCACCTAATATGGTGTCCCTGAAAGAGAGGCCAACAAAATCGCCCTGTATATGCCTGAATTAACGGATGTTAACACAGGTGGACATTGGAAAGTTAAAAAAAAAATTTAATCAAAACAATTTTAAATTTTTTTAAAAAAGTGAGTTTTAGCGAAATGAAAAGAAAATTTAGATAGAAAAATAATCTAATAATCTTTAGATAGAAAAATAATCTGCAGTGTTTACTGCCGTGTTGGTGGATTTCTTCTACCAGGTATAAATTGTGTCAGTACTGTCAATTAGGCATATTACCACGATAATAACGAAAAGTCAAAACTAACGTTTTTTTTTCTTCTAATTTATCCTTATAAATTGATAAAGAACATAAAGTTCAAGTTTGACATTTCTATTTTGGTTGGAACGTGTTATTTTGCATTACTGTGAGTTAGTGTGATTAATCCTAGCTTTTCCGATAGTTACAAAATATTAAAGTAATCAAATTATCAAGTTACAAAGTAACTATTTTAGTCTTTCTTTAGAATCTGCTAAACACATGGTCAAAATTTGTGATTTCTCTCTTGTCAAAAATACATTACATATTTACCATTGCTGTCAATTAGGCAAATTACTCCTAATTACACCCTAAAATTACAAAATATCGAGATAAAATCTTTTAGTTTTTCTATTTTTCTCATATGTTCTGAATATGTAACTTCTATCTTTGTGAAAACGTGTTATTTAAGTATTGCTGATCATTTAGGTTAATTACCCCTAATTACCGCAATAATAAACAAATATCGATATAAACCTTTTCTTAGTTTTTTCTATTTATCTCATAAGTAACACATGAACCGCGATGACTCAGGGGATAGAGCGTTCGCCTTCCAATGAGGTGAACCGGGGTTCAATCCCGGCGATGGCTGGTCGATACGAATTCCGCATCCGACTTGCACCGATCACAATGCTGCCGTGAAATATACTCAATGGTTGACGGATTATGGGTTAGAGTCCCCTTGCCGTCAGGCTAACCGTGGAAGGTTCTCGTGCTCTTCCTCTACATGTAACGCAAATGCGGGTTAGTTCCATCAAAAAGTCCTCCACGAAGGCAAATTTCACCTAATACTTGATCCAGGAGTTCCCTTGTCTTCAAAATTGGGTTCAAAATTACAAGGCTACGGAGTTGAACATTAGTAGTCGTAAACCCAAAAATTGGGTCGGCTGTTCAACGACGGTTATAAAATGAAATAAGTAGCACGTGTTTCAAATATAAGGCCTCCAACTTTTTTAAAAACATGTTATTTTGCATTACTGTATATTTTGGACCAATTATTCTGTATCCTGGTAATTTCAAAATATCGAAATGAAACTTTTTTTAGTTTTTCTTGATATCTGATAAGGAACCAAGTCTAATAAGGAACCCATTAACAGTATTTGAGATCTCTATCTTGACAAAATAGTCAAAGAGTGAAAGTAACAAGAAGAGGACCCTGTAATTATGTTTATTAAGAGAAAATATGATTGGTCAGATTTCGTAACCTAAAATATCTCCAAAACCTATAGTTATCATATTTAAAGTTAAATCCTCGAACTGTTCAAAAGATTGTACTAAGATTGCATCAAATCGTGCTTCGTTTTTTATTATGAGCTCATTACAACCAAAAAAAAAACAACAATAAATCACGAATTAATTGATTAGCACTTTCATCGTGACGGACGAGATAAGTCGTATTCCAGGAATATTTGGATGAGGTAAGGATGAGGTAACTCGTGTTCCGTGAGTATTTGTTGTGCACTAGGGATAAGAAAACTCGTCCTCTACATAAGGTTTAGTTATATTGTTTCAGCGTGCTCAGAACGAATTCTCAAACAAGTTTTAAAGAAATTTGCATTTTGTTTCATAGCACTATAGAAAATTCTTAGCTCAAAGGGTGGGACGTTGCTGCGACGAACGTGTTAAAACCTCTATTGAAATTATATTTTAAACAAGCAACTTTCAGATAAAACTTTTGAACGAGAAAAAGTTGGGGGTTTTTTAATTAAAGTTCTCTTGCTTTTATTTGTAATAGTAATTTTTTTTAAGTAGAATATGTTTTCAGTTCATTTATGTTGCAGATTTAGCTACGTGTAGTTTGAAAAGTTATCTTCAAATCTAAGCAAACAGGCAATACCTGAAGTTATTCATGACTCGATCTAATATTTTTGTGATTACACAGCAATATTAACTTTCGATAATTCAGACTCGATTTAAAGCTTTGAAAAATTACTAAGACTTAATATATCAGATGGCTACGGGAAGTAACTAAATTTATTTATTACTCGACCTAATATTTTAACGAGTACAGTGAAAATAACTTCAGCTGCTTCTACGATAACTTGTGAATCAATCTATTATTTTTATAGTTATTTTGCTTTGAAACCCTGCTTTAATTATTTTTCTTATTAAATTTATACATATTTCATTTCGATCCAATATTTTTATGATTACACAGCAATATTAACTTTCGCTTATTCAGACTCGATTTAAAGTTATGAAAAATTATTAAGACGTAATATGTCAGAAAGCTACGGCAAGTAACTGAATTTATTTATAACTCGACCTAATATTTTAATGAGTTCAGGGAAAATAACTTCACCTGCTTCTGCTATAACTTGTGAATCGATCTATTATTTTTATTGTTATTTTGCTTTAAAACACTATTTTAATTTTTTTTCCTATTAAATTCTTCAGGTTCAAATTGGAAACACAAATGGAGCAGCTCTACTACAACTACAACTCTCCCTTACGATGATGTACAATTGCAAGTTGAAGTTATTAACAATCACAAATCAGGCAAGAAGCCATCAACTATAACTGATGTACTAGGTGATCGTGTTAAACATCCTGATATAATCAGATCTTCAGCAGTGAGAGTTTTGGATGCCCCATCTCATTTAAAAACAACAATTAAACACAATAAAATCATAGTTATTCAAAAAAGGAATGATGAAAATTTAATCCAACAGCAAATACAAGCTAATGATATTAAAGGTAACTTTTCAGTTGCTCCAGTTATGGATCCTTGGTCAAATATTCCTATTCCGTCTCCCCCTTCTTGGACACCTAATAAAGACAGGCCTATCAAAAGTGGATCACCCGGTTTTCCAAGCAAAGGAGGATTGTCAATTAATGGAGGATCACCTCAAACGGTACTTCCTAATTTGCCGTTCATGCCTTTTTTCAATTCACTTTTCAGTAAACCACTTTCACCTGCAGCTTTGAATACAGGTATGCAAGGTATAAAGGCTATGCAAGGGTTTCTACGAAATTCTCTTTTGGGAGCTATGTTCTGTTTTTTGCCGAGTGCCTTCATTGCACTAACCCTTACTGCAACTCAGAGAAGTAAGTTAACACAACATTCAGTTTTTTCCAGATATCATTGAGCAACAAATTTTCAAAAAACTCCTGCTTCTAAGATAGTTCTCAATGAATTTTTAACGGAACGAAAGTCATCATAACGTGGGAGGAAGGGGGAAATCTAAGAATAATTTTTAATCATCGATCATCTTATCATTTGAAGTTAGAACAAAGATTTTTTTTACTTAAGTCTCTTTTTTTTATAGTAATCTTGTTGATTTTATTCCCCCTTTACCAAGAAACAAGCTTAAATTTTTTTACTTGCGCAATTAGTTTTACTTTTATCTTTCATAAAAATCAATTTACAATATACACTACCCTACAATAATGTAAAAGACACTTTCAATTCTTAATATTTATTTGAATATCTCAAGAAATGTAATTTTAAAAGAGCTTCTTACATCTTTTTTTTCTTCTTTTTTTTCTTTCTTTTTTTGGTTCATGCAAGTTTTCATACTTAGCATCAAAATTTAAATCATTCAGGGGTTTAAGGGACCAACTATAAATTCCAAAAAACAGGCATTTTTGGACACCCTATGCAGAAAGCCAAGAAATAAGCTCGTAATTTGTATCCGTTACTTTGGTTATTGCAGCATAATAATATTTGTGTTATACCTTTTACCCCTCTTAGTTTTCCTTTAAAATGCACAAACACTACGTCGAAAATTGCTTGAAACTTTTTACGTTTTTAAGAAATTTAAATCAGATTTTTTCCCATTAGTTGCCTATTACGATTCACTGCAAAATTATGAAAAAATAATTTTCATTTTTTTCCGCGCATGCGCAGTACAAAAGAATTACTTTAAATATTCATAACTTGCTCATTTTTTAACAATTAATTTTTCAAATTTTAAAGCAATAATTTTGTAATTAATTTTAAATTGCTCTAAAAATTGTTTTTTGATTTTACTGAATGTTTTTAAATTTGTAACAAAAAAATATACCGCAAAAAAAAAATTTCCTTTATAAAAATGCTTATATCTCCATAAATGTTTAAACTAGATTTACGAAGTTTTACGTAGTTATTGCAAGTAACAACCAAAGTAATTGTTGCAAGTTATTGCTTGATTTTCTGTTCAAAAATACTTATTTTCTTTCGAAATTTATTGTCTGTCCCTTAAGCTCTTGAAAGCTTTAAACTTAATCGCAAAGTATGAATATCACATGAACTAAACGCTTCTAAAGTTACCAAATAGTTTTTCAAGTATTTCGTGAGAAATTCAAAAAAATATCGAAAACTGAAAGTGTCTCTTCCACTGTTGTAAGGTAGTGCTCACAGATTTATGGATTATTTGTTAATGAAACTTATACATCGTTCTACTTTAAACAATTTAAAAAATTCCTATACTGAATTATTATTATCAACTAGTTATAGAATCTTCTATTAGGGTATCATAACCGCAGTTCAAAAATCGATCTGTACTCTTATATAAAACTAAACTCAGTGGCTCGACAGCCCATACTGGGTCAAGGCCTACCGTGCCCATCTCAGTTTTCTTGACCTTGGGCTCTGGGTTGCAGGAGCAGATGTTCCGGTTAGGTGGTTAGCCGAACTCGAAACCCTCATTGCTTAGTTCCCAAGCAAGCTTGATACTCATTTATCGACCCACTGAAGGGATGAAAGGCTTAGTCAACCTTGCCCGGTCCGAGGGTTTAACTCAGGACCTGTGGCAAGGGAGCGCAAAGCGCTACCACTCAGCCACCGGGCGTCATACTGTTATATAGATGATGGATAATTTCGCTATTGTTTTAATCTAGCACAATTGCTTTCAAACTTAGCAGCAAAGTTAGACTTCAATTTACTAGTATTAAGAGCTATAGTATTAAGAGTTATAATAAAAAGCTTTCTTAACAAAAAAAATTAAGGTGATTAGGTGAAAAATTCATTTAAAATGCAGTTGTTCATTAAAATTCCGGAACCTTCTGCCTTACTACGTTGTACCGTTGCTTTCCGGTCCGGCTACACTCCTGAACACGAATATAACAACAACAACAATAAAAAATTTAATTGGCTACGCTTTGTTTACTACTTACGCATTGTTTATAAAGTGTAACTTACACAGTACATATTAGAAATGTCTTAATAAGCTTCGAGCTTCCATACAGTGTATTTACCAATAAGTTTTTAATCGCATATGACAGAAAAGATTTTAAAAAATTGAGTTGTGAGAGCTTTTCAGAGTATGTTTTCCACAAATGCTTGCTGTGGTTATGTGAAAACTTCTTTCATCGACTTTGTATAGTACACTTCTTTGAAAAATTCAGCAAAATTGCCCCCACACAGAAAACAAAAAGTATAACCGGCATCACCGTTGAGCTTTCGGTGACTTCCACTTCCTTCCTTATTTCTCCTGGATACTGATTCTGGCGAGTATTTCTCCTGGGGGAATTACTCGTTATTTTGAACAAAGCAATCTATTCTGGTTAGACAATCCGATCTTTAAAGAGTGAATCTCATTCTAAGAACATGTTTCTTTGAATCTACGACCCGTTTCACGCTGATTCAGGGTTCGTCTCTCAAAGAGGTAACCCAAGTTCGAATCCCGGACATGGCTAGCCGATACGAATTCCGCTCCCAACTTTCACACACTGCTATTAATTTTAACTAAAATTGAATACTTTCAACGCCTCCCATAGAAGAAAGCCGTGCATCTCTTGCGTGACGTCATGAAGTGTAAGCCATGTAAGTTCGCTGTAGCCATAAAAATCTTCTTGCAGCTATAGCACATTTTGGTTAAGATTAAAACAATTGAAGTTAACCTATTAAATATATTTATGTCATTAGTTGATACATTTTTTTCATCAAAATAAGTGCACATTATTGTTGTTATGCTTACAAATGTCATTAAAACACATTGTGAAACTGAAAATAAAATACGATTATAACGTGTGTTACGCTAAGTGTTTCTGAACTGCTAGTATATGTTTATGTAACGTAGCGTGGCATGTGGTATGTGAGACAAAGAGAAGAACTTTTATTTTAAATTTATGCAAATAATTTTACTTAAAATGCATGCTAGTATGAAAGATATCTGAGCGTTAGTTTCTTCCAACTTTCTGCTGCTTTAAAAAAAAAATAAGTGGAATCATGGATCAGTGTGTATGCAAAATGTTTTATCGCAATGTTTTGAACCATTAGCACATGTTTATTATTCAAAATAGGCGCTCTTCCAAAATTAGTGTCATTTTTGCGTCATCACATGCTGGTATGAAAGATATCTGAGAGTTGGCTTTTTCCAATTTTTTGCTGCACGAAAAAAGAACTTTATTTATTAGAAAGTAGTGAACAGCGTGAAGCACTTTCACACCAACTGTACATTGTAAACATTCTACAAACGATATCAAAATTGTGCCAGAATTAGTATTTTAGGACGAGAAAATATTTAACATACGGTGTAAATGCACATGACTTTGAGCAAATTATTTTTCATTATAAGCGTTTTGGATTCAACAACACCTTTTAAATTGTACCTGAAAGATCAATTTAGTGCTCCTTCACTTAAGTATTTAACTGTAGCCAATTTCTTTTAATTAGTACCTTCTCTTAATTATTTGGATTGTTGGACATCAAATTCAGAGAAATAGTTTATAGAAACTGAATTTTTTGGCTCCAAATTTATATCCTCCAAATTCACGCAGCCAGCATTAATTTTTTCAAATGCTTTCTAAATGCTTCAAATGCTTTCTATCCGAATCAATAAATTTGATGCAGAAGACACAAAAAAAATAAACGGACCACACAGAATAACTTTTGATCTAACGATTGGATCTTCATGCTCTAGGACTCATCTTAATGTTCGAGGGGGTGACCTCAAATATGCTAATTAATTTGTGCAGATCATATTTTAAGTTACGAAATTAGACACAAAAACGTACTTTCTGTGAATAAAAGTACTTTTTTTTCCGACGGATTTGATTTTCTGAACCCCAAAATATAGGGGATAGCCGTAAACTGGGAAATATGTTTTCAATTAATTGGTCAGGAGAACAGTCCAAAGTTCGGACCCCCTTGATGTTAATTTTACTTTTTGCGTATTTCGCCAGATTTCGAAAAATTTCAGGCTCGTTGAAAAATTTTTACACTCAATAAAGAAATTCGTTCATCAAAGAAAGTTCTACGCAAGAGAAAAAATTATAACTTTTAGTAAATATTTATTATTTTTTATTATTTTATTCAATCATGGTCGAAAAAATTTTGAACTGTAAGGTATACAATTTTTTACATCATTTTAAAGAAAGAAATTTTGCGTGCCAAAATAAAAATTTGAGTGAAATCGGTCGAATAGTTCCTAAGAAATCGAATTTTAAAAAAGCCGTAAATTTAAAATTGAACAGATTTTATTTCAATTTTGTATTTTGCCATGTAAATTTACATTCTTTAAAATTTGCATTCTTTGCCTTACAATTCGAATTTTTTTTAACTGTTATTAAATTAAATAATAAATATTTTCTAATTTCTTTTATTTGCATGGAATTATCTTTGGACAAATGAATTTCATATTTGTGTGCAAAAATTTTTCGATTCGTTTAAAAGTTAAATACACAAAAAGTAAAATTAGCATTAAGGGGTCCAAATTTTAGATCGCTCTCCTGACCAAGCTATGAGGCCTATGTTTCTCAGATTGTGGTTATATTTTGGGGGTCAGAAATCCCAATCCATCAAAAAAGAAAATTAAGAAAAAATATAAATAAATAAAAATGACATGTTCATTCAAAGAAAGTACGTTTTTGTGCCTGATTTAGTAACTTAAAAGATCGTCTGCATTACCTAATTAGCATATTTGAGGTCACCCTCTCGAACCATTAAGATTGGGTTCTAGAACTTGAGTATCCGATCATTGGGTGAAAAGCAGGGTGATCCGTTTACTTATTTATTTTTTTGTGTACTGTAATTGGTAAAGAAGACAGCAAACATCATAAGAATATCGTTGTCAAGAATGTTGCATACTTTATGGATTGACTGAATTTTACAACTAATAATAATAATATTTAAGGAATACCCAATGCCTGAAAGTATCATATTTTCCAAAATTGTTAATTTATACAGGGTGTTTCATATAGACTACTCTTAATGAGTCTTTTTAGACGCCTTATCACAGTAGAGAAGGGCGAATTTACTAAATATTAGAGGTTCGATTGTGGGAGGAACTATTATAAACACTTTAGAAACACTTTCAAGTTTCAGCCTCCAATTAAACTTGTTTTGATGATTGTTAAATTAGCCTTCCTGTACTGTAATTTGTCAGATTTTGATGAGCATTTCTGTCTCGCTTAAATATTAACCTAGCATACGTTCTTTTCATTTTTATAAGGACTCTAAAATTCATATTAAGGGAAGTCTCTTACGGAACATCTTGTATTTGCTGCAAGTTAATTAGAAATTTCCCATTTTGATGATAGATGCATTCACAAATGACGCTTATTTCTATTTTTGAGAAACATCTGTTCTACACAGGAACCTAATATTTTCATCATTTTAATTTATTTATGTTGAAAAGTATCATATTTAACATTACGTGGGAAAAAAAGAATTCAGCCATAATCAAAGAGATTTGATAATTAAATACAATTAAATAGTTGCGAAAAGAAATCTGTTAGATTATTGAATTATATTTGCACCAAAATATAAAACAAAACGTAGTAGTAAAAAAAGTAGTTAGAATTTT
The DNA here is from genome assembly GCF_982258835.1 of Parasteatoda tepidariorum. NCBI lineage: Eukaryota > Metazoa > Arthropoda > Arachnida > Araneae > Theridiidae > Parasteatoda > Parasteatoda tepidariorum. The sequence continues at coordinate 4,901,847 of NC_141766.1, forward strand.
TTCTTTTCCTTCACTTTAAAAAATGCATCAATAATTGAGTTTCGAATTAACAAAATCTCAATGCTGAATAACTGTTTCTCTCAAGTCTAAAAAACTGCAAATTAGTGCAAACTTAAAAAATTATTGTTAGAATTTAAGCCGTGTTTAGAAAATGTTATCTTTAATGTAGAAAAAGACACCATACTGTATTTTATAACCGTAAGCTATTAAAATGCAAATATAATATTTTCCCCTTATTTTGACCAAAATTAAATAAAAATAATGAATAAAAAATATGTTTTCTGCGTGAAAGGGTTCTAAGAAGAAAGAGATGTCTGCTTCAAGAAGTTGTTCAATACGTCATCTCTTTGATGTTAATACAGCAGATATTACTTAGATAATACAAGCAGATATTAAGTAAATATCCGTCTATAGCTAATTTCTTAACAGACAAAACAAATAATAACAAAACATAACAAAAGTATTTGAGTATAAAAAGAAATATAAGCTTTGTTGACAACGTCAGATATGATTTGATGATGAAAAATTTATTAGCTAAATTATAATTAGTTATATTAATTTCTAGGTATAAAACATATTTTTATTTTAAATATTTCCTTTTTTAAAAAGGCTTGCACAACTTTATGTGGATTAAAACATAAGTTTAGAGATGTTTTAAATTCAAAAAATGAATCAAAAGATGTTAAATATTCACAAGGGTATTTGTGTTTCCCAAGCGATATGTTATAAATTCATATATATATATATATATATATATATATATATATATATAAATAAATATAAGTTCAAAATGAAGAATAAAACAAAGAAAAATAATAGACATATGAAAAAAAGGGGGTAAGTAAAAAAATAACAAACAACATTTTATTTAAAAAAAAAAAAAAAAAAAAAATAATGAATTGTTAATAAAAAAACCGAAAAAAAAAGCCGGGTAAAAAAAAAAGATATCTTTTCTTCAGCCCACACGATTATATCCGCAAAACAGAGTGCTTTCTGATATTGTATCAATAAAGCCAAAGCAAAATTTATTAATACAATAGTGTGAGGAGCACTCAAAAAAAATTTTTTTTATAAAATAACTACATAAAAAAAGATCATAAAAAGTAAAAATAACATGTAAAAACAGATCATAAAATAAAAAGAAAAAACATTAAAAAGGGGGGGACTATAAAGAGAGTAGCAAAATCACTTATTGTAATTCACTTACTAATGATACTTATTGTTTTTCTTAACTTTCTTAGTATTTTCTTGTATTTATTTATTTATATATAAATATATACATATATATATATAATGAAAAGAGAAGATTATTAAAGCAAAATAAAAATAAAAAAAACAATTAAAAAATTCAATAAAGAGCCGGAAAAATATATAATCTTTTCATCAGCTCACACGATTATATCGGCGAAAAGGAGTGCTTTCTAATATTGTATCAAAATAGCCAAAGCAAAATATATCAATTATATAGTGTGAGGAGCCAGGGCTAAAGAGAATATTCTCTTTAGCCCTGAGCACTCAAAAAAAGTTTTGAAACAAAATAAAACACATTAAGTAATAAATATCACGTTAAAAAAAACAGAAAATAAAATGTATAGAAAAAGCAGAACGAAACACAAAACGAAATCTATAAAGCAAGTAGCGAATTCAAATGAACTTACAAGTACGGGAAAATTTTCAAGAATGATTTAAAATATTCTCGTAATAAGATTACCAGATAACAAAATTTTTTTTTAAATAATTTTCTTCTTCTCTTTTCATTATTCTGTAATTTTTTCCATGCTTAATCTATATTTTGAACTTATTTTATGAGTTCTCTACGCTTGCAGCTTATGCGCAGTAATTAAAACTTATTAATTTTCTTCATCTTTCTTTTTAATCCTTTTTGTATATATATATATAATTAGAAAACTAAAAAAATTTCTTTTCGACATTTGTATTTAGCAGGATCTATCGAGGTAACTAGTTGTAATTTAATTTATAAACGGTAATAATAAATAACACGTTTTTTCGAACTAGAATTCTCAAATTTAGACCAGATCTTCTTTACGTAATGACGTAAAAACAAAAAACTTTATATTTGTAATTACCGGGGTGAATCTCCTAGAAAAGGTCAGAGCACGGGTTACCATAAACAAGATATTTGATCCATTAGTTATCCAAACGTAATAACATCTTTCATATTTACTACCACTGCTCAGCTTAGTAGGCGGAACGTAGTGACATCTTATTTTTCATCCACTGCTCAGTTTATGTTTGTTAAGTCGAACTACTAAATTAATTGCTGCTGAGGCCTTCTTTTTCTAGGATTTGTTGGGTGAATAGAGGATATTTAACCTATTTGATAATAATGCTAAATAACACGAACAGAAATCTCAAATTTAAACCAGGTGTTCTTTTTGAGAAAAATAGAAAAATTAAAAACTAAAAAAGTTTTATACGGATATTTCTCATTATTGGAGTAATTAGCCTAATTGACAGTAACTCGTTTTTACCAAAATAGAAGACTTTTGACCACATGTTTTTCATCAGATAAGGAGAAAAACTAACAAAATTTTATTTCAATTGTTGTTGCGTATGCCTCTTTAGGCAGAGGGGTGCAATTGTTCTTGTTTTCCAGTGGAGCCCTCTATGGCCAAGAAATCAACTTCTGCCACACTCATACGTCGCACCCGTTTATAGAGCGGACCCATTCATACATCCATTCATTCATCCACAGATTGTAATTTTGACTTGAATCAGAGAACAATCGATCTCCAATCCAGTACTCTCAGAGGTATTGATTTGTTATGGGAACATGGAGGACTTTGCGACTTGACAGATTAACGTGCGTCAGTCACCATTTACTACACTGGGAGTCTTCGGCCGGCGGGGTTCAAACCCACGAACTCTCGGACATGGGCCCAGCGCCCTACCAACCACGCTATCCCGGCCCATTTTATTTCAATATTTGTTACTATCTGAGTAACTAGGGATAATTACCCTAAGTGACAGTAATACTAAATTACACATTGCTATTAAGATGTAAGTGTTCAATTTTGGACAGTGGGTTCTTCGTCAGATTTAAAGGGAAAAAACAGTTTCAATTCGATACTTTGTAACAATCGGAAAAATTAGGGATAATAATTTATGAAAATAGTAAAACCAAGAACTTTTAATAGTAATCTTAGTAGTAATTGTACTTGTACTTTTTATTCGTTACTCTTAATTAAAGGTATTTTTAATCGTTACTTTTTAAAAGTAACATTCCCAGTAACATGAGCAAAACACTTTCAAATTCTGATATATACATATTTATTATACAAGCATCTGTCTGTAACTCAACTTTTCCAGTATTCCAGTTATATGAAATTTCCGTCTTTCCATCTTTCAATTTCTTTAGGAAAGTTTTTTGGCGAAAAACTTAATCCACGAGTTTTGGAATTTTGCTATTAGCGAAATAGCTGAAACTCTAAACAAATATGGTGGATGGAATACACACTGAGCTATAGCAACTTTTGTCAAGTTGCTTTTTCTTTTCATTTTAAATTGCCATCTTTGTTGTTGTTTCTAATGACACTTGGACAAGCCAAACTCACCAGCTACTGGCCTTTTGCCAATTAAGTCCGAAACTTTTCGTTTGACAAGAAAGCAGGATCCCTGCCTATGGTACTGCTCAGCGACCAACTACAGGACTTTCGATTCCACAGATTTTCCGAACACGTATATGGGTGATTCTCACGAAACATGACAATTCACTGTCCCTTGCTCCAAGATCTTATACTATAATACTAAAAGAACTCTTTTTTAAAAAAAATTGATAAATAGCATTGCTGTTAGCATTTTAAAATGACTTTGCACTAGCATTGACTGTTTTGTATACTTAAAAAATTTAATTGAATATCAAAATGTCATTTTCTGGCATGTCCCAAACAATATTTCCAATAATAACTAGCTTCAAAACTTCCCATACATTTTTCAAAATCTAATTTTTTTTATCTTATCCTATGTAAGCATTTCTAGAATATACACAGAGGGTATTGTTTACTAAAACTTCGCTTAAAATAAATTTTTATGTCAATAATTTGTTTGTCCCATGAAAATCTGTCATTTTCCTGGCTACTTTTATTTAGTGGTTTATAACCAAAATAGATAGTGCTAGGAATCAATATCTTATGTTAATAGATTGATTAGATACCCTCCTATCTGAACATGTCTTGTTGCATGAATAAAGAACCAATTTTCTGGCTCAAAATCTATTTCAAAAAATTTTTCAAGGTGAGTAGGTTTTTATGCTGTCATTTTCCTGGCTTCTTGAAATCATTAATAACAAAAACAACATAGATTCATCTGAGTTATTTTAAGAAATACTGTTGTTTTCTGCAGAATATAAACGTCTTCGGCCAAAATATTAAATTAAAGTAAAGTTATATGCTATAAAATGGCGAAGTTGTCATTATCCTGGCTGTCAATTTCCTGGCTTATGAATGCCTGGACATTGAAGTGTTACCAGAAGTTCTTTTTAACTGCTAATACTGTAAAGAGGGAAAGCAAATATTAACCTAATACCAAGTTTATGTATGATTGTAATATGCTTGGATGTAATCAAAGTTACTTATTTATTTAATGATTGATTATTATACACAACTTTATTCTGTATATATCAGCAACAAAAAAATTTTTGCTTCTTTCTACAGTGGATCAAAAAGAATTAATTAAAGCAATTTATGGTCCATCTAACATAAAGGCTTAAGTTGAGTTACTTACTATTAACTTAAAATGACTGCTTTGAACTTCTAAGGTAATAATGTCATTCTCCTGGCATTCAAGATTTGGTGAATTTCCATTTTATTTTTTTTCTCGAGCAAATGTCAATAAACTACACTGCTGTCTATAAGATATTAATAAGTGTAGCTAAAGAAGTATACAAAAAAAAATTTAGATTGTTTTGAAGACTTTAAATTTGAAGAAATTTTTTGGTCCGAATTGTCATGTTTCGTGAGAATCACCCATATATGTATTCGATGGATCTTAGCGGAGTCGAAATCCGACCTTTACGGACCGGAGTCTAATTCTCTAATCACTGGGCCATCCCGACCCATTGCAATCCTTTATTCGTTTAATTGGTGGTAAATCTTTTCTGAATTCCATTTCTTAAAATATATGCCAGCCAGATAATCGAATTTTCACGAGCTAAGTACCAATCTAAGTTCTATGGGGTGACCTCAAATATATTAACTAATTAGTGAAAATGATATCGTGTTTTCTCTGAATGAACATTTCTATTTTTTAACGTATATGTATTTTAAATCATCAAAATATTGGGAGGGCGTAGCCACAATCTAGAAAATATGGTCGAAATAGTTAAGGCAGGAGAACGGTAAAAATTTTTACTCCTTAATATTAATTTCGGTTTTTGCACATTTCGTGAAATATTGGAAAACTTTTAAGAGAATAGAATAATTTTTTTACATAATTCTAAAATACGTTTCTCTTAAGATAATGTCATGTTAAAATAGCTTTTAATAATTATTTATATTTTCTTATAATTTTTTATTATTTTCTTTAATAGTAGTCGAAAATTTTTTAAATTGTAAAGTATGCAAATTTTACACCATATTAATGCAATTTTAAAAGACAAACATAAAATTTGAACGAAATTGGTCAAATAGTTTTAAAAATGTGGATTTTTTGAAATTTCAGAAAGTATTTGGTCGTTATCATTCAAATTTTATCATTTTTTTGTCATTTGAAATTACATAGTTTAAAATGGTGTTAAATTTGTATAGGGTAAACTAACCAGTGAAGGAACACTTAAGCTTCGCTTGCCTTTTAAAAAATCATATTAATTTCAAAATTCGTCAGTTTAGTTAAATGACATCATCAACATATTTGTTACTAAATGCAAATTATGCAAAAAAAATTGTAGAGAACTTACATAATATTGTTTTAAAGTTTTGGAGGTTCAAATAACAAGTAGTAAGAAGACCAAGTGAAGGAACAGCTCTTACCAGTGAATGAACACCCAGTAAAGGAGCACTTAATTTTGCTTATTTTTTAATGTTCTTTATGAATTTATAAGCCATACAAATATTTAAAAACAAGCCTATTCTTAAAATTATAACATATAAATACTTGGAAAATGTTAACTTTTGCTTGTAATCATGAATTGAAAATTATAGTGTCAACATATTAACGCATACTGTTCATTCACTGGGGAATCTATGCCCAGTAAAGGAACGTGCCTGTTTGTTCCCTCACTGGTTAGAAGCTGTTTTTCGCATTTTTAACATACTTTTGATGCGGAACATCACTAAAGGTACAAGAAAATTAAAGTTTATCTTTTATTTTCATTAACTTAGAAAGAAAAACAGTAAAGGAACAGTTGTTCCTTCACTGGTTTTTCATCGTTTGGGGATACAGTGAATAAACACCCCCTTATCTCAGTACTTGCTTTAAAAAAAGTAATGCTTTAAAAATATAAAACGTAACTTCAATAACTATATTTTGAATTCTCCTTTTCGCAGTGAGAAAAATAAAACTATTACACGCAATTAATTCCACTTCAAACATATAAGTACAAACACTCACCTTATAATTTTTTCAAGGAAACAAGGTGTTGCAGAGATAATAACAAATTCAAAAATTTTTCCAGAGAAGACTATTTAGCCAGGTAATCCAAAACATCGCTAGATGACTTCCTATTGTTCGGCAGTAAGCTATTGTTACCAATCAATCTAAAGAAAAACTTTCAAACTCTTATTTTTAATCAATACATATGAAATGCTCCTTCACTGGGTAGTGTTCCTTCACTGGTTGGTTTACCCTACCTTACATTTCAAAAAATTTTTGATAATTATTAAATTTGCACCTCGGAAGTAAAGGGCACCATATCACAAAAATATAGTTGATTTTAGTATCTTTTACCCCTAGGGTTACCCCTCAGACATTTATTTTTTTAACATTTTAAACTGTAGTCGAACTTTTAAAAAATTGTAAGAAAAATTCGTAAAACGTTTTGCTAAACAAAACAAAAAATAAATAAAAATTACTATTAATTTGAATTGATTTGGATTTCTGAGATGAAAAGTACAACAATAAAAAATAATTAGAGTAACTATCTTAAACATTGGTTACAGTAAAGATTATCATGATTAAATAGAGATATATAAAACTCTAAACTGGAAAATGAAAATTGAAGAATATTATAGTAGTTTCCAGTTTAGCGTTTTTCTCATCTTTATTCCGGTTCAACTTATATGGTTTTAAAAACCGAAATGTGTTTAAAGAGGAAAATAAAATTATTCAATTTGATTGAAAGAACTCATATTTTGAAGAAATGATAATTTATAATAATGGTGGTCGGAATTATTTTCATGCATATTTTATTTAATATATTTACCTTTTTATTATTTATAAGAAAAGAAACAGACAAGATGAAATAGTTTTCTTGAATCATTTGGTAGATTTTTAAAACTATGAATTTACAAAAGGAAACAAAAAAGTAAACACATAGAATTCTCATTTTCTACCTCGTTTATCACTATTTATAGTTTCAGTATTAAATTTTTAAAAATTAATACTTTTAACTTAGAAAAATATTTGTGAAAAATACCAAATTCTGAAAATGTTAATTAGCACAAAATAATTACTTTAAAAATCCCACATTATTTTGATAAAAACAAAATAAATAAAACTACATAAAGTACACTTAACACTCTCATACAATAAATTAAGTTTAACAAATTATCAAATTCTTAAAAATATTTGTATTATTGAGCATAATAAAATCATATGGATTTTATACATGAAACTTTTGCATATAAAATATTTCTTGGTTCTTTTAATTAATTAAAATGTAAGATTGTGTATTTTTTGTATTAGGATATTAATTATCAAAATTTTTATATAAATTTGTTTATTAAATTATCTGTAATTTTTTTATAAAATTAAACGTGACATTCAGTTTATAAATGAAAACAAAGTTATTGAGAAATCATAAGAATTTATAGTTTTGATTTATAGTTTTAAAAATTTTAAAAGTTCCATTAATTTCATAAATATAAAATAAGAGCGTTAAAAATAGATTCATGCTCAAACAATGAACGGTGAAATCATGAACTGTACTGTATAAATAAATTTCATTTATAAAATATAAAACAATTCAAAAAATTCATAAACATACAGTTATAAATGTATTACGTAATTTAATACAAACATTTGCTTACCTTCCAAGAAATGGATTATGGATAATTCATTTAGAAAATGATAAAATGTAATATATATAAATAAAAATTGTTTCAAGTAAATTGTCAAACTAATAATTTAATAATTAATTTTAACAATTAATAATTTAAGTTAAAAAAACTAATTAAGCAAAGTAAAAGTAAACAGAATATTTATATTTGTCAAAATTTTGAACTGGACATAGCTAAATTAAATTATGGTGAAATAGAACTATGAGAACTTTGTAAGAGAGGATTTAGAATATCCGAGAAAGTCTCTGGGCAAAATCACCAAGAAATAGAAAATATCAACAAGAATCCTAGAAATTCTAGAAAACTGCCTGTTATGGACAATTTATGAGTCAACAAAGAGATGGTTTTGTCGATATCTCACATTTTTAAAAGATGGCAAAGGAGTCCAGGGCCATAAATACGATAAAGACAATTTCAAAATGCAAAGGATAATTTCCCATAGCGTAAACTGCTATTTTTGAGGTATCAAATGACTCCGTGGGTGGCTTAACTCCATGGAGAAAAAGGATTGGGTGCAAAGAGCATTTTATTACTTATTTAAGGAATCTTGCAGTTCTCTATACACTTGTTTTAATTTTTTTATGGAGTGCATTTTTTATGTATTTTATTTTTAATTAATTTTCTTTTAATATTATAATAAGTTGCACTATGTAAAAAAAGGGGAGGAGAGAAGAGGAGGAAAAAAAAAGAGTAAAAGACATAAACAAAACAGAAATATTTCCTCAAAATAATGGACCCCATTATTCCCAATTATTGGGAGTCCAGACCCCCCTGGTTGCGACGCCCGTGCATGCTATCTACCGATAATCGCACAAATTTTTCGAACGATCTAGTATTATTTTGGTGTTATTTAAAGAGATACATTGAAAGCTGTTCTTCGAAGTTTTTTTTATTTATTTATTTATTTATTTTTTTTTTTTTTTTTTTTTTTTTGCGCTTTCTAACGAATATCATACTAATTTAGTAACTGTTATGAGTTCTGAAATTAGTCTATTAGCTCGTTTTAAAGTCCATGAGATTCTTTGCTATAAGGTACTATGACTTTACTTTCCTTGCTAAAAATGTTTCGAAAAAGCACTCTGAAGTATCGATCATTTAAGAGTAAATATAATTTCGAATAATTTTCTTATTATAATATTAACTGTGGTTTTCCTTTCTTCCTCAGGCGAACTACGTTCTTCTCCGGAAATGGATGATTTGGTGATCTTCTGCAAGAAATGTCTTGAAAACCTACGAGAAGCAAAAAGTGTGGCAGAATATATGGAAAACAACAGATTGGATGATGAAAACAAACTCCAAAAATGAACTTATTTTCCCCAAAAAGGCTTTGAAATAAACATTATTTATTGAACAGATCAGTGATTTTAATATGAATTCAATGCTACGTTCAAGACCAAAAATTATTCACCAATTGAAGGCTAAGAAATCAATTTTCTTGAATCTATTTAATTAAAAGTAGTCAGATAAATTAAATCGTCAATTATATTTATATTGACCGCCTTTACAATGCACAGTAGAACAAAAAATAAAAGAGAGAGAGAGAGAAACGGACCACCCTGAATACCTTTTGATCTAATAATCGGCTCTTCACTTACTAGGACTCAATCCTAATGGCTCTAGGGGGTGACCTCAAATAGGCTAATTAATATGTTCAGACAATATTTTAAGCTACGAAATTAGACACAAAAACGCACTTTCTCTGAACAAACATACTTTTTTTAAGCGGATTCGGATATCTGACCACCAAAACATAGGAGCAATCTGTGAAATTTGGTCAGGAGAGAGCTCCAAAGTTTGGACCTCTTAATGTTAATTTTACCTTCTGCATATTTCATTATGTCTAGAGAACTTTTCAAGCGAATTTACAAATTTTTGCACACAATATAAAATCCATTTATCCAAAGATAATTCCATACAAAAAATAACTTTTAGTAAATATTTATTCTTTTTTATTATTTTATTTCATAATGGTCATAATGGTTTGACTTGTAAGGTCTACAATTTTTTGCATCATTTTAAAGAATATAATTTTACATCGTAAAATACAAAATTTGAGCAAAATCGGTTGAATAGTTCCTGAGAAACTGAATTATAAAAAGTCAGATACTTAAAATTCGATTTCTCAGGAACTATTAGAACGATTTTTCTCCAATTTTGTCTTTTGCCTTGTAAAATTAAGTTTTTTAAAATGATACAAAAATTTTTTTACCTCACATTTCAAAATTTTTTCGACCAGTATTAAATAATATAATAAAAAATAATAAATATTTACTAGAAGTTATTTTTTGCATGAAATTATCTTTGGATAAACGAATTTTATAATTGTGTGCAAAAATTTTCCAATTTGCTTAAAAAGTTCTCGAGATATAGCGAAATACGCAAAAAGTAAAAATAACATTAAGAGGTTCAAACTTTGAAGCGCTCTCCTGACCAAACTATTGGGACCATATTTTGGGGGTCAGAAATCCGTCTAAAAAAAGGTACGTTTGTTGAGAGAAATTACGTTTTCATAACTTAAAATATCATCTGCACTTATAAATTAGCATATTTGAGGTCACCCCCTCGAGACATTAAGATTAAAACCTGGAACGTGAAGACATTAGATCAAAAGTCATTCTTAGTGGTACGTTTTTTTGCGCTCTGTACAATAAGAAAAAAAATACGTAATATACATCCTTTATAATTTTTGATAAAGGGATCGAATCTTTAAGCCCTAGGACTTATGGGTTTAAATGAATGACATCAAATAAGCAAATTAAATTGAGCAGACGATAATTTAAGTTACGAAATTCACTTTCAAGAACGTACTTTCTCTGATTAAACATACTTTCTTTTCGATGGATGTGGATTCCTTACCATTAATATAAGGGGGGTATCAGCAATCTGAGAAATAATGCCCAATGAAATAGTCAGGAGATTTACTTTCTGCGAATTTCTCCTCTCAAGAATGTTCTTAGTGAATCGAAAAAATTTTCAGACAATTATATAATTCGCTTATTCAGATACTTTCATGCAAAGAAAAAATAATAATTTTGAGCAATTATTTATTATGAATTTACTTAATAATAGTCAAAAAAAGATTTTGAATAGTAAGAATTTTATAAAGATGTTGTACAATTGAAAATCAATTTTTCAGGAACTATTCGACAAATTTCTTACCTGACCTATTGTTTTTAGATTATTTATAACCATTCTTCGCCAAGTTTTTTAATCCTTCCTCTTTTTTTTTATTCCCTTGAGGGCTCCAATCGAAAACTTGTTTTAGATTAAACACCTCAGGTTTATGGAGAACATAACAATTCCAATCCATTTTCACTATTACAGCAATAAATTTGCCTAATTGACGGAAGATTAGCGAATTGCTATTGCTCTCCCTAGAGCGTTCCCGACTTGCTGTTTAGAATTGTGGTCTTGACAGGTGAATTCATCCGGGGAATTTTTACACTTTCTCGAAAATCGTCAAGCAGATGAGCTCAAGCGTCCATAAAAATGAAATCAATCGGAGACCACTGAAAAAGCTGTCTCCCAGACTTCAGTCAAAGTAGTACCATTTTTAAAGAAATAGAGAGCAATCAGCTATTTAAAAAAACAACTGGACCATGAACTTTTCGTTAACATGAATGATTTTTTGGACATTAGAGAGTTAGTAACGGTTCCCTAGTTCACTGAATCGTATGAAACAAGAATCCGCTATATATCTTCAATGTTTGAGAAATCATCTGTTATGACAACAGAGGTTTGGGAAATCATCATGTTCTATGACCGCACCTTCTCTGCATATTTGAAAGAATCCCTATGGCTGACGTTATGTGCTGAAACGATGTTTTGGATTCTCATGTTTCCTTTCCAGGGACAAAGTTGGCCCTGAATCCAATTTAATGAGTGACAACAAGCAGCCATTCAGCTCTCCAAACCACAGCATAAAAGAGCATCTCTGGAGACCTCTCTCCTGTAACATTCCAGGACATCACTGAAAGAGTTATCTTACATTTCATGATATTTCCATTATCCCTCAGTAAAATTTCATCATACAGTGAACCAGTGGCGTATGCAGAATTTTTTCAAGGGGGGTGTTCATAATTTTCTGAAACCACTAAAAGAAATTCGAGTATGTAATAAAGCACTATTATTTCCCTAATTTAGACAGTTAGACAATTTTTACTTTTTATTTAGACAGCATTGTTTAGTTAAATTTTTTAAGTTTAAGAACATAATGAAATATCTTCTCGCATGTAATATCTTCAGAAAAATGTCCTATGTCATATGGGTGGGAAGTAGCACTTTGAGGGCCACTTTCTCATTCATCAGATTTTGCTATGCTAGAAACGTTTTCTTCAACGGAAGTATGACATTTCTGTTCAACAGAAAAACTTTCATTGGTTCTAGATGCTGTCACCTAACTAATTTCAGGTCGTGATTTTTTATCAAAATAATTCAAAATTGTTACATTCTTGCGAACCAGCCCGTAACAGTATCACGTGAATTTGGTTTCAAAAGTGTATAGTAAATGTTATAGTAAATGTTTTTTCAGTATTCTGAGAAATACCGTGAAAAATAAAAGTAGGCATAAGGCAAATAAAAATATATAGTCTTAAAAAATAATAGCGCGCATAACTTCTACTAAAATTTTTATTTTTGCCATTTTGTCTGAGCTCAAGGGGGGAGTTTAAACCCCTCCCTTGCGTACGCCCCTGCAGTGAACTGTTCGAAAGACACAGTTCCATGCAGATCACCGAAGTCAAGCATCACTGGCAATGACAGTGAGCGCTTTGTTCAGCCTACGAATGGACCGAGGGTATGCAGTATCAATCCTCGTTCAGAGCTACTACAACAAAGTTAGACTTCGCTCACTACCAACGTGTGATGAAATTGTGATGGTTTATCCACAGGGATGTTTCCCAGACAGTCACCAATAGCCCATTGTCCAGCTGTAGTACGACGTAAAAAAAACTACTACTCATCTAGTCATCTTTTCATTTTGTTGAGTAGTGAAGTTAAGTGTTAACCAAGCTAACAACCACAACCAGAATATTTGCCTCAACTTCGTCCAAAATCTAATCAAATACCGGTTTTGAAGCATACTTGAAGCGTGGTAGGAAGAAGACCATAATACTTTTCGGTTTATGATACTAAGTTAAGGTCATATACTTTTTGTCTATAGTGTTATTTTTGAAGTAAAAAAGTGTATATATATGTATGTAACTTATCGTTCCATATTAACATGTACATTCAGACAAAAAATAAACTTAATTAAAAGTACAATTTTGGAAAAAATCTGCAGCTTTCGGAACAAAACTAATTTCAGATTTGATAACACACCCAAATTAGGTAAGATCAAGAACTGATATAAAAAAATTTGTTCATTAAATATAAATTCAAATTTTTAAAAACCATATTGTGAGAAACCAAATTTATGATCATTAAATATAAATACATTCACATTTTTGAAAATCACATTGTAAGAAACCAAAGTTATGCATTATAAATATTAATTCATTCACGAGTGTTTTAAATACTGTTTTCAGACATAATAGTACCAGAATTTCATTTTTCCCCTAAAAAAATTCAGTAACATCGACCCAATTTAATTCATTTCAATAATAGCTTTATAATATACTAACTTACTTTCAAATTAAGCAGATATTTTCTCCTAATAGCCTACCATTTGAAGATTGAAAATTGCTCTAATTCCAATCAAAATGCTTGTTTTTAAATTATTAACATAATGGAGTGCATGAAAGTTATGCTACCACATTTTACCTCAAAGTACTAATTACGTATAAATGAAGGATTAAATCTTTACCTCTTAATTACCACTTTTATAAATATTTTTTAAAAAAACGCGGAAGAAAATTTATTTTTATCCATGAGAATTACAGCATTCCTTGCTACCATAATGCATCAGCGAGAGAGGAAGATACAAATATTTGTGCCCCTGCGCGGCAAAATTATACACTCAATATATACATAATAATTGTAACAAAAGCACTATGTCAGTGTCTTTTTAAATATGGACATAGCTCCAAAAGCATGTTTACGTTTACGAAAATGGACATAGCTCAAAATGCATGTTAACAAAAAATGGACAAAATTTAAAATGCATGTTTATGAAAACAGACAGCTCATAACGCAACTTTAAGAAAACAGACACAGCATGCAATGCATGTTTAAGAAAATAGACATTGCATTTGATACCATTTTTCAAACCTTTTTATGAGTATTGTTCCTTCTTTAAAGAATGAACTAATAAATTCAAATGAATCCGTAATGTGTTATTCCATTCGCGTAATTCACTTGGTACAATTTATTAAATTCGTCTTTTTTTTAAAAAAAAAGATTTTAAAAGCCAACAAGTTGTTTTTACTAAGTTGCCACAGGTGTCATAAATTTGAAATAGTGGTAGTAAATTTATGTTGTCGAAATTTTAGAGTTCTGAATATGAAGACATCTCACTGAAAGTTACACCTGCAATATATCTTGCCACCCCAACCCTGATGCCCACTGCTTAGTCCCTAATCATTATGCTCAAAATTCCTTGATTAGTTGTTAAATTTGGGTTGAAAACCGAAAAAGTGCACTTTCTGCTGCGTCCATTTCCAAAAAAAAAAACGAATTTCAAACTGTGTCCATTTTTGTAAGCATGCAATTTCAGCTATATCCAGATTTAAAAACTTACCGACGACTATCTGTGTTGATAACCATCACAAGGGCATGTGCAATAGTTGATGAATTAACTTAAGGAAAACTGAATGGTTTACATTTGACTTGTAAGGTCTACAATGTGTTAAAACTGAAAAGAAATAGATTATTTAGAAATCAAGGGGTAATTTCTAATTTTTTCATAAAACTATTTTAAAAAAAGTTGGATATTAAGCACATTAAAAATAGGAAAAAAAATCTTTCCTAATAACCACATTGCATGACTGCCAACTCTTACACTTTCTAAACAAAATTTTTCACAGAGGTAGTGAAATAAATATTTTTTGATAACTCTAAAAAGGAAAATGTTAACTTTTCCACTACTCAACTTATTGTATAATCTTGAGGCCTATTTACACATAAATTATTTATAAGTAATATTCAAATGTAAATACATTGAACTAAGAAACAACTATAAGTTTTGCTACCACTTTAAATATAATAATGAAATTCAGAAAATTTAGAACAGTTAAAACAATTTTTAATGATAATAAAATGTAGAAAAAAAGACACAGACATCAAGAACATAAATCATTTTATTTGTTAACAATTGAAGTTAAATATTTCCCCCTATACTATACACAAAAACATAATAAAAACTATTATTAGGAATTTAAAATCGGCAACAAATGAGCTTCAGAATTAAATATGAAACGATCTAACGAGTACAAATCTTGATTGTCATTGAATAATAAAAATAAGTACTTTAAAGTTTCAGCTAAAAAGAAGCTCTCCATTAGATCCATTGGTTTAGTTAACAAAGG
Organism: Parasteatoda tepidariorum; assembly: GCF_982258835.1. NCBI lineage: Eukaryota > Metazoa > Arthropoda > Arachnida > Araneae > Theridiidae > Parasteatoda > Parasteatoda tepidariorum. Next base: position 4,917,544 of record NC_141766.1, read on the forward strand.
ATTACGAACATCACCCAAGGAAGTATATCCTCCTCCTTCAACTTTAGCATACTTTTCAAATGCTTGGAAGATTTGCCATCCCCAATCACGATATGTTTCATTATGAGTCATGTAGTATAAATACCAGAGGCTTTCAACTGTCTCAGGACGTAGAAGATTATGAGCATCATTACTCTGTAAGAAAAACAAAGATAAGTGTTACTACACATATTAAACGGAAACAGCCCACAGAAAATCAGATAAGTGTCGCCATAAAAAATTTTCCTCTGTTTTCTGGCTGCAATTAATGCAAAATTACATATTATAATTGTTGAACAGTATAAAAGCAATACCAGTTTGTCATAAATATTAAAAAAGAGTATATGTATAAGAATTTTTTAGTTGGAAAAATGTGAAATTTTACGTTTAGTAATCTTCAACAGATTTGCTGCCATTCTCGTGCCAACGTGTGCAGTATCACGTGCGTGGTGCGTGGTGGGAAATGAACTGTAAGCATGTTGAAAAAGTTAAAATATAGCAACATTTCTCTGAAGAACAAAAATATCAGAAGATTTAAATCTTTTGACACCGAGATTTGTTGCTCTACATTTTAGAGTTTCAATGTTCTAACTTAATAGTTTAATAATAGGAACAGTCAATTGAATTTACATCAGAAAACGGTTATAAAATTTATTATGCCATTCAAGCAGATTTTTTTAAATTGCTTTTTGACTGTTGGGTAGAGGGATGAATTAGGTCTTGAAACCAAGGATAATAAATCCCTTAATATCAATAAAAAGTGGAATATTTAAGATAAAGTTAACCTAAATTGTCTCAACTAACTAGTTATTAAAACTTCAAAAGATGGAAAACAGAAATTCAAATATTATCTTTCCTTTTATCTAAATTGATTATTTGGAATCAATGAGTTAGCTTTTGGTTTAATTAGAACAAGCCCTTATTGCCTTTTTATCATTCTGCATTTGAACACTAAAATTTTTCATAGCATTTCAGATTTAAGTTTATGTTCTTTGGTTTTTCTATAAGATTAAGTTTCAGAATACAGGGTTGCCACAGTAAAAAATGAACAAAAATAGTTGCTTTTAGTAGCCTCAAGCATGAAAATAGTTGCCTAAAACTATGAAAATAGTTGCCTGAACAGGAACAAAAATTTATCAAAAATAGTAGACAAATAACTAAAATTATAGCTTGATTGTCAAATACTATTATTAGGACTGGGTGATGTCAGAAATTTTAAATCGTGATACATCGTCAGTTAGACATCACGATATAGTGATGTATCGCAATTTAGCATATGTTCAAAAATTACCTATGGGAAATCTTTAAATCAATCAAAAATAAATAAAAAGGAATAAATCTAGTACAAAAGAAAATATTAATTCTAAACATATTCTACTATGACATCAATATCATTGCTTAACTTTTTCAATTAAATAAAGAAGTCAAAGTGAAAGCAAACCCAAGCTTTATTTCACTTTTCTCAAATTAAAAATGATTTAAGATTTATTGGTTTCAAATAATAATACTGTAACAAATTATTTTACAAACATGCATTAAAAATTAAAAGAAAAAAAACAAAAGCGGAAACCAAACCAAAAAAATGTTCACTTCAGAAGAAAAAAATTTTTTTTTTACTTGTTGAAAAAAAAAAAAAACATGCTTTTGAAACATCATTAGACCCTCTTTTATTTACTTATTTAAAATAATAAAAAGTAGTATTAACTAATGGTCAAATTATGTACTTAATGAATGTAAAAATATTTTTACTTATTTATTATTATTTTCATTTTTGAAAATAAAATCGACTAAAGATTTATTTGTTTAAAAATGATACTGACTATCGAACAAATTATAAAACAAACAAGTATTGAAAGAATTTTAATAAGAATTTTAAAAAAATACTTTAAGTACTAATGTTAATTATTAAAAACGTCAAAACATTACTAAACTTTTTATTTAATTAAAATTAAATAATAGCCAAATTTTTTTAAAACTTTGTTTTCATTTTCTCAAAAATAAAAGCAAATTAAATAAATGTAGGCTTTGTTTTAATTTTTTTATAATTAAAAACAACAAAGCATTTATTGGTTGAAAAAAAATCAAATTATTATACTTAACTACATTTAAAAATTTAAAAAAACAAACTTTTTATAACAAAGTTGAATACAAAATACCCCTATTAAACTGTATGGCTTAAAATAAAAATAATAATTGAAAAAAATCAATGATTTGATCGATTGAGTTCAGAACGAAAATTTAAGATAACAGCGATTGTGCAGCAATCGCAAAGTAACAGTAGGTCAACTAAAAATAATTGACAAGCGTTTAACACAGACAAAAAAAAATGGTATGAAATGATGCAGAACGAAACGATCACTGCAAAAGTCTCACTGAAAATAATTTACAAGAAGCCCAACAATTATTTCCGACAAAATAAAATGCACAACGATCGCAAAATGACTTAAGTCCCATTGTAAATAATCTTCAAAAAAAGCAAAATCCCAAAGACAAAAATGGGAAAAGAAACTAACATCATCTTAATAGCAAAACGCTATCTACATCTCTGCAGCTACGCGAAATCAAAATCGTCTTCGTTAGTGTGGTAACAGCGTTAGCCTAGTCAAGGTTCCTTGCATATTAAATCGTTAAACTGCGATTGTAATCTAATTGCGGCGGCTTAAATCAGATTTCTGATGCATTGCCTAAAACGAAAGTCACTACATCGGCTTACTGATATATGCGTTAAATCGATATTTCATGATACATCGATTTATCGCCCAGTCCTAACTATGCTCCAATTAAAAAATAATAATTTTACAAATTTAAAAGGTACACATATTAGAAAATAGGTACCTAAAAGTCGAATTACAATAAAATATGAATGTTAATAGAAGGAAAAAACAATTAAAAATAACAAAACTGCCCCTCAGAGAGAGAACATATAACAAGTATTTTATTAAATCCAATGGAAATTTAAATTTTTGGCTCTTTGGACATAAATGATTGTATAACAGTTTGCTTTCTTTTATTAACGTTCTGAAAAGTAACGTTCATTTTTGTGAAAAAACTTCGCCAAGAGTAAAAGAAGTCTCCTAATAGTCGCCTATTCCTGAAAATAGTTGCTTTTTTAGCCTTTTCAGGCAAAAAAAGTCGCCATAGTCGCCTAAGGCCGAAAATAGTAGCAAATAGTTGCATTTTAGTAGCCTGTGGCAACCCTGAAGGTCTGGTTTCTTAGGACAAGCGCCTATCTGGGCGTCAGCGGGACGTCAACGTCACGCTGACGCCAACAAAATACTGGTTTGTTAGCTCAAGGCCTGGTTTCTTAGAACTAACGCCTTATCTGGGCGTCAGCGGAAAGTTGACGTAGATCTGACGCCAAAAAAATACTTTTTTGTTAGCTCAGCGTGAGCAATCAGTCCAACGCAGACATTATCTCTCATTGCGCATGCCTTAATAACGTAAACAAATATTTATTTTGAATTTGTATTGATTTTGTTATTGCCGACCAGTGTTTTAGAGAACAAATAATGACTTTGTCCAAGAAAAAACACATTATAGCTGAGCTGAATGAAGAGTGCTATGTTTAATGAAGAAACTATGTTTAATGTCAAAATCAAAATCTTGGCTGATTTCAATGTGCTGTTGGATGTTGTCCGCCATTGCTTCTGTGGTTAACGTCACGCTGTAATCCAACTGCAGTTGAGTTGGACGTCAATTGTAGTTCAAGATGAGCGTTCGATGACGTATACTATCAAACTCACAAATGGACCAATCAGAGGTTAACGCCGATTTCCAGCTGACGGCGTCCTGTCCTAAGAAACCAGGCCTTGAGAATAGCTTGTTAGAAGGGGGAAAGATATCTTAACTTTTTTTTTCTTGTTTTAATCAACTCAATTTTGTTTTTTTTACTTATTTAATTGCTTAGGATTGTTGAAGGAATAGAAAAAAATTATCACAGATTGATTGCAAACAACAAAATTTCATAACACTCTTTAATAAAGGGACAAATAATAATGGAAATTCTCAAAAGATATCGTTTTTATCACTCAACTGTAAGGTCATTATCTTGAGTAAAATCACCAATGCACTAACAATAAACACAAAGATTTTTCATGCCAAATATTATTTAACATTCATAAGTCCACATATTCATTTGCCTTAAAATCAGTAGGTAAGGACTAAATAAAAATAATTTTTCATTGATACTCCTATTTCGCTCATGTGCAGAATCCCAAAAGGCTTACACACTATGTAAAGACTTTGTGATCAAAAATTTTTTCTCCTTTTTACTATAACCTATATATTCCATTTTGTGAACAAAATTATTATACAAACATAGTTAAACTAAGTATTAAAAAGTGAGCAAAAGTTAATACTAGAATAAACTGGGAAAACATAGCTTTGAATTCCAACAGAAAGGCTTTTTAAATAAAAATAGCTTACTTTGATGATAATGTCACTTGTACCATGTGGTTGTAAATTAAAATATGCAATTTCTGGGCTAAGCTGTGTTGCAGTTTGAGCATACATGTTATAACAAGTATCCATCAGTTCAAAAGCTAAACGAAGATGGGAAGAAGGCATTCCATAATGATACCCAAGGGCTAATGTACCAGGTAAATAGCAGACTAGATGATCCTACAATTAAATAGGAAGTTTAATCAGGGCAACAAAAAAAGTACTAAAATATATAAGAGTAAAGTTTAATTTATAATTCAATAAAAATATATTTTTCAAAATTAAACACTTAGTAAAAAACAGTAAAAATACATATTTCCTAATTAAAACACTGGATTTATTTTTAATATACAGTCAGTTATAATCATACACGAAACCTATTTTGACCATATATGCAGAGATGCCAACTGCTCCGGACAAGACAAAATAATTTTAAAAAAACGGTAAGTAACTACAAAGTAAATTTTGAAAATATTTGACTATTTTTGCTTGCTTTTTAAACGGTATGGCATGACATAATTACTATAAAGTGGTGAATTCTATAAGCCTACGAATTATTTAGAAATAGTGGTGGATAAAAATCTACTAAATTGAATTTATTAAACCAAAAATCACAATTGATAAACTACCACTTTAAGATATATATTTGCCATCCGGAGCAAGTTGGCATCTATGTATATGAACCTTTCATTTTAACTTATTTCAAATTAAAAATATTGCAACTAAACAGTTATTAATTGTAAATAAAAACAAGTCATTAAATAGTAAGAAAGATGAGTAAATGAAAATCTGAAAATAATATAAAAATTAAAGCTAGCTGATTTAAATTCACACTTACTTATAATTGGATATTTCTGATTTGACATTATAAAGTACAGTTTAAAAATCTGCTTTGAATGAATAGAAAAAGGAAGGTAAGTGCATCACTATGCTAGAATTTATGTTCTACTAAAAACTAAACCAGAAGTAGAAAACTATAACACCTAAAACTTCACTCTAGGTAATGCATTACACAAAAAACTAAGAAAGTATTGTCACATAAGTTACAAGTATACTTTGAGATGAAGAGAATTTATTTGCAAAAAGGGCAATTTCATATGACACAATCAGAAATATGTCACTATCAGCTGAGTCGCTCCTTTTTCTTGAGAGGAAGGGCAGGTTCCTTTGCAAGAGTTGAGCAAGTAAAAAACTAAAGTTTGCATGCATTGCTATTGTAATGAAATTGAAAAACTTTTTAAAATTTATTTCCAAATCATTCAAAAGAGGACCGAAAGAACCAAAATGATTAAAAACAGACTATGAAGGGAAAAGAGAGCAATTTGGAAACTCTGCAATATCAAAAATAATTCAATCAACTATAAAAATTTAAGATCTTTTGAATAAAAAATATTATGAAACATTTTTATAAACACTTTTAAGCATGTATGGAGAAAATAAAACATTTAATGACTGAAATGAAACAAATTTACATTTTTCATGACGCAAAAAATTCAAAATAACTATGGTATATTTGAGGAGTGAGGTACATTTTGAAGTTATCAGATGTACAACTATTTATCCCTGTTTTGTACATAAATAAATACGTTTCTAAAAAGGAAAAAAAAAACACTGGTTTTTTATTATTACTGTCCTGCCAACTTTAACATTCTTTGAAGAAAAATGTCTTCAATGATAGCGAAATAAAACAAAACTTAAAATTATGTGGAATAAATTCAAAACAACAAAACATGATATAGTTTTTCCATCACTCTTTCTAAAACTTATGTTTTTAAATTATTCGTATGTCACAGAAGTAAAAAGGAAAGCATAGTTTTTAGTACCACAAAGAAAAGCTAAGCAATTATGCACTGCTGCACTTTCAACCATACATTAAAGATAAACAAACCATTTTTGGACTATAACTACGGCCACTCAGCAATTCACCAACAAAAGTAAGCTTGCTTGGATATGATTGTTTAACAAGATGTTTTGCAATTCCATCTATAGCTTCGATATAATCTTCTTTTAACCTATAAACAATAATAAGTAAATAGATATATAATTTTACAGAATGATAAACTTTAGTTTAAGTCAACAATTTAGAAATAATTTTATTTAAAAAGTCTAACATTGAGCAGTAAAAATCTTATTTATTATTTACATCTGTAAAAAATTTGAAAATGGTCTTCAAACAAATTTTAAAAAATGATTGAAGAATAAACAAAATTACAAAAATTACACTCAAAATTACAAAACAAAACTGACTCAAAATTACAAAAGCAATAAAAATAGAAACATACCAACTAATTTTTTGACCTGTTTGAATCCATTGTTTTAATAAATATTCATAATAACTATCAGCTCTTGCACCTACAGTTATAGTAGAGGTAGTACGAAAATGACCACTTTCAGCATTTATAAACATTGGAACAAGACCATCTTTCTTAGGTAGTTTATGTAGATGTTCCGATACTTTGAAGGCAGCAGTCTAAAATAATCAATTTTTCACTCATGAAAAATTATAGTCATTTCATTCATGAAAAACTATTATTGTAAAATCAAAGAAAAATAGGACATTAAAGAATCAACAGCTATTAGATCAAGTTTAAATCATTTAACAAATTAGCTATTCAAAATAATGTAAAATCTTAATTTGTTTCAAAAGGAAAATCATTTTCCATACCTAAGTGTTGTGGCCAATATTATACTTAGAAAGCTATATAGACATAGAAAACGAAAAAAAAGAAGACATTTGATAAAAATATATACACACATTATTTTACAAATAATTTGAGAAATATGCATTACTAATTTTCTCCTTTTTAAAACTTTTCATAGAAAAAAATTAGTACCCTATCGGAATCATTTAATTATTTTCTTACCATAATAATGGTTTATAAGTTAAATAATTCATGGTAAAAAAAAAATCAAATGCATAACAATTAATTTTCATGGGAGAATACGTGTATCTAAATCTTAGAACAAGTTATACTTGATATCATTAAAACTTCAATTTGCTTCAAAAATAGTTATAAGTTTAGATCATTTTTCTTTTATTTCCAATGGCAAGGCAAAAAGGTCCAAATAGAAAGATGAAATAGATAATGAATACAAATGTGCGTAGGATAACAAAGAAAGATGACCGAAGTCATTGCCTTAAAAGTTCTCTTGCTTCCCAATATCTTGAGGACTCAGTGTGTCCATGAAGGGCCCCACATAGAAGCAGGTGGTCCCTGCCCAATTTCTCTCCAGATTTACAAAGTGGACAAAAAGGCGTGGTGAAAAGGCCTATGCGGTATAAGTGAGCAGAAAGACAATCGTGGCCTGTATATAAGCGGAAGGCCGCAACTGCATCACGTCTTGGTTTGTCGGGAATGAAAGAAGAGCTTACATTTCTCCAGCTTTTCAAAGCTGTCCGAGACTCAAGGTCTCGCAATGAGTTGGTTTTACATAAATTTTTAAGGAACAGTTTGATTTTCCAAAAGCAAGTTGCTGTATTTGGTTGTTGTAGCAAATTGGCACCTTTTTTGGCAAGTAAATCTGCCTGCTCATTGCCCCAAACACCACAATGGGCATGCACCCACAGGAGGACTATTAGTTTTCCCCTCAAAAATAAAGACCTCAAGAGGTTTTGACATCGGGAAATCTCAGGTGTCAAGGGACGTTCATGTGAGCTAATTGATTGTATGGCCGCTTGTGAGTCTGAAAAGAGGATTGCATTTTCAAATTTGTGTTGGAGGGCCAGTAACTGCTGTAAGGCCGCACTCAAGGCCACTACTTCTCCATCAAAGGCAGTGCCAATGTATCCCGCTGGTACGTAGAAAGAGAAAAGTTCCGAAAAGACACCAGCCCCTACATTAAAATGGCAGTCAAATTGAGAACCATCAGTAAAAACATGTAGCCAATCGTCGACAGGGTATCTAACCGTCATTGTCTCCAGGGCAAGATTTTTTAGAATAATTGGCGCAACATCTTTTTTACCATGGACAGTTTTCACAAGATCCAAGTTTATTTCAATGTTTGTTATTTCCAAGGGGTTTTTAGGCTGGTAAATCCATTCTGGGTTTTAAGTTGTCTAGGCCTGATTACATAGTCTTTCCAGTAGGGGTCATCGATTCTCAGAAGCTTTTCACATAGAATCAGAGCTTTCTCCTTTAAAGTATCTTGGAAAGGTCTATTTCCTGTTAGGATTAGTATCGTGTCAATCGGCGTTGACTTAACAGCTCCTGTAATCAAGCAAAGAGCCTGGTTTTGCAGAGCCTCAAGTTTGTCTAACAACAGTTGTGGGGCTGTAATGAAGACCTAGCAGCAGTACGTCATAAGAGGGAGGATGAATGTATTATATGTAGTGTTAAGGGTGGACCAGGCACACCCCCATTTACAGTCTGCCAAACGCTTGAGGACATTAAATCTAATTGTGACCCGCTCTATGAGCCATTCCACTTGGCTTTTCCAACTAAGCTTTTTATCAAAAGTCACCCCCAGGTAGGTGAAATTATCTGTATTGACAATCAATCTATTCTGGTACTGTAACACTGGGCGGAAGGTATCGTGAGTTAGTGAAAAGGACTGTGAAGCTGTCTTTTCAAGGTTAACAGTCATATTTTTATCACTCCACTTTGAGAGTGCCTGCAGAGCCCTGTTTAAGCGATTTTCAATAAGGTTTTTTGCATAGCGTTCTGGTGCTTGAGTCCATATTATCAGATCATCAGCAAACAATAGACACTTAATATCAGGTATTCACTTAAGAGTTGAGACAAGATCATTAATATAGATATTGAACAGTGTACAGCTACTAACTGCACCCTACGGTAGTCCAGTCTGTAGATTATAACATTTGGAGATTCTCCAAATTTCACTTTGCAGGTTCTCTGACTTGTAAAAGATCTAATCCAGTTAAATTGTTTTGAAGTGATACCAATACTCAAGAGCTTCTGGTAGAGTTCTTCTCGCCAAACGGAGTCATATGCCCCTTTAAAGTCAACATAGATGGCTGTCAAAATGTTTCTCTCGTCCAAAGTGTCCTTGACAAACTGGCTGAATTGTGTCACCTGATCACACGTTGACCTGTTGTTACGGAATCCAGCCTGTTCTACTGCCAGGATACCATATTCTTCCAGATACCAGTTCAAGCGGTTAACCACAAGTCTCTCCATTGTTTTAGCGAGTATAGGTACTCGTGAGAGAGATGGGCCTATAGCTATTCAACTCTCCAGGATCTTTATTCTTTTTCAAAATGGGGACTATAATAGCTCTTTTCCAAAGTGCCGGGATCTGTCCAGATTCCAAAATTCGGTTAAAGATGTTCAACATTGTCTTCTTTGCCTTCATGCCCAAATATCTGAGAAATTCTGCATGGATGTGGTCCAAACTAGGAGATTTTTTCATTTTTTATTTTTTATAAGTTTAGATACTTGGAACTAGCTATTTAAATACATCAAAGTTAAGTTTCTTTGTCCTAGAAGAAATGCTTTCTTTTTTTTGTTTGTTATTCTTGTGTACAGAAATAATTCATGTACACAAGAATAACAAACAGTATATACTAAAATTATTACTTAATTGTTACCGAAGATTTAATATAAAAGAAATGGAATGAAAAGAAATTATAATAATTTTTATGCCTTTCAAAAGTTTAATGAAATCCATTACAATGGCACTACTAATAAAATGCAAAACATTAACATGTTAAGCAATCATTTTTAAATTCAAAACACATACATTATGCTTTTAAGTAAGTTAGTGAAAGGAAGTACTAAAAGTTATGTGAAATTATATGTTCATGGAATGTGGTTGCAGATATGTGTGGTCGATGATATATTTATTCTTTTGCATTCTTTTAATAAAAAAGCTCTGAATTCTTTTTAACTTCATTAAACTTTTTACTTTCAAAATGAATGTAAAAAGATAATTAACTTTTCAAAAATTGTTTTTTAAACATATCAAACAGGTTAGAGCAGCACAATCTGCAGCATAATCCCAAATGTGGCTCTTCACTTTGCAATCAAAAAATAATAACCTTCATAACTTGAGCAAGAAATTTTATAACTGCTTTTAAAACATATTTTAAAAAACTTAGAAAAACACAATAAATATAATACTATAATTGTAAACTCTTAAAAACAAATCATATGAATATGAATAGCATTGTGTCACTTTCAATTTGTGTGAAAATAAACCAGGTTTGATTTTGAAATCATGTGAATAGGAATCACGATGTGTAAGTTTTAAGTCACATGAATAAAAGTCACTATGTGTGACTTTTAAATCACTTAATGCAAATCACTATTTTCGATTTTAGAATGGCGCAAATGCAAATTAAGATTTGATTTTTAAATTCAGTAAATATAAAATTTGTAGCATAATATTGAGCTAATACAAATTAAGATGTAGGATTTTAATTGTGAAAATAGATATTGCGATTTTTTAATTTAAAATAGCATAAATATATGTGTTCTCATATGAAACACGGTTAAGGTAAGACATTGGAGATCGCAAGATTGACTCGCAAATTGAGATTAAATTGTGATGTGCAACTTGTAAGGCAGTTAGTAGTTGATATAAATAGCGAAAAATAAGATTTGGAAAAAAGAAACAATGAGTTGAAAATTGCATGAATATAAAATGTAAATCAAGTTTATTGTTTGTATATTGTGTAATACGAATTGTGATATGAGATTCATAATTCCAAGAAAATAAAAAAGAATATGAAGAATTGGTTTTTTCCTATTATCGATAAAATTATACATAAAGTGTTAAACGAAAATTGTAAAAAAAAAAAATAAACATATTTCCCATATTAATAAAATTAGAACAACAAATATGTGACTAAGCTGAACTTTACTTCATATTTTGGATCACCAGTCAAATGACTTATATCTCTAAATTCCAGCTGTATAGTGGATATTTCAGACACTGTACTATCTTGGCCCCATACTGGAGGATGGGAATGTCCAGTTTTTAAATTAACATCTGAATATGGCACTCCAGATGAGCTTTTAAATGCAGGCATTAGTCGGTCTGCAATATCAACCTAAATAAAAAAAAATTCTACTTGTTGAATAAATTCTAGACATTTAACACAAACAATAGCTCAAATAATGTACATAAAAAATTCAAAATTGATAAAAAAAATATGCATTTTTTATGAAAATATTTTAATGAGTTATAGTACAAATATTCTGTCCAATAACATAAAAAGCCCTATCTCTGAAGAACAAAATTTTGCAGGAAATAAGAAAAACAAATTTCTTCTCCTTCATTATTTAAGTATGGAGGCCAATATAAATTTCAATACAACTCATCACTGAGTTGGATTTAGAGCATTCTATTACAGTAGAGAAATATTTATTCGGTATCCAGAAATCTGGGGAAAATTTTGCCCGGTTATCCCGCCATTTCAAACTAGAACGATTATGAAAAAAAGTGGAAATTTGACTCATCCTTGAAGTTGAGTAGAGGAAAATGTGGGGGAAGGGGGAAATTTTCTCCTCTTATTCCCAGAGAAACGTCATTTCTTCCGTGACCTAGAAAATCTTTAAATCGAGAGGGGGCAGGGAAGTGACGAATGTTTTACTTTCTTATATGTCAGAAAGAATAGTTTTTCTGATAAGCTGCGGTTAATCAAACTCAAAGGCCTGGCATGCTGATTTCGTTTTCTCTTTGATTTACCAGGGGGTGGGAAAAATGCCTTGCACCCACATATCAGTGAACAGAAGATGAAAGAGAAATAAAAAAGAAAAATATATCCCCATACTTTACTGGGAAAAAGTATAATGGAAATATGAAAACGATCAAAATATGGCTACTTTTCATTTCTTCAATACTAAAGTAGGAATAAAGTTAAGCTGAATTTAATCATTTAAGAAATAATCAGAATTTTGTGATTATAATTTAGTAAATTATTAACATAATAGGATGTGCTAGTAGGAGGAAAATACAAAAACTATCAAGCTAGCATTAAATGATTCCAAAGAGAGTTATAAATTATCTGTTAGAATCCAAATTTGAGAGGTTAGTTTTTTGTTCAAACTCATTATTTAAAAAAGTGGATTAAATAAGAAGAAAAAAATTGGGAACATATAATTAAACATGCGACAAAGTTTTGCCACTCCTTCTAAGAACATGATGTTTTAAAAAATAAAAGAGAAATAAAATAATAAATAAGTATGAATCTTTTTTTAAACTCGGATCCAGTTAAATTTAGAATCTAGGATGAAAATTCGGAAATGGAACAAGGATATCCTCTGAAAAATATATATATCATTCAGACTGATTCATAAATTTTACAAAAAAAAGTATTAAGATAAGTTGGAGTAATTTTTATAGGATGTTGGGGAATGAAAGTAAACTTTGAAACCTAATAGAGATATAAAAAAAATAAAATACTTACAGCTTTCTCTAAGAAAATGGATTCTTCGGAAAGATGAAAGGCACTAAGAAGACCACCCATCACTCTAATAGTAGTTTCAAAAAAATTTACATCCTTGTTCAGGTTAAGGTTTAATTTTTCTATCACCCATTCTTTGGCTTCATTGAATTCTACAAATTAGAATTATTGATTATTTAAAAGAAAACTCATTACAAGAGTAGAAGACCTATACATGCAATTCTACAAATCGCAATTCTCCAAAAACATTAACTTTGAGGGTGTAAGCAATGAAAATTGCAGTAAGAGATGTCTGTAACTAAGCAAGAACTATTAACTTTTTACAAAAAATTACTTTACAAAAATTTACTTAAAATTATTTTCTAAGAGGATACAATTTTCAAAGCTAAGCATAACAAAATTTATAATTTTTTCTTATAATTTGAATACTCTAGAAAGCATCAATTTTTTTCTGTAAATAATAAATACTTAAAAGCAGATTTGTATTTACAAATTAATTTAAAGCCTTTTAAGATTGATCTGTTCCAGACTAATATTGCCTTGGTATGTTTAAAAATAAATTAAAGGATCTAGATAACGTAAAATTCTATAAAACACAAAACTGCAGGTTTAAAGTTTGCATTATAAAGATCTTCTACTGTATATAATAAAGGATTTTATTTTTACCCTCATATAATCCCATCATATACAATGTGTCTAAAGAATCCACTATGGTTAATCCAAGGCCAAACCAGTTTTGAAAAGTTTTGGTTATAGGTTTCAAATGATCATGTCCCCAAGCATGACTTTTATAGCCCTTCCAAGCATGCAGAAATGCATCTACAATAGACTTTTGTTTATCTTGGGCTGAAGCTAAAAAATAACAAATTGGTTATGTAGGAAAAAAAATAAGTCAACAAAGTATGATTCAATTTAGTAATAGCTAACAGATTTTCCTCTTACACTAAAAAGACATTAAAATAAACTAGATTTTCTTTACAAACATCAAATTAGTTTGAATACATTGATCAAGCACAAACTAACATTAAAGATAACTTTTAGAATTTTTGTTTTTCTGATGCTTCACACAAATTAAAAATAAAATCAATGGCTAATAAAAGCTTATCTATGTGAACAAAAGTTACCAGACAATTTCAATTTTCAAAATATCATGGACAGATTTTCCTGTAATTATAAGATAATATAATTGCTCATTTAGTCATAGGGCTGTTTATGGGACTAGTCAAATCTGATTAAAAGAAATAAAAACACAATACGTAATTTAAAAAAAACTGAAATCAGTTTAACTATGAAATGTTTGTTATTGAACACAATAACTGCACGCAGTTTCAAAAATATAATAAATTTGAGTATTTATAAAGATAAGCTGCTTCGTGAAAAAATTGCTTTTTTTTCATAAAGTGAATTTTATTCAAAGAAATTTTACAAAAATAAACATTTAATAATGAAAAAAATTATACTAAACTTGAAGAAAAAAAATTATCTATAAAGTTATAACTAAGGTAATTGCAAAAAGAATTCAACACTTTTCTGATTGATTGATTGACAATCATGAATGCGGGTTTAGAGTTGGCTGATCAACTGTAGATCAAATTTTTTTATCAGAAATATTTTAGAAAATTTTTATGCGCAAAATATAAATGTGCATCAATTATTTTTATAGATTTAAAACAAGCGTATAACAGTATAAATCAAGAAAAACTTTTTAAAATACACACATGGACAAAAAAATTAGTGCAAAGATCATCGGTTCTCTTTGATTTTCCAAAAATTTACTTATATCAATGTAGTCATTACGTATGTAAAATTTCGTTTCATTTTGACAACTCCTTCTTGGTGAGCTAATTTTTTTGCCCATGAGTGTATAAGTGGAACTTGGAACCCCTAGTAAATTAATTAGACTGATCAAGATGACACTAACAAACACCAATGCAAAAGTAAAGAGATACAAGAAGTATCAGAAAAATTTAAAAGTTAAATTGAGATTAAAATATGGTGATATTCTTAACATTACTTTTTAATTTTTGCTTTAAAAAAGTTATCAAAGAAGTCTATAATGACAGAGGGGGTCCTATTAGGAACCGTTCTTAACAAATATTTGCTTTTGCAGATAATGTAATCTTAATAACCAGATAGGAAAAAACACTAATTGAAATGTATAATAAACTTGAAAAGGCAGCAAAAGAAATAAAGAAATAGGACTGGTAATTAACAAACAAAAGATCAAATACATGGTAACAGACAAGAGAAAAAGAAAAGTTTCATAGACACTACAGATCTGTGATGGAATTTGAAAAAAATCTCTGAATTTATATACTTGGGAACTATGATGACGGAAGATACCATTAAAACTGAAATTAAGGCCAGACTTACAACAAGAAAGAGATGTTTTTTCTCACTCCAGAAAATATTTAGATCTTGTACATCATCTTGTACATTAAAAACTATAAATCTACAAAGCAATATTGAGATCAGTTATAACCTACAGAAGGGAAACCTGAAGAGATATGAAGAATAATTACTTTTAACTTGGGAAAGAAAACTTATGCAAAAACTATTTGGACCTGTAAAGGATGGTCATGTTAGGAGAATCTGAATGAAAATAGAAATTGAGAAGCTATATAAAAACAAAGATATAACTAACATCATTAAGTCTAAAAGGCTACAGTGATTGGGTCACTTAATAAGAATGCATGAGAATCAAGATTTAAAAAAGGTGTTTTGGGGAAAAATAACATAAGAGAAATGTTGGAAAACCCAGAAAATGATGGCTTGCGGAAGTTGAGCGAGATCTAAAAATCGTAAGAGTTAAAAACTATAAAAAGAAAGCTGAAAATGGAAAAGTATGGAGATGCATGATGACAAAGACTGAGATCCTACATGCACCAGAAAGTTCGCAATAAATAATTCCAGCAATAAGCAAAATGTAGAAAAAGTGAAGTTATCATTTAGGAGGCTCAAGATTTCGACATCTCTTCTGATCACATTTGGGACCAATTTTTTAATTACAAGATATCCCCTATACATTAGTCAAAAATCCGAATTTGTTGGGAAAAAAGAGGCATGTTTATAAAAAGGAATTTTTTTTCAGACTGATTTTGTAAATTAAAATATCATTTGCACAAATTAATTAGGATATTAAGGGATGTTAGTAGGTAAATATTAATTACGGGTTGTTAGTAGGTAAAATCCAATCACTTACTAATCATTAAAACAAAAGTGAACATAATTTTTCGACACTTTAGATTTATTAATGTATTAAATTTTATAAAATGAAGGAAAAAAAATAAAAACTTATCATTGCAATTTTTTTCTTTTTTGCACACTTAAAATTTGAAGATCAAGGGGGAAGAATAGTTTAAATCTGAGGAAAAACTAATTATGTGTGCTGACAGAAATTGTTTTCACAAAGCACACAATCCATCTTTACTACCTAAAAACTCAGATGGAGAAAGCATTTTCTATGTTACTGATTCGTCAAAAGTTAGTAATAGTAATCCTCAAATTGCAACAGATGGCAATACAATCTTCATTTTTGTGAAAAATGGACATAAACTATTCCTCTATCTTGATCTTCATTTATTAATGCATTAAATATTGTAATATGGACTCTTTGACAACATATTAGAGGAGATACAGTCAGCATGACTGGTGCCTACTCTAAAATTATCTCCGAATAAAAAGAATCATTTTAAAAAACAACAAGACTTTTAAAATATAGCAAAAATATCAGAAATTGTCACAGGTATACCAGGACTCTGTGCCCTACAAATTAATCTTGCCAGTTAAAATAAACCTAAAAGATTGGATCTATTTTTATATAGAATTAAAAAAAACTAATCAATGTATTAATACAAAATTTTTAAAAGAAAAAAAAAACTTTACTCAAAATACTTTTTTGTTCCACTGCTGCTCCAACAATTTTGTCCAAGAAATTACCACCATCAAATCCAACTTTTTCCATCTAAAAAGAAAGAGGCACTGTTAATAAGAATAATAGAATATCAAAAGATGTTTATAAATATATTTGCATACATGTAAAGGTTATTTCAGCCCAATAACTATATTTCAGCTAAAGAAATTTCTATCCAATAATTATGTATTCAACCAACAAATAAATTACGTTTTTAATAAGTAGAATTTTATGTAAAAAACAACCCTTTTATAATTCAGATCAATGTTAAAACAATTTTTCTACCATACACAAGAAATAAACTTTTGATATCATTTACATATCTATCAAAATAAAAAATAAATTTTAATTTTTTTCTTATTCAGTGAAAACCAGACTAAACCAGACTGCCAAATATGAATCTAATTTAAAAATTACTCATTCTTTAAAATTTCTTTATGGTTAAAGATTCTTAATTAAAGAAAATTTACCAAAATTTTTTAAAACTATCCATATTCTTTACATAAAATGTCTGTATATTGCATCTCAGTTTCAAGTTTTAAAATAGTTCAGAAACACTTTGCATACAGGTAGACAGTAATTCCGATCTGTTTCACAAATGAAAAATAATTTCCCGTATCTCCCAACATAATCATTGAACTTAACAATCTCAAGAAACAAAATTGAAGCTACATTCATTTGCAAAAGATGCCAAATAATCTGAATTCCTTGTTTCACTTGTTATTTTTTTTATTTTATTTTAAAAGAAATAAGAAAGAAAGAAATTAAAAACATTTTGTTCCTTTACTTATTTGTAACTCTTTTCCAAACCCAGCGTTAGGATTTTGATTTGAAACAAGTTTGGAAATGTTTCAAAAAGGATGGCAGTATTAAAATACAGCTTTTCCAACAACAAAAAAAGAAGATATTTATGATAAGCCCAGTAAAAAAAATATTGAAAAAAAAAGTTTCTAAAAGATGAACTTGAAATAGTCTTTTTATTTCAATGAAATAAAAAAAATAAACCGACAATGATTAGCTGTATTTTATGGAGTTTCAATTCTCAGCTATTTAATGTTTCCGTAAAAGAAATTCATAGAATCACTGATGCTTTGATCTTTAATTTCTCTCTGCAAATTTTTATTATTTCTGCATAAATTTGAGCAAAAATAATGCGTAACTGCCTTGATAATCTCCAGTGCTTGCTGTAGTGCTGAATGGTTTCTGCTACTACAGTAATAACAAAAAAAAGCAAAGAAAATAAATCTATCAACACTATTAGACATATTTTAAATCAATACAGCTGGGAAATTTCAAGAACTGGCATGCAGTATTATAGAAATTTTAAGAGATAATTTTTTAATAATTCACATGTTTATCAGCTGAAACATACCTCCTTGTATAAAGCAAGCTACTACCATTTCGGCTTACCTTAAAAACTTGATATCTAGAAAATTTTCGAGACAAATACTAAGTCTTGAAGACTCAAAATATAGGATATTTCATTTTTAAAAAAATTGACCAAACAAAAAAAAAAATATCAAAAAAACTTATGCACAAAAATTATTAAAGTATCTTATAAAATCCAAAAATTATATCTATTAAGAGAAGAAAAGTCTAAAATTACAAATATCATTAAAATACAGCCCTTAGTGATCATATAATAATCTTACCTTTAAACGTGGAATGTTATCATGTTGAAATATCTTGATTGCTGTAGTGCTAATTTGACTTTGTTTGGCATTATCATTTAATTCAAAATCATCCAATAAATTATTTCTATTTGAATACTGAACTTTTTTATTATAGGAAGTTTCAAACAAAAAGGAAGTATCTGTCCAGGGTAAAATGACAATAACACATAATATCACAAAAGCAAATAACATGCCAATGATAAAACGTTGCAACTTTGATAGCTGATTCCAGAGCTGCAATGAAACAGAAGAAAATGAAATTTATTCATAATGATATGATATAGTCAGAAAAAAAAACTACATAGCCTTCAATAAAGTTTAAGAGCTAAATTTATCGATAAATTTTAACAGTATTTAATTATTGACGAGATATAGAAAATCATGCTTTACTACACATTAAATTGAACTAAAAAAATCAAAATATCATAAATATTATAATGGTAGCATGGAAAAGTTATTGACTACAGTACAAAGTTCAATATCAGGACATCCATTTACTAGAAGGATCTCTTTTCCGAACACTTTTCAACAATCAAAAAAAAAAGTATGCATAAATAAGAATCTTCTGCTTTTTTGCTTCTTTATGATTTTTACCAGATTTCAGATTTTTTTCACTTTTAAACCAGATTTTAGCTATAATAAGAATATAAAATTGAATCTCACGTAAACGAAATCCGGCATTTCATTATCGCTCGAAAAAATCACGTAATTTCTTTCTCATGTACAGCTTAAAAGGATTATTATCGCCAAGAACCAAGCACTAGATTATTTAATATTTTGAAGAAAAAAAATCTAAAAGGATGAAATTGTCGTGACTAAGGCAGGTCATTAAGTGATTCTTCAAAAGCACGATTTGGAATATGCGGACCGTAATAATATTATATTAAAACTGAAATCGAAATTTTAAAAACCACGTGGAAATCCCAAACTATTGAAAAAGCGATCAACAAAACAATGTGGACAGTAGAATTGTCAAAAATAAAGTGCATCAAAAAGTATTTCAACAAATGTGCGATTCAAAATTTCCCATATGATAATGAAGTAATAAAAAAAAAATTATGAAAATCCGTAGCAATAACTGACAAAAATGTGATCATGAATCCATTGAGATTGCGGGTGAGTCGTCAATAATTGAGTGGCAAAGGTGATTCAAAGTTTTCCAAACGAAATATTGTAATAAAATGTTATAACATAAAAACCAAGACAAAATCCATTTTAATATTTACTGAAAAAATTATTGTCAAAATCAAGTGGATTCAATGTGAAATCGTCGTTATCAAGTGTATCAAATAATTAATAACTGAAATGTATGATTTAGAATTTGTAGTATGATACAATGGTATAATAAAATATAGAGATTTTAAAGGCCATGTAGAAATCTGTAACAAAAGCTACGAAAATAGCGCAACCACGTGAATTTATTCGTTGTTGATTGAATTTGATGCTAATTAGAATCCATTAGTTTTTTTTTATTGAACAAAGATGTTTTGATGTTTGTTTACTTTAAAGACATTATCTGGAAAAAAAACTATTTCCCGGACCCCACAATTACGGATATGGGAATTTCAACTACACTATCATTAAAAACTTATACAAATGCTCATTATATCAATGCTAAAATTAGGATACTTCGACTTTTTTGGCTCACCCTACAGGGATATTTGCATATCGTGATCTGCCAGGCAAGTTGTACAATCACCAAGGCACTAAATTGATTTTAAAAGAGAAATTTCTTATTTAAAAAAAAAAAAACATGTGGATGTTTGCTCAGGGCTGGTGATGAGTTATACTTTTTGTGTTGGTCCCGTTCTGTGACGTTTTTTTAGTTCCTCACGGCAGCTGCCCGGAAGTTGCCAAGACTTGGTGATTATTTTGCCACAAATCACGATATGGAAATCTCCCCCACCCTACTACACATATTAATAAACAAGCTAATACACAGGAGTGCTAAATATCTTCGAGCACACAAAAATGGTTTTGGGGAAAAGCAGGCAGTCCTGGGAAAATTTTTTGTCTAATTAAGAAAAAAAGTTACAAAATTTTTCATTGCAAAAAAAAAATTTTGGCTTCACAAAATTTTTCTCTGTACAAAGAAAATAAAAATTTACATTTTTAAAGTTTATTTTAACAAATCTTTTAATTCTCTATACCATGCAAAATTGCTGTCTAAAAAAGAATATTTTCTGTTATGGTAAACATAACACAAATAATTTAACAAGTCAATTTGCTTATTAATTAGTTCGAATTCCTTAAGTATATGGGTTGGGACCTTAAATTTAGTTTTTATATATCAATATTATTTCAATATATTTAGAATTTTATTATTTTTCACATATATGCTATTTTAAGAACTGTTTAAAAATTGTTCTTATTCAAAGAAAAAATTTAAATGGCACTATGATTTTGAAGGAAATTTCAAACCAAAAAAACTGTGGGGTAATATTAGGCTCCGAGAATTTTCTGCTCCCCTGTTAATACAAATATCATTTTCAAATCAACAGGATGATTTAAATACTTATACAACAAATGGAAGAATTTTACTCACCCTTCGAACACTACGAGATGGTAAGGGATAACTTCTGAAATTATTTAACCGTTCAAAATTGCTAATAGTTTTGCCATCATTTATTAAACACCCTTTTTCAACGTCATCATTTAATATATTACTATAAGTCCTCATATTGTTATTTTAAAAACCTAATATACATTTTGAATTTCAAATGTTTAAGTTCCGACCGCATATTTTACTTGCATTATAAGATAATAAGTTACATTATCTTATTTATCTTCAAAACACGACAAAGAAAAACACGAGTTATATATGTAATGTCCCGTAAATAAAGACCAAAAGCTATGAACATATTCGTAGATTGCAGGTTTCAAGAAAGTGTATAATTCTTAATAAGAATATTTTAAATATACTTCTAGATCCCTACAATTCGAAACTAATCATATGCTTACTCGACATTCTGTTTTCGGTAAATACAAAAAGAAAAAAAAAAGTATAGAAAATTTGACAACAATGCATGTATTGCCATACCAGTTAACTAAATACTACATTGAAAAGAATCATTGAACTCTGTAACCGAGTAGTCCCGCAGTGCATTGGTCTTAACGAAACGGTTCCCAGTAGAACACGGAGATTAAGCATCACTGGCTGCGGACAGAATGTGGACGGGTAACTACTTTGATCAGCCTGCGAAATGACCAAGGATGCACGGTATCGGTCCTTGTCAAACCGTTCTATCATAAAGTTCTCGACTTCACTCGCAGCTAGTCGGGCTACCAAAACGGGGGAGCCATTCTGTCTCCAGAGGATCATAATTGTGATGACATGTCTTCGAATCATCCTCAGGGACGAGTCCCGCAGTGGACTGATCGTTTCCTAGCAGATCACCGATGTCAAGCATCATTGTCTGCGGTCAGTGTGCGGATGGGTGACCACTTGGATTAGTCTGCGCAGGGTTCGAGGGTGTGCGGTATTGATCCTTGTTAAACTGTTCTACCCTAAAGTGCTCGATTTCGCGTGCAGGTCGTCGGGCTACCGAAGCGGGGGGGCATCCCCTCTGCAGAGGATCAAAATTGTGATGGCATGACTTTGGATCATCCTCAGGGATGTTTCCTAGACCGTCGCCAATAGCCCATTGTGCAGCTCTAGTGCGACTTAAATAAAGAACCCACCTACCAAAATACTCATGGAAAATATTAATTTATGCGTGGAGCAAAGATTTTTTTTAATTTATATCTTATATCAGCTGAGCCATCTCCTTTAAATTTGATACGCTTTGAAATATCATATAATATTCTAATATTCTGCATTTGAACACGCGTTGAAATTATTTCGGATTAGTATGACAATCTCATTGTTTTAGCATGTTGGTTTTTTCCTCTTTTTGTTTTGTTTGCTTCATATATATATATATATATATATATATATATATATATATATATATATATATATATATATATATATATATATATATATATATATATATATATATATATATATATATATATATATATATATATATATATATATATATATACATACATATAAGTTCAAAATGAAGATAAAACAAAGGAAAATTACAGACATATGAATAAAGGAGGGAAAATAAAAATAATAATAAAAATAAAAATAACAAAAAACTGGGGGGGGGGAATAAATAAATAAAAATAATAATAAAAGAAATCCGAAAAAAAAGGATAAAATTTTTTTAAAAATTGGGATTTCCGGATTATTATTTTCCGGATTCTTAAAAAAATTTTATCCTTTTTTTCGGACTTTTTTTTATTTATTTTTCCCCCCAGTTTTTTGTTATTTTTATTATTATTTTTATTTTTTCCCCTTTATTCATATGTCTGTAATTTTCCTTTGTTTTATCGTCATTTTGAACTTATTTTACGAGTTCTATTTACTTGCAGCTTAAGCGCAATAAATGAAACTTATTGTTTTTCTTAATTTTCTTCGTGTTTTTTTGTATTAATTTATTTTGCTATGTATATGTTTATATATATATATATATATATATATATATATATATATATATATATATATATATATATATATATATATATATATATATATATATATATATATATATATATATATATATATATATATATATATATATATATATAACACGTCGTTGCCGAGTGGAAGGATTAAAACAGGTCTTAAGCCGGGAAGGAGGGTACAAAATTTATTTATTATTTATTAGATAGAAGCAGTCATGAAAATGTGTAAAAGTGCACACGAAAAGTTGCGCTTCTTGGTAATATGTTAGGGAAAATCTTGCAAAGTAAAATCCGTAAAATGTCTTAATTTAGGGAAAGAGGGAAATCTTAGTAGTTGCTATTGGTTTATGAAATAGATCGAGCGTTTCCCACAGAGAGCAAAGGGAGAAATGTCCTGCTTTTAATTAAATGCATACTTGAGCCAAAAATAGATTTAAGAACAGGATGTGGCTTTTAAAAGTGTGAGAAAGTATTTCGATTAGAATAATTAATTAGGATAACACAAAAAGTTTAATAGAAGCTTTTTATGTTACACACACACACACACACACACACACACACACACACACATATATATATATATATATATATATATATATATATATATATATATATATATATATATATATATATATATATATATTTCGTTGCATAGAAATAAAGATTATATGTTTTTGGAAAAATTCAATTAAATTTGAAGACACATGCTAAAATTTGGGAACATTTTCTGCCCTCAAAGAATTTCAAAATTTTGAGAACAATTAATGATATTTCAGGACTGCCCACCCGATTTGAGAACGCCTGATCACCTTATTGCATAGACACGGTTCCCAGCAGACCACCGAAGTCAAGCATCACTGGCTGAAATCAGTGAGCAGCTGGATGACCACTTTGATCAGGCTGCGAGAGGACCGAGGGTGAGCGACATCGGTTCTCGTTATACTGTTCTACCATAAAAGGCTTGACTTCACACGCCGATCGTCAGGCTATCAAAGCATCGCTAATAGCCCATTATGCATCTCAAGTGCGACGTAAATATAGACTACTGTAGTCGAGTAAAGCACGAGGTTCCCTTCCTTTCACCAAGTCTTTTCACCAATCCTGTCCTTTCATCATTCACAATTTTTTTTTATTTTATTTAATTTTAAGTATGGCATCCGGGGATAGCTGATTGCGCTAATGTTTCTCTAAAACCTGGTGGACTGCGCTGCCAACATTTTTACCCCCCCCCCCCCTCCTGAAAAGGGTTGGTGTACTGCCGTCTGCCGTTCAAAGCAACCCTTGTGACCTTCATTCATGCAGCGAAACATTTTCTGATAAAATCATGGTCTCGCCAATAATAATCGCCTGAAGCAAGCACGCAGTGTGTGTGTGGGGGGGGGGGATATTAGTACTACTCAATTTTTTCGGTTAATTATGCAATTTTCATTTAATAGTAATTTTTTATGTGTTGCAATTTTTTTTCACTTCTGTTATTTTAAATTTCAAACTGTATTTAAACAATGAAAAAAAATGCGAAAGGGCGTTTGAAGTTTTGAAAATCAGTCTTGTAATTAGAATAATGCAATTTTTTCGAAAATATTGATTAAAAAGTTAAAAATGAGAAGAAAAAATTAAATTTAAAAAAAAAATTTAAAATTCATTTCCTGTTGTCGCTTTAAGCTGGTTAAAAAGTATAAGTTCTGGGTGCAATACTAAATTTTAATTAAATTGCAGAAACCTTACTGTAAAGAGGACACATTTTAGTGAATTTTAAACCAATTTTTACCAATCTATATTAACCCAACTTCTGCATATTATTTACAAAAAAAAATAAGCATGGAAAATGTTTAAATTTTTCCGCTCATCTACTAAAAAGTTTAACATTAGTAAGAAGCCGCGGTTGGCAAAAATCATGATTTCTTTTTAATCACAAAATCGTACATATTTGATTTAGATCGGATTTTTTTTTTCATTTAAATTAGATTTTTGGATTTCTTTTTCTTTTTTTTTTTTAATTTACCATCTAAAGCATCTGAGAAAAGATTTTAATAAGACTTAATATTGTTTAAGAATAATATCTATTATATCTATTATTTCTTACTAAAATGGATTAAATTATTATAATATTATTACATACTAATCACTGAGTTAAGAAAAATCATAGTTATATTTTTCAAGCTCAACTTCCTGATGATTGTTAAAAATTGGGAGAAAATTTGTCATCTAGATACCTAATGAAGAGTAAGTTAGTTTAGATATGAAAACATAATAGAAAATAAAAATGTTACTTTGGATTGAACAAGTCTTGATAAACACTAACTACATACTTAATAAAATATGAAAAGCACTGTGTTTTAATTAGCAAAAAACTAAATGGGTATAATTGATATGTGTTTTTAGCCAAAAAAATATTTTAAATGTATATAATGGAAAATTACAATTTAAAAGTTTCATATCACTCTTATTCACATTTACTCTATTTTGAAACATAATAATTTACATGCATATCCCTTTCGATATTTTTTAGTAAAGAATTCAATAAAGTAAACAATTCAATTGTCAATAAAATAAGATTTAAAAAAATCACCCCCTAAGGAATGTATTTATTAATTTTATTGAAGAAAAATATTTTATGTTTAAATTATACTTTTTTCAAACAATATTTTTTTTGTTTATTGATTTTTTACAAAAAAAATCACTATTTATTTAAATCAATACATTTTTTAATGAAATAATGAAAGGGTAATTATAGTAATTTCAATGAATATGCCTTTTATTATTTCGTAGTAAAAAATAGCTCCATTAAAAAACAATGAAATCAGTCTTTTAAAAATATCACACTTTTAAAAATGTATTTATTAATTGTATTATATGAAAATATTTTTAACCCGCAATAGTATTTTTTTTACTAAGTATTTTCATATTTTTTTCCAATGCCCACCTGGAGAATGACCTAGGTCATACAGGCATCTAAAGGGCAGATTTGTTGACCACTCTTTCAGGGGCACCATATTAGGTGGGCCAACGTTGCTCCCACAGTAAGGACAGATAGTACAGAGAATGAAAGAGCATCCATGCCTTTCCCGGGATTCAAACCCGGAGCCTTTCTGAAGTAAGGTCAGTTCCCTGACCCCTACATAGGCCGGTCGGCAGTATTTTCATATTAAAAGTTATGAAAATTATGTTAGTTTAAGTTAATGTTTTTTAAGAAAAATCACAACTGATTTAAATCAGTAATTTCTTTCGAAAATCAAATGATTTACATAATGATTATATTCGAAATGCACTTATATTCCAGGTGTAAATCTAATCCTGATTGCAATGGATGGGTGATCGTGTAAAGCTAAGGGTGGTGGCGCTAGTGGTAAAATTGCTCTTTCCAGACTTCCGGGTTACTGCTTCCGATATATTTTTACGCCGCAGATTGAAAAAACGCGCCGTCATATTATTGCATCATATCTTTTGCAGTATTTCACATGTACCGAGTTCTTTCTTTCAGCCTTTAAACTTCAGCATTATTATATTAATATTATAATCATTAGAATATTTTCTAATTAGGCTAACTTAAAAAGATATTTTTTCACGAAATTTTAGTCAAATGTAGCCAAATAAGGGATAAAATACAAAACATGGCAAACCTTAAGAATTATTCACAATGAGATATTAACTTTCCAAAATTTTTTTTGGCCTTACGACCTCTGAGAATCAATACATTTCAGAAAGCTCTTATGAATGGTACAATTATGTTTAGATTTGAACTCACATTACAATAACAAAACTGCATAGAATATTAGGCTTGTTCACACATCGCCTCGTAGTCATAACATGAGCGGAGGGATACACCGGAAATTTTCTAAATTTCTTCCGGTTTAAGGACGCTTGTTATTGTTTACATTAGACCACCCATCCATATATGAAATTTAATCCCGGCATAACGATATTTAGGGTGGTCCTGAACTCATGGTACAAACTTTAAAGGTAGGTACAGGACATAGTAACAAACGCAAACATAAAAAAATAAGGGACTAAAGGAAAGACCAAGTGTTTATTGAAAGCTTCGTTGACAAGTGTAATGTTTACAACGACTGTTAAAACTGCTCCCACCAGTAGCGATACATGCTTGACAGCGTCGTTGGAACGATTGCCTCACACATTCAAAGATGCCTGGTATTTCACGCACCCGTGCAGCAGTTTCGGGTATTCGAGTAAAGAGATCCTCATCTGAGTCAAGTGGAGTTGCATTAACGAAATTCTACAGATTCTACAGAAAACAAGCTAGGCTCGATAAATCGGGAGAGCAAAGGGGCTAGTCCACCACACCCCGTGCCATTCAGACAAGAGCTCACATCAGTGCTGAAGTGGGATGGCGCCTGTTGAATTGTGAGATATCCTTAGTGCTGTATTCCAAGTAAGACACATAATAACTTAAAATATAAATTTAATATAACAACAAAACATAATAAGTAACATGCTAGCAGCACGTAACAAAGATTAGCGATAAACATCTATTAGTAACGTGTTTATATACTCTCTGGAAAGCTAAGGCAGCGCCGCTGTTCAAAAACTACAGGCTGTCGTCGCTGACTTGTAGTGATGACGGAAGGTGACGTCGGTTGACATCACAACAGCGCCCCATCATTCTGAAACCACATGCGGTTACAAATGACGACCGGAACATCCTGCAGTAGTTCTGGTAACACCTGTTCCAGAAAAACAAGATAACATTCGCAATTAAGTCGCGTCGGTAGGAAGTATTGGCCAATCAAAAAGTCGTTGACAATACCAGCCCCACACATTCACACAGAATCGTTGTTGATACGCATGTGGTCGCGTTGCATGTATATTCTCGGTTGCCCACACATGGGAATTGTGCTCATTAAAGACACCCTAGCGTATAAACGTCGCCTCATCTGTATATAGCACATGAGCTACGAAGTCCCGCTGCAGCGCACATTACTGTACCACAAACTGTTGTTGTTGTTAATTTACGTCGCACTAGAGCTGCACAATGGGCTATTGGCGACGGTCTGGGAAACATCCCGGAGGATGATCCGAAGACATGCCATCACAATTTTGATCCTCTGCGGAGGGCATGGCACCCCCGTTTCGGTAGTCCGACGACCTGCGCGTGAAGTTGAGCACTTTACGGTAGCACAGTTTAACGAGGACCAATACCGCACACCCTCGGTCCCTATGCAGACTGATCCAAGTGGTTACCCACCCGCACACTGACCGTAGCCAGAGATGCTTGACTTCGGTGATCTGCTGGGAACCGTGTCTTAACGATCAGTCCACTGCGGGACCACCACCCACTGGCAGAAGTTCAGGCGGAGAGGATAGTCTGCCGGATTCAAACCTTGTACTCGCTGAAAATGCAAGAGGTGTAAGCGATTTTCGTTTAATATTCTGCAAACGGTCAGATGACTCACATCTACGTGATGAGCAAGCTCTTGTACTTGATTCGGGTCCATCAGCCATAACGTTCAAGATGCTTTCTTCCTGGCTTGGACTGCATGCACTCGTCGATCAGCTTTATGTCTGGTGATGTGGAACGAACCTGAATCACAAAGTTGAAGATGTAATCGCTAAAAAATTCTGTTATCCGGCATTCTTCGATCAGGAAACTGAGCATGATACATCCGTAGCGTAGCTCTGGCGTTAACCATTTGTACGGCCGTACATGTACTGCATGCCTGCTTTTTCGGCATACGTAAACCTCCCATCGCAGACGGTCCCTAGTGAACTGATAGTAAAGACAAGGTTCCCAGTGGAACATCGAAGTCAAGCATCACTGGCTGCGGTCAGTATGCGGGTGGGTGACCACTTTGATCAGCTGCGTAGAGACCAAGAGTGAGCGGTATCGGTCATCGTTAAACGGCTCTACAGTAAAGTGCTCGACTTCGCGCACAGGTGTTCGGGCTACCAATACAAGAGAGCCATCTACTCTGCAGAGGTCAAAATTACGATGTCATGTCTTCGGATCAACCTCAGGGATGTTTCCCAGACCGGAATTTACTTTCCAGGAATGTTCATCACTTAATTATTTTAAATAATATTGTAATAAATAAAAAAAATTTTTTAAACTGATAGCTATTTTTCATCAATAAAAAATTTATTGTGCAATTAAAAATTTTTTATTAATTTGCATTGTTAAATTACTAAAGTTATAAATTTGGCAAAAAGAAGAAAAAAATTTCATCCTTTCCTTTTTCAGTCTTATGCCCATTTTTCTACATCTTTTGACCAGATGATTCAAGAAATCCTCTTCAGAAAATTTTATCTCTGTTTAAAAGTACAGTGTGCACAAAAAAAAAAAAAAAAACACCGAATAACTTTTGATTTAATGATCGGATTTTCACGTACTAGGACTTAAAAGGGGGGACCTCAAGTATGCAAATTAATCTGTGCTAACGATATTTTAAGTTACCAAAACAGACATAAAAACTTACTATCTCTGAATAAATATACCCCTTTCTTTGGATGAATTTGAATTCCTTACCCTCAAAATATATGGGGGTATCCGCAATCTGAGAAATATGTTAGTAAAAGTTTGGGCAGGAGAGCGGTCCAAAAATTGGAGCCCTTAAAGGTAATTTAACTTAATGCGTAATTTGCTATATTTCGAGAAATTAAGCAAATTGAAAAAGTTTTGCACATTAATAAAATTCGCCTATCCAAAGATAATTACAATCAAAAAATAATTTTTAATATTCTTTTTATCAGTTTATTTAATAATAGTCGAAAAAACTTTTGTATAGTAAGTAAGGTACACAATTTTTTACATGATTTTAAAAAATGCAATTTTAAATGGCAAAATATAAAGTTTTAGCGAAATAGAACGAATAATTAAAGATAAATTGAATTTTAAAAAGTTGTCTATTTAAAATCAATTAGTATTCTTTGAACCATCATGATTGAGTTATAGTACGTAAAAATCTGATCATTAGATCAAATCATTTTTTTTAAATTTTATTTTTGAGCACTGGCCGATCCTACATTGGTATTTTAAAAATAATTTGTTTCCTGTGGCCTCCCTTAAAGAGGATACTCTTTCTGAGAAAGGAAAGGTCTGTAGAAATGATTTGATAATATATTTTGTTCGAAAATCATTTACTCAATTAGAAAGAATACTCTACTTTCGTTCTCAAATAAAAATTATTTTTAAGGTCATAATTTTCTTTGTATAGATGAATTTCAGATAATCGAATTAATAATTACGAAAAACACGTTGATTGCGGTTTCTAGAGGGTAATGGGAGTGCACCACTGATACTTAAAATTTTTTTAAACCTCTTTTTCTGAGCGTCTAAGCTTTCACAAGATAATAATGGAATATTTAGTTTCAATCCGAAGCATTCATGCCTTAAGATTCTGATGAGTATTATACACAATGCACAAACACGTGAGTATATTATAACGATTTATTTTGTTTTATATCAATCGACATTTATATCAAATGTTACTAATTTCAGCTTAATAACTTTGGAGACAACTGCCATAGTCCAAATCTGGACATTTTCTTTATTTAAACATTCAATTTTTTAAAAAAGAAATCCGTCTTATTGCATTCTTAAAAAAATATTGTTTAAAAATGTAATTTCTTTTGAATGGATTGTTAATTGTGAAATTACATGGAGAAAAATTAAAATCGAAATAGCTGTAATGATCAAATTCCTATACCATTTAATCCTGATTTGGCAGCCACGGACTAATCCTTTTAAATCGTTTGAAATTCTTTC
Organism: Parasteatoda tepidariorum; assembly: GCF_982258835.1. NCBI lineage: Eukaryota > Metazoa > Arthropoda > Arachnida > Araneae > Theridiidae > Parasteatoda > Parasteatoda tepidariorum. Next base: position 4,948,194 of record NC_141766.1, read on the forward strand.
GCTTGGAGTTCTCTCTTAGCCTGACGGTACTGCGAGGCAAATGCCATTGCATCAAGGTTACTAACATTTGGAGAATGAAATTGCAGTCAACAAGAGCTTGAATAAGAGATTAAATGTTGGACTGAAAGTTTACAGTAAGGCAATTCAGCCATAATCGAATGTTGCATTTGCAGACTTTATAAGAGCTTACAACTCAGTTAAAAAAAAATTCCGAGCATTTTTAATAATTTTTGTGAAAGTAAGTCTAGGCATCATTTAAACTTACTCCAATTTTTAATAAATTTTAATTAGCCAGTGTTTAGAATTACACGATTTTATTAAAAACTCAGTTATATCCTTTTAAAGTTTGCAATTACATCATTCGTAAATGGCGGAATTGCCCATTAATAATGTACAATAAACTCACGATGGCTATTTTACTTCCTGAAATAAAAATGCCATTATTAACTAGATCCAGAATTGAAACCTGAAATTAGCACTAGCAAAATAAAGAGGTTTTGAAGTGAATGCATTTTGAAAAGCGAATTAAGAAAAATGAGCGCCCAGATGTTTTCAAAAAGTATTTAATGGTTTGCCTGTTTACTCAATTGCTTTAAAACTTTCCACAAATTCAGATTTTTTTTAAAAGTATTTTTAATTTTATTTAAATTAATTTTAATTTAATTTTCTCTTTTTTTTTTCCATTTCTAAATTGTGAAAAAATAATTTTCAGATTTGAAATTTTTTTACACCTTTAACATATATTAGAAAAATAATTTTGTGTGTAAATATTTAAGCATATATTTTTCTGATTGAAATTAGTTAAAAAAATGAAATGTATAATGTTAAAAGGTTCAAGAATGTTAATTAAAAATTTTTTTTAAAAATAATTACATAACGGTGGGTGTTTAAAAATGATAAAATAATGAAATTTATAAAAAATATTAAAGGGGAATATTTTTTAATAAATGTGTCAATATCTTTTAAAGAAATAAAACAAATTGTCAAATATACTTTTATTTTTTTTTGTTTTAAATTGGTACATCACACAACAGTAGAGAAAGAAAATTTTTGAAACTTTTTTTTTCAGTATGCTTTCAAGTTCAAGTAATAAGGAGTATGCATGAAAAGCAATATATATTTATCAACAAATGTACAAATATTTATATGTTATAAAATATATTAAAATATATACACATGAATCAGATAAGTATAATTTTGTGTTTCTAGTACCTATAAGTTATATTCAAATTTATGCAAAATACTAGAATTCCTACTCAAAAATCATCCTACTTTACAATAATAAAGTAAAAGTGAGTGAACACATAATAATCATTAATGTGGGAAATAACTAAAGGCAAAAATAATAAAAATTAATCAAATGAAGAAAAATTATTCCAGGGAATAGAGGAATGTGTTAGAAAATATTGAGCTTTTACCAGATGAATAAAATAGTACAATATCTACATTTTGATTATAAACACATCAAACAAGTAAAAGTCAAAACTAGGAGGTTACATATTTATTTAATGCATCAGTAACTTTGATCGAAATTAGTAATTTTTGGTCAATGTTTTATTTCAAATGACTTCTACTTACAGAAAATTTTACTTCAATCAGTCCAGAGGCAGAAAAATATTCACCATTAAGATAATTTTTCAATTTTATAGTACAAAGAATTTGCGAAATAATGATCTGCTAACAGTAAACTGAAACCAAAGTTTTAAAATCCTTTTAACAGGTGGTAGAAACGATATATAATTAATTAGATATGTAGACATATTTTTGACAACGTATTTCTAGATAAATAAAATTTTCCTAATTTGATCGGAATCTCCTCTTTGCAAACCTGCTGGAGAAGTAGCAGACTAATTTTTCAATTCATTTCTTTCAATTGGTTTAACCCAAAATGTTAGCTCAACAGCAACCGTTGTGTTTTAGCCTAAAGATAAAAAAAATTGTTGTAACTTTTTGTAACCTCTCAGGCCTAATGGTCAGTTTAATCTCATTAATATGAATTCCAAGAGCCCCAGAAAATTTGCTGAAGCAGTGAAGTATAAAACACTTTTACCTTCTTAGGAGATGAAATTAATAATGAATGTGATACAATAAATAAGTAAGTCAAAATCAGAATAAAGCACTATATGCCAATCATTAAATGTAAAAAAGAAAATACAAGATGCGGATATGCGATACTTTAATTAGACAAATAGTTACATATGAATCTGAGATATAGTTCTTGTCCAACAAAGATCAAAATATGTTAAGATGTTTTGAACACAGAATTCTTTGAATTTCATAAGAACAAAAGATACTTAGGGTAATCAAGAACTGGAGAAAGAGTCAATGAAAGGGGTCAGTGGTAGAGAAAGCCAAGGTTCACCTAAGTCTGTAGTGTTGGAGACATAAATTCCTATTATAAATAAGCAGAACAATGTCCATTTTATAATCAGTTAAAATGTTTTAATTTTACACCCAATAATCAATCATTTATAACTTCTAGCCTCTATAGAATAAATGGTATTAGATAATGAGATATCTTCTCTTCATTAACATGAAGTTACCTCTATGAACACCACTGAGGTGAAAGAAAACTTTCTATTCATGCTAAAAGTACATAAACGCTACTTTATAAATGAGAAAATTGGTTTAAGTATAATATCTCAGTCTCATTCAATGAATCTATTTCTTTTTTTTAAATGTACAAGTTAAATAGAAACAATTAAATTAAGGATATGGAATATTTTTCATTGATTTGCTTACCTATCAGAAGGGGAAAAAATGTTGGGTTCATGAGAAAACTAAAAATCTTGTAACAGGGAAATGCAATTTGAGTTCTCCTTAAAAGAAATTTCACATTATAAGGTGTTCATGTTGTAATCACTTAAAAGTTTTTTATATCCATATACAATCTGACTGAGAATTGAAAATTAGTTCACATTTAAAGAAATTTGGGTTGAACATGTTCATATCAACAAAGTTAGATCGTATATTTTCAGTGAACACAATGTTTAAAAAATTTCCGTAGCTTCTTAACTCTGACTATGATAAAGATATATGCCATGCATATAGCAGTGAAACCGTATACATGTTGAAGTGAAAATCTATTTTTGCAGTAGCACTATATAATTAGTAAATATATTGCATACATCAGAGATATTGGAAGAAAAATAGAGGTTTTAGAGCATTTTTTTTTCGTAACAAAAACTAAAAAGGAGGTATGAAGTATAATTAAATATTTGCTAAAAATTGAAAATATTGCAGGATGTATTTTTACATTAAAAGAAATAATTTTATAAAAAAGTAGAATATAGAAGAAAGAAATACAATATATCATACTGAAAATATGAAAAAAGAAAGAAAGGATTTTATTGTATCATATATATTTGTATCATTTCAAATCTTGACATAGAACATAAATTAAAAATATTCAATTTAATGTATGACTAAATTTAAATGCTTCCTAAGTTTTATAATTTCAAGTTTTTAAATTATCAAAAAAAAAATTTATTAACTATCTCAGTATCAGTTCATCTGGTTAGTATCAAGTATCAGTTCATCATAATAAAATAAACGAAGTATCATAGGCACTTATTCCTGATCATAAGAAACAAGATTTTTGGAAATATAAAAATTTTTTTTTTAGGAAAACAAGCCACAATTAGTAAAAAATTGCCAAAAAATTTTGAAAATTGATTGAAATTATTAAAATTGAGTCTGCTTTGTAATGTAAATAACTTTTTATAAATTTTACAAATTCTTTTCCTTTCTAAAAACTTGTATTTGTTTATGAGAATTGGTGCAAATACAAATAGTATCTTATTTTCAAGTGGCTGTAGCTCCATTACCTATCTGTGGGTGATTGGCTTGCTGTCAGCTCTAAAATGTAGTGGATTTATAATGCAGTAAATAAAACAAAAGCAGTTTCCCAAATGGATTCCATCCATTTTTGATATATAGATAAAAGTATTTCTCTTTTCTATATATTTTTAATTCCTGACACATAAGGAACAATAAAAAAGTGTTACAATATTTCTCATCTCAAATTTACTATTTGAAAAGTTGCACCCCCCAAAAATATTTTGTTTGTACCTCCATATTGTATTACACATTTGGTTACTAAAATCAGGTTCTGTTTGATTCCTTAGATTAAAATAAGAATGGTACAAGAGTGGGGCATGATCTTTGCTTTTCTTTTCAGAGGGAAAAATAGATTACAATTATTTGGATCCCTGAAAAATTTTTCCTTTTGCATTTTTGGCACAGTTTACAAAAAGTATTAATTATGTAATTTCACTCTTCTTTTTCGAATCACTCTTACCTTTCTCCCATTTTTCTTAATAATACTTGGTTTTTACTTTTTTTTTATTTGGCAGAGATAATATTGAATCAACTCTCAAAAATTTGTTTAATGATAATTCAACTAAAGGATACATGAATGACTCGAATGAAAAAAAAAACCAAAACAAAGAAATGTACAGAGAGAGAAAATAGAGATAAATAAAGCTGAGAGTAGAAGTCACCGAAATTCTCACTTAAATTCAAACACATTATTTCTGGTCATTTAATCTGGTTATCAAGTTTTTTTAATCTTATTCATAAATGAAATTTTTAATATAATATGACATGTTATGGTAATCTTGATCTCTAAAAGACAGTATTGCCATCATCTATGAATGGGAAACTACTTGTAACTAAAGAATTGTAACCAACTCAATGCACCAAATATTTGCTTTCTCTCCTATAAATTTGAATGTTTTCTGTAATAACGCTTTATTTTCAAACGCTATACTAATAAATTTAGGTTTTTAAAAATTCAATTTAGAATGGGGTGTTATTTAATGGTAACAAAGAAGAGATAAATCTTTTTAAAAAAGTTATAATTAGCATTTTTTTAACATAATAAAATAAATAAAAACAGTATTGAAGGAAATAAACTACTATTTTGTATTCTTTCACACAAATCACTTAAAACTGTGCTAAAATCTTGGTTAAAACAAATTAAGTTTCCTTGGAAAAATTCAAAATATTACAGTGAAATTGAATTATTCTTCTCCAATGATTTTTCAGTTTCTATTGAAAAGGCATATTTTGGTCTTGAGATTTTATAATAACATAAATAGTAGTCATTATTATAATTTATAACTGATGATGGAATAATTGTAATAATGAGAGTAATCCTTCGTACTAAAATTAAAATTAACTTAAAACAATGTTTGAAATCACAAATAGTATAACTTAATGGCACATACTTATGCAACACCAAAATATGTGAACTTAAATAAATTTTACTATTTGAGATTTCAAATTTTGTTTTTAATCAATTTTGATGATGAGATAAAATATATATTTTAACAAAGAAAAAAGATTATATTTAACAAAATAACTTACTTTTCAATCATATCAAAGCACGAAAAAAGCTTTAAATCCCATAACATACCGTTTTTGCATATTCCATTTGCAAGGTAATTGTACTTTAATTATGAAACATAAAATTTTTTACAAAGTGGCGTGGTACAGTTATTCTGCTATTAGTACTAGTTAAATATTTTTTTTTATTTAAATATAATTTTTTATTATGCCTCCATTTTTTTATTTCTTTTTGCAGGCTAGTTTAGCATAGATTTAATTTATACAATAACAGATGTAAAGCATACATATTATTTTAAGAATACAATTTTATACAAAGATTTTAGCTATCACTTATTTTTTGAAATTACTTTAATTTTTCAATTTTAAAAATGTGACATAATTTACAGGACAGTCGCATATAATGGAGTCAAGAATCACATAATTGCAGTGAATACTAATTGAATAATATTCAGCGCAATGACAAAAACATTATTTTAAGGCATATTTTAAAGATAGTGATACAAAAATGTTTTGTCAAATGTTTGCATAGTGTAGTTAAAAAAGCAAATAATTTGCAGAAGATCAAGTTTTAAAATGTTATAATTAAACAATAGTAAAATAGAACATTTACATTATTCACAAACAATAAGCATCAACAACTAGGCACAACACATTTTTTAAGGAAGGAAATTAGTAATAAAAACAAAATAATATTTCCATTGCAAAACAGTAGATGTAAAATTATTATTATATATCTGAGACTTGACATAAGTCATGTAGCAAGTCTTAAATTTAAAAATCACTAACACTTCTGCTATTGACTTTGTATTGCTGTAAGGAATGATATTAGAGGTCTGAACAGTAAATAAATCAAAATATTTAATAAATTTTCTTTTCAGAAAACTATTTCATAAACATATTTTAAAACATGGAAGAAAAAACTTAGAGTAGAATTCAGATTTTAGTTTTTTAAAGAAAACATTACATATATATATCTAGTTCAATTGGATCTCGGTCCACAGAAACAAGTTATAAGAAACACACAATTTAAGGTATATTCAGAATTAAAAAGCTAGTAAAACAGGTTGATTAAAAATTTCCAAGACATTGGTTTATTGAAAAAAAAAGTTTCAATCAATGCACAGTAAAAAAAAAGAACTTTGTAAGTTGGAATTAACTTTCGTTGTTTAGGAGTTACTCAACTCTACCAAAAAACCATATTTGTGATAAATCAACGCCTTAAAGCCTATTAAATAACAGGCTCAATTTTTAAGAAAAATTAGTACTTCTATACTCTAGATCATTATATAATATTAATGAAAGAAAACCCCTGAAAAATATGTATTATTAATGAAACAAATGTTATAATATTTAGAAAAAGTTTTCTTAAAAAGAGAGCATATATTTTAAATAAATATTACTAGGATGATGACAATAAAATACATATTATTGTAAACTTAGAACAAACATTAAATTAAAAGTTCCCTTATTTAGCTTTAAATATATGTTTCAAATTTAAAAAAAAATATTAATAAAAATATTAAAAATAAAAGAGCTATACCTTTATCAAATTAAATATATATATATATATTGATAGTATTACTCATATTAAAGAAGAATGCTTTATTATTACTTTAGAAATTTTTCACTTCTTTTAAATAATGAACATATTTCCTTCCTTTAAAGCTTTTTTGGCAAATAAATATAAGGAAAAAAGAAAAAATAACTAAATACAGTAACTTACTATGTGAAAATTGTAATAGCAAAAAATATGAATTAAAAGATATCAGAATATACAAGATTAAGCTGTAGAATATAAGGTCAAAAGTAAGAAATAAAGATATCTAGATCTTAAATAATAAACCCATTTGTAAACTCACTAGAGTACAAATATGACTAGATCACTGAAAACCTAGCACAATTAAAATCAATTTGTTTTTGAACACCTATCACTTGAGTTAAAATCTGTCAATATAGCATAAATGTAAGTTAAGTAATACGATATTACCAGAGCCGTTGCAAGCCTTTTTGTGCCCCTTTAAGAGCCCACTTCCCTTGCTTTCTTGGAGTTTCTGGAAAAATTTTTTAAAATTAGTTTTCTAGATGTTCTTGTTTTTCTAACAAACTTTTGATGATGGAGTACAATTGGACAGCATTATACCATTAAAGTATTAAAAAAAAAAGGGGGTGGAAAGAAAGTCTTTAGTAATATAAGAGAGTACTTAGTAGCTTTTAAAACAGTTCTAGGTAACACCTCTAAATTTTAATGCAATAAAATTATATGATTTGTAATATTATTAGGAAAGTAATTTAATATTTTACATTTGCCTGCTTTTATAATTTACTTTTTTGTTTAATTTGTGTAATAGTATTACTTCATCTGCACAATGGGCTATTAGCAACGATCGGGGAAACATCCTTGATGATGATTCAAATACATGTGGAAATAAATAAAAACTATAATAATTTCACGATTTGATAAAATTCCAAAATTAAGCACAAAAAATTCGAAAACTGAAGCGTGAAAACTAAAACAATGATTTGTTGGAAACAAAACAAAATATCTTATACAAAAATAGTGAATGAATTTTAATTTCATTTTGCTCACGTAATTTGAAAAAAAAAGAAGTGAAAATCACAAGACTCACTGTAATCAATAATAATAGCTAATTTTTAATTTTGTCTTAAGAAAGAATAAATTAATGATTAATTTAAATAAGAAATAGGAAGAAAAAAAATAACAGGAATATTTAATAATTGATAAATTTTAGAAAGCTAAAATCGAGACAATTATTCAATAAAATTAAAAAGTTTTTTTTCATAAAGGACATAACTTCATGATTTTTATTGCTATTTTTCCCTAATGCTGTGTAATTTTCATATCTACTTTAAGTATGAGGTGTAAATTTAAGCTTAAGCATTCAGTTGATGTTAATTTCAATATTATTTTAGAGAAAAATGTAATACTTATGAAGACAAAAATATTGTATACAAATTTGGTTCATAATTGTTTGGTACATAATGTGTTTGGTTGCAGAAGTGGAACTGCTGGATAATTTTATTTTGTCATTCTAGTTCATTCTAGAAAACTTTTATTCTGTCAGAAAAAAAAAAAAAATTGCAGCAATTGTGTTTCATGAAAAGGAAGGCATTGAAAGAAAATTTGATAGTTAACAAACACCAAAGTTCATTAGAAAAAAATAAGAGTATGTACTGAAACTTAAAAAAAAAAAAAAATTTGTTTTCTTTGGGGGGGGGGGGTATATACTCTATGAAACTATGCATTTCTAGAAAAATGTGGAGAATCAAGCTAAAAGCTGACCACAGGACTTCATTTCCAGGAGGATAGGAGCACATATACAAGAAGTTGCAGAAAATAAAATATAATATTAGTTTCAATAGTAAATGCTTCAATTAAAGATAAAATCTAGATTTTACATACATAATAAAACACATCTTTTATGAAAAAACTATTGAAACTACATTGGAAGTTACACATTTTAAAGTACTAGAGAATCCCACCCTTGCTCGCTATCAATCATAGACCCCAAGAAAAGCTTGATCAGATCGCATCAGAATCTCAGATCGCTTCATTCCCCTTTCTTCATCTTAGTTTTGCTTAATGACTAATATTTCATACTTCTTCTTACAACTTTTCATACATTATTTTAGTTTGAAGCTAGTTCCCTAATAATTTTTTTTCCAATGCCCATTCGTCATACAGGCATCTGAAGGGCAGATTTGTGAGCCATTTTTTCAGGGGCACCATATTAGATGGGCCAAGCCAACATTGCTCCCACAGTAAGGACAGATAGTACAGAGAAGGAAAGAACATCCATGCCTTGCCCAGGCTTCGAACCCAGAACCTTTCTGATACAAGGCCAGTTCCCTAATCAAAAACCTACAGTATTGCTTGTGGAGATCATTTCACTAGTCTAACCACAGTAAAACAGATTACCAAAACAGTGGCAAAAATCAAGATATTGGAGTATATTGATATATGCTCGTAAAAAAGCAACTTAACAATTTGATTGTTCCAAAGTTAATCAGAAATTAAAACAAAGTAAGACATATCTTTAGGTGTGAGAGTGCATGGCTGCAAAATATCATAATTCCATAGCTAATAGTTTTGGCTTAAATATATAATGCTGAAATTCCTCCATTAGCTTTTTTGTTATATGAGCAAGAGTGGGACATGGTACAAATTTTCTGATACAGCGGCGATGACGGCAGTAAATTAGAGAAATAAATCTTTACAAATGCTATCTCTTAACAATCAATATTTTACGTTAACCAAATTATTTGAATTCCATACTTGTTTACATATAAAACATGTTATTGGCAAAGCAATAAAAAGAAAAATAATAATTTAAAGGTTCATCAGTCGAAATCCTCCTTTAAACGAAATGTTTTAAAAAAGTGTCATTTTGTCCAGATTTACTACCCACTGATAAGAAATGCGTTTTTTTTAGCAAGGAAAAAACTATCTACCAGATTTTACGATATCAGACATCAGGAAAGATTTTATTTAATCTGAAAGATATCGATATATATAAGAAAAAGATAATTGAAGGTTTTTAGGCACATTTTGTCATCTGGAATTTTTTTAGGCAATTGAGCTTATTTTGGCACCCTGGGATGGTGACCCTTTTGCCCATGCTTTTTGCTGGCTCTGGATATCACTAAAACAGATTATAAACATAAATGCTACCATCAATGTATAAAATCTGGCATTCTATAAAATGCCTAAAATCAATAGTAAAGTATGAAATGATTAATATTTCACACATTGAATATATATTCCATGGAATGGCTTAACTTAAACCTATAGAAATTTTATACATTGACTAGGCAAAGCATAAAATAATTCCTTGCTTAAAAATGCCAGGGATGCAATACAATGACTAGCCATTTTTAAGAATGTCAGAATTTAAAACTTTTGCTGTAATATACATATTAAATGTTTATAGAATCAAATAAAACTAATTTTTATTTACTCCCTGTATTAAAGTATAATACACAACCTAGTTCTTTATAAGAATACATCTTCATTATTTTGATAACATTTTAACACTAATATCTGCTATAGAATTAGATTAAATCCTGTCCAAAATATAACTAAACTCAACTGTTTGGCTTTCTATTACAAATTAATAATAAGTACAAGAAAAATAAAAGAGAAAGCTTAACAACAATTTATTATAAATTATGAAAAGTTACATTTTGAAATCAAAATATTATTTATTTAATTTCAATTTGAAATATTAATGTTTTATGAAAGGAAATTTTAAAGCAATTCCAGGGAGCTTCAGTTTAAGTTCAGACACACAATGTATTAAATAAAACACATTTAGATATTAGTGTTAAATAAATTGGAGAAAGTCAACCATAATGTTATATGGTTTCAAAAACAAAATTGTATTGTTCAAAAATGTTTTCTTTTATCAATGTGTTTCAGAACTAATTAAGCATATTAAGTACAATTCAATCATATAAATTAGTAAAATTTCATATTAAATTGGAGTCTGGCACAGATTATCTTAAGAAATAAAAAAAAGTCTATATAAAATTAAAGCTAAGTAAGGCATCAAAATTATAACACATGCAGATAAATGCCCTTTAAAAAAAATTTTTTTTAAACCTCATATACATGAAAATTAACATTTTGATCTGCATTCTTCTTCAATAGTAGATAGGCAAAACGGTACATAACGGAAAAATATATTATCATTTTGCCTGTTAATGAACTGGCTGAGGCTTAAATAAAGGAATTATAATACATGGTAAAATTGAACTGGACAGACAGATGGAAAAAAATTCCAACCTATATGAGATTAATGCCTGAAAAAAACAGAGCCAACTTATAACTAAGCGAAGAGCTAATTATTTACTTCCTTCAAGTTTTGAAAAATATATATTTAAGATTGTACATTTAAATGCATGCATAGTTAAAAATCAGAAAATGATGAAATAACTTATTTCTTGCAATTAAAATCATTTCTATATTTATAAACAATTAGACAGTAAAAATATATAACTGAATGTTAACAAATGTAACAGTTTCAAACTAATGCATATCAGCAGTTTCAAAATTTGTAAGGGTGCACAACTTGCGGCCCATGGGAACTTCTGAATGCAATTTTTTTTTAGAAAATTGAGTCATTACTTATTAATACGCTCATTTTGTACTGATTCCTTTGTAAATCTATGCTGTTTCTCTATTGCGTTTTCATTGGTTATTGCTACGAAATTCTAAACTGTATTGCTACAAAATTGTAAATGGTATTGCTACGAAATTCCACATAGAATTGCTACAAGATTTCACACAGTATTGCTATGAAATTCCATATGATTTTAAAAGACCCAATATTTTGAATAAGATATTACAATACAAGAATTTCGAATTGGAGTAATTTTTGCAGATTTTATTATAAATCCAAGTGAGGTTTCTATCATTTTTTGGCATTTATAATTACCAATTTCCATGTGGATTTTAAGATTTCGATACATATATTATGATTCGTGAGTTATAAATCGCCAACCAAATTTATCCCCTTTTGATGTTCTTTATTTGTACTAATTTCATCATAAATCTAAATGATTTTTTTAAAAGGCAGTTATTGCTACTATTTGCAAATTTTCCCATGTCATTTTGAAAATCTCATATTTTTTTACACTGTTATTGCGACACATAAATTTCAAATCGCCCATTAAAATAATCACTTTTCGACGTGCTCTAATTTATCCAATTTCATCATAAATCCAAGTGAAGATTGGATCGTTTGTGGCACTTATAACTACCAATTTCCACGTGATTTATGAATTACTGATACATTTGCTATGATATCATGATTCATGAATTATAAATCACACATTTAAATGATAACTTTTTGTCGAACTTAATTTGTGCTGATTGCAGTGTAAATCCAAGTTGTTTTTTCAATAAGTTTAACAGCAGTTTCTGCGATGCTTTCACACGCAGTTTCAAAAATTCCGATTTTTATTAGGACATGCTAATTTTAAATCACACATTTACATACTTTGTTTATGCTAATTTCCTCTTAAATTTAATCCATTTTTTGCAATTATTCTGCAATTCTCTTTGCGATTTTGACAATTCCGTAACCTTAACTACAATGTTAATACAACACATAAATTTCTAATCGAAAATTTAAATAATCATTTTTTTATACAGTTTATTTGTGCATATTTCATCATAAATATAAGTTATTTTTTCGTCATTTCCGTAGTTGGCACTATGAATTTGTATGTAGTATTTAGAATCCTGATATTTT